>NC_137455.1:163946553-164058350 GCF_964235325.1 Thermobia domestica | reverse complement strand
GGGGCTATAGCCCCCCCCTTGACGCTCAGGTTTACACTGGATAAAATGGGCTTCAATTCTACTTTACACTGGATAAAACGCAAACTATGGTTTAGCCCCTCCCTTGATCATATCCTGGATCCGCCACTGTATATAAATATATATATATATATATATATATATATATATATATATATATATATATATATATATATATATATACAGGGATGCAAATAACCACTCGCCCACTCGCAGTGGGCACCCCTACTGTATATATATATCCAAATACTGTATATATATATTTGCATCCCTGTATATATATATATATATATATATATATATATATATATATATATATATATATATATATATAAAGAAAGAGAGAGAGAGATCTTAAAAATTTGTGGTAAAGTCTGACATCCAATTGCCAGACCTTACTGTAAAAATTATTACAGTGTATATTTTGCCGATATTTTAAAAGTGTATCACTGGATATTAGTATTGCCTCGAAATTCTGACAAAGATAATTCATCCATGGTAATTACTTTTCTCATCCGTCTGTAGTACAAATGACACCACAATTAAGAGATTTCATTTAAATAACGAAAAGCATATAATGTCACTAAATTATTTAGCATTACTTTTTACCATTTTGATAAATGCTTTTTGTGTGTACGTATATGTTTATCCCACAACTTTTGTAAGAATTTTGCGATTTTGATGAAAAGTGTGTTTACTGACTACACATTATTCCTAAACCAGCTTTTAAAGCCGTGTGATAAAATTAGACTCTTATTTCGCGTGTCATGCGGATGCGTTATATATATATATAATTCATTAACAATAGTAATAAGTTTATATATATGAACATATATATATAAACAGATATCATGGCTCGTCCTTTTTTTATCTGTCCTTTTTTTTTTTTTAAAAAAAAAAGGCTTGCTTACTTGTATTATAGACGAATGCAGAATATATTTCCTTAAAATATATAGTCCTAACCCAACCATCTCATTTTCTTAATATGTGTTAATGTTAAAGAGTCTTGGATACGGTCATCCCTAAGTAAAATAAAGACAATGATGGGTTTTAAAAAAAACGGAAAGTGAGCCAAGTAGTATTCGTAAACTAACGTTCAATACACTAATAACTGTTTCCAGGCTTTTCTTACAGGCCAAGAATCTGGATGGTCAGTTTATGACATCACAAGTGTCAGTCATCCAAATTGCTACAAAGGCTTTAAAAAGCAATAATTACTTAATTTAGAAGTATTTCCCCAATAGTATCTCACCAGACCACTTGGCGTAACAACCCTTTTTGTGGCATGAACCTCTCCAACGCCATCTGTTAGCGACTGGTTGAACTACGTCCAACCTAGCGACGAGCACGTGTTCTGCGCGCTGCGGTCTCTATAGTGCTGCCAAAATGTCTTGAGCCGTGACAAAAATGCGAACTAAAGCCACACCCTCGACACAACCACGCGTTGAGCCAATAAGGGTTCAGCTGTTGCTAAGCGAGAGAGCTTTGGCGAAAGGGAGTGGAATTCCTTCAGCCGATAGCAGCGCCTCGAACGGAAGACTAGGTGTCAAGTCAATGTGGTGGTATTAGGAGCTCTCTTGGCCTAGTGGCCTCCGCGTCTTTTGTTCACGTGACTCCCGAGTTTGTCTAAAGACGCTGGGTGGATACCGGAAATTGAGAAACACCGGCCGGGAATCGAACCCGGCACTACGCGTATGTGAGTCCAACGCTCTTGGCCATTAGATTATGGTGTCCCCTTCCCAGTAGTATCTGGCTTTCTAAATTTTTGATTTCCTTCATTGGCTGCGAGCTATTTTCTAACATTCAAACAACTGACGGGGTGCAAGTAGAGAAAATACTTAAAATGACATCATACCGACTGTAACTACAATTCTGGTAGTAAATTAATTGAAAATGTTTATTTTGTATAGAGAAAAGGTTTACGTCCGTGAGTGAGTGCGAGAAAGTTTCTTCAAAAAGAATGACTGAACTTGTTGATTTGTGCAGAGTGTCATCCTTAAATATAGTTTCAACTCATTCACTGTCTTTGTATTTTCAATAACAACCCTAACTTTTTTTTTTTTTTTTTTTTTTGTTAGTCGGCATTGAGTTTCTTTCTAAAGAGTGTAGAAGATCATTAAAACTGTGGAATTGGTTGAATGGATGAATTTAGTTTATGGTAAAATGAGTCAAGAGAATTCCTCGGTTCTTCGTGTAGCGGATCCACACACACACACACAGTTAGCGTATATTAAAGAACGAACGAAAGAAAAAAAATCCGTCAAAAATTATTACGTAAGACGAAAAACGTGTGTTATCTCCCCCTTCTTAGTTATTTGCAGACAATTTATGAACGCATTTTCAGCGGTAGTTTGGCTTCAGCCAACATGTGTTTACTATGTAATGATTTTTTCTTAAGTGTTGTTATAACCAGTCTATAATTAGAGGCTTTTTATGTTATATATATATATATATATATATATATATATATATATATATATATATATATATATATATATATATATATATATAGTTCAAAAATATTTTATTATACTGTATTTTTTAACATGTTTTAGCCTTTTTTATATTCAACTATATAATATTCTGTTCCAACATATATCCAAGAAAGATATAAAGAAGTTTTTAAACACTCTCTTAATAGTAATTTAATTTTTTTATTAACATTTTGCAAAAATGTGAAACTTCTTTTTACTTTTATTTCTAATGAAATGAAGGGCTATGAATTATATTAATGTTTTAATAATGTGAGATTAACTGTACTAAAAACAATTTTAAAATACTAAAAATGTATTCCATACGTACACTCATGTCCAAAATTATTATCACATATCTATAACTGTCTTCTTGTAAAAATATAATTTGATAATGATTTTGCAGGGTACTTTTAATACTGATACTATGTGTATAATCAGCAAATGTATATTGGTGGTAAATTTCATAGGAAAAGAATTATAAATATGAAAATTAGAGTGAGTTAAATAAAGTGTTGCTAAATAGAAAAGAAAGTTTTATTTTCGTTTTATTGTTTTTATTTACTGCTCTTTTGACATCAAATTTGCCACATACGTGTCTTTCCCGATTATACACACACTAACATTATTATAAGAGATACCGGGCGAATTCGTTATCAAATTATATTCCTACAAAAACATATTTATAGACATGCGACAATAATTTTGGACATGAGTGTACATAGAAAACAATAAGTTTGAAACCTTAACACTGCAATATTGCATGTTTCGTTAATAAGAAATCGGTAGAAGTTTTGGTTGCTTTTTACAAGTTCGTCTCCTACCCTCAAACGTAAGTTGATAAGATATGTTTATACTAATCATTTAATAGAAACTCACTCGTACCCACGTCGGGACTCACTCGAGCTTCACTGAATCCAGAAGACTAACGGAAATTCATATGAGGTTTTAGCTACAAAACAAAGGTTTTCATTCTGAGGGGGAAACCTGACACTACATTTCTTTTTCTTCGTAAGCCCCCTCAATGACAATTCATTTAAATTGTAATTCTGAAAATGCGTCAAGTTTCGTTTTCAGTTGAATCTAAGAACATAACTTTGTTTCACCCAATCATATAGTGAAGATTAACATGAACTACTTGACACTTTATCCGGAATTTCAGAATATTCGTCCCTTATAAATAGGACCTAAGCTTAAAAATTGTTAAACCATATGTGATTAAACTATAAAAATTGTTCAGTCTGCCACAAGAATTTCGTAACCCGTAGGATTACTTACTACTTAGAAGTGGATCGTGAACCATAGATTGAGAATTCCGGTGATATATATAAGTATTAATTGTATAATTTGTCGTTTAAATATACAAGTATTACAGGTGAACTGCACCTAGTGCAAAGGAATAAGTGCATGTCAAGGAAAATTGTTAATCAAATTGAAATTTAGCTTCAAAATTATAGATATTTGCCTTCCACTCATATAAAATTATTTCACCAATACATTACATATATAACCAATTATTCTAGCTTTTTGAGTATTCCTTAAACAATGTTGAACGATACGTATGTGAAGAGGATACAATTTAGTAAGATCTGCATTTAAGAAAATCCATGATATAGATTATAATATAATGATTGACAAGCGACAAAATAGCTACAAAGGCTAAATTTATATACAGTACTATATTATCTAAATGATAATTTCACTCGCCATTGTCTTATGATAATGGCGTGAATTAAACCAGCAACACTGATATTTCAATAGAAATGCAAAAGCCTTTGTAATAGTGTCCAAATTGCAGAACCTCCAAAACTATGAAGTTGTTACTATTCACATTGTTCTTACCATGACAACCTGTTCTATACCTTCCACTTCCGAGCTCCATGCGAGTGAAATGAATCACTTGTCGTATACTTGGAAAGGTCGAGTCGTAATTTGGAACTAAAGCAATAGAAGAATAGTGGTGCCAATAGTTAAGATTTAACATGGGAATGGTTGATTTTATGTAACGAGTATTCGATAGCAAAAGAATGGCTTAAAATCAACATGAAGTTGCCATAGATTTTGAAATCTGTTTCACAACTTAAAAAAAAGAAACATATGTAAACCACTTCATTCTTTTTAGAAATTGGAGACTCGCCGAGTCAATCGCATCAATATATAAGACCGCCACTGGTGTATATTGCAACAATCTTATCATAATTGATGTATATCTCTGTGTAAGATTTTTCATATGATTTACTTTGTATTTCTCATGTGTTGCACAGAGCTATCGCAATTGTCGCCCATCTCTCTATCAAATTTTTGCTTGGTGCGCTGCGCATTCCATGTACCGTAGATTGCAACAAATTCTCATAGAAATAATTGTTATGTATCAAATCTTCGCATTATACGTTTTGTGTTTCGTATATGTTGCACATAGTATCGCACTGTATGAGATGTTCGCCTATAATATATGTTACAACGAAGTATCGCAATTGGCAATTGACGCTTATCTCTATATTAAATACTCATTTGATGCAATTTTGAATTTCGTGTTTGTTGCTACGAAATATAGCATTGACGCATACCTTTTTCAGATTTTCCGATTGATGCACTTTGTATTGCATACTTGTCGCAACAAAATATCGCAATTTACTATATTTCTATGTCAGATCTTTGATCAATAATTTTAGTTCTTATTTTTCCCCTTCGAATCAAAATTGAGTGCACTGTATTTTCATATAATTTAGATAATTATAATATAGTAGACTGGATTATATAATTTAATGGATTTTAACTATTTCTATAAGTCAACTCTCAAATTACAGTAAATTAGGACTCAGAATATTGAAGTTAAATGATTTTTAAAGAATCCCATTTTTTTCTTTAGTTCTTTTTCCAACACATACTACATACAAACATGCAGAGTCCTTCAACTTGAGATGTTCGTATGATGCGTATGTATCTTTTCCAGTAGAAAATGGGATGTTTATTTTTCTATTAGACGTTTTGACTTCAATTCCACATCTGTAAAATCTTTTTAAAAAAGTACCATCGAAAATTTAAATATCCATATAACTATGTGAAATTCGTAAGATCATTAATTTGAGGGAGTACAGTGGTTGAGTTGTACAGAATTCGCCTTTTGTCCGAAGGGTTTGGTTCGAACTCAGTCATCTGCGTTTGTGGCGGACAGCATCATATCTATGGGCTTTCTGGGTGTTTTCTCGTTTCCCTCACAGTCTTATTCTTCATAGTGATTCACGCTCATTAATCATCCATCTCCTTCAGTTTAAAGGGCATATTCGTGGGATGTTTTTTAAAAAAAGTAAAGTTAATAGTTTTTACATATTGCATCGCGTTATTCAACTTCAAGTATCATTTTCTATACATTCTCAGTTGTGATAGGTAATTATGCTTATGCTTATAGTTTTATTAATACGTATTCTTCAATTATTCCTTATTTGATTGCCTTCTTTAAAATTCTTATTTGAGTATTTGCTTTCATTTTATACTTGAATAACTAATAACTCAAGTAATAATAATGGAGTACAACTACTGGTAAAAAGAACAGTGTTCTATACAAGAAGATTTCGTTCCTTATGAGAGATACGAAGCAAACATCTTGATGTTGTTATGATGTAAAGTACACACACACCATTCGCCTTTGTCCGGAATTTTTATTGCCACCATGCAACACACATATTTTTATGACACTTTTTTTTTCTATCATGCTGTTGTGCTAACTTCCGGGGCAGCCAATGATGAAAAAAAAATGCATTAATAAAAAAAGAAACCCATTGAGGGAGGTCGTTAAATGAATTGGTGCTCTATGAAAACTTTATTCCGTAGAACCCCTTTTGAGGGTCATTATCAGCTGCTTAAGGAGGATGCGTTGTACGTGACCTCACTACAAACGGCCTCATTGATTAATGGACGTAATAAATAATTTAGAAAGTGAGTGATGTGAATAGCGATCGATGGATGTCGCCTCAGATTCCTGAGGTGATTTAATCTCAGCGACTAGTGTCGCCTTCTCTAAAACACTTAAAACAAATTTAGAGAATCACAAGAGCTCATTAAGCTATAGTGGCGGCCGAACGTTAACCGCAAAATACCATAGTGTGTATGCAGCACACTGAAGTATAGTTAGTATACTAGTATATTAACCAATACACAGGTCATTGCATGCCAAGTGATCTAATGTTGAAAATACCGTAGAAATATTTTCGGTAAAAATCATCAATATAACAAAATCAATGAACAGTAGAAATGTTAATACGTTTCGAGCAAAATTCATCGGTAACTTTGAACCAACTTTCTGCTTCTAAGCAGAAACAAAATCTGAGTCCGCACATTAAAATGTGTGACCCGCGTGTGGAAACGAGAGTACCCCGCAAACACCCACGGACACAATGTTGTCCACGACCATGCACCAGAGGTAAGCGCTCTACCACTGAGCCATCGCGCCTTCCTTTAAGAATTGTGAAACAAATGATGGACTACTTTAATTAAGTAGCAAAATTACATGAAGCTTCAACTTTGAAGATTTTTATGAAGATCCTGTTTGTTCAATCTATAAAAGTTTTATCATTGCTGGATATACTACTGAAGATGGAATGAACCTAATGAGAAATACATGAATAAGCAATAGTATGGTTAAGATACAGATATGATGGATACAAATTATTGTTTGTTGTTCTACTAAAATATCGGACTTCAAATGATAGTATCGGACCTAAATGCACGAACAATACATTTTTGACAAGAGAAAATATAGCCTGAAGTGTATCCATGTAAACTGCTCGTATTTCTCATTGAAAATGTGAGCAAGTGAAACTATTGTTCGCAGTTGGTTTTTAGCTCCCGGCGTTAGAATACGGAAACTTATATCATTCCAGGTGTATGAGGATCTGAACCAAATTTGGTGGGCAAGTAACCCATAATCGAAGGAATAAAGATCGCTATATTTGATGTCCGGGCTTGGCCAGAGACGGGTTCGACTCAGCTTGTATATGGTACTTCCTTTCTCGGTAAAAACTGGCCACAACTGAATGACATTTGGTCAACAAGTAGCCCATCGACTGAGGGACAAAACTCACTAGGTTTGGTGGCCGACATAGATCAGGTACAGGCTCGGCTCGGCAAGAGCGGCTGTGTTCCACAACGTTTCACGCCGGGAGCTTCTGAGTTCTGTTCACATCGGCTTCTTTCATTAATATGTCACTCACTTTAACACGTTAAATGTTATCCTTTGATCAGTAAATTCATGTTCATAACTCACTTGAAAACAGACCATTCCTAAATATTAAGAATAATAACAAAATACTGGAATTAAAATTAAGCTGAGCCAATACTTCACGAATAGTTGCTTATAACACGATGTGTAATTTATAATGTGGTTTTGCTTAAGGTTTATCGTAATTGGGGTCCATTGCGAGAGGTTTTATATCTTAAACTTAACCAACTCCCTTGTATACTCCTAATAGAAGAGTTATACAACATTAATTAAACTTTGTAATTCTAGGCATGAATAAAAGATACAAGCCTCAAATGTGTGATTGATTTAAAGTTTCTGATTAGTTAATGTGGTGTTTGTGAGTTGGTTTATGTGTTGAGACATTCTTGGCAGTTGACAAGAGTTCTTAAGCACATACCTGCGTTTCTTATTGAAGATATCCCACGACAGTCACTTGAAAGACCAATCTCAGCGCAAGCCCTTAATTTGGTTGGGATCCAGAGAGAAGTATGTTATTTGACGAAACAGTCACTTTTTTCGAACTTTATGTGATGTAGACTACGATGTTCGGAGTCTGAAGATAAAATGTGTTTCCAATTTCCAAATTACATCGAAACAGTTAACGATATAATGTCTGGTAACACACCATACTATTCCGGAAATATCGTGAGCTTATATACTATTACTTGTGTTGAGGTTGTTACCCAAAGTGACGTAGAACCACGTCATCGAAAAGTGACCCATAAAATCGGGTTCAAGTACAAGTCGGAATTTGGCAAGATCGGTTCGTCTATAAAGTTGTTTAATGTTATTTGTATATATCTATCAACTATCTATAAACTATTTTTGAGCCTTTACTATTACAAGTACTAATTTCTCATATCTATTCACATGATTAGAATTATATAAAACCTCTATAGATTAAACATACAAGATCTTCATAAATTTCTGGAAAGTTGCAGCTTCGAACGAGTATATCTTCTCCAGAGTCCACCAATTAACTTACGATTCTTAACCAACGCCAACAACGAGAAGTGAATCCTTGAGTATATGTGTATAATGAAGACAGACATGTTAATCAAGCAGCTATACACGAACACAGATTTTAATGTACGCAACAGAAAAAATATATTTCTGTTTTGGTTTCTACTTAGAATCAGAAAGTTGGTTCAATGGTAGAGCGTTCACCTCTGGTGCGTGGGGTCCTTGGTTCGATCCCCGCTCAAGCCAAGTTAACTTTGTGAATGACAAACATCGTGTGTGAAAGTTTTCTCGGGGTTCCCCGTTTCCTCCCGCTTTATTCATTCCACCATTTTATTAATTTCTCATCGTCACTATCCTCTTTAGCCTACACGACATAAAACAAAGATTTCATTTCTAAATCAATCAACCATCGACTTCCGAATTTAATCTCTTCTGCTCATGTACGTACGTACCTAGGTATTTCTTTTTCTTTTGAAAGCTGTGCCTTACGGTACGTTCATTTTACATAATTTTGTGTGGGAAACAGTTCCTTTTATCCTTTCGCATACAGACCTTCTACCAAGTCATCCGATTCCTTTTTAGGTACTTGTACATCACATTTTTCTTAAAGAATACAAATTACGAACGCTATCAGCAGTACACAATTGGTTTCCAAGTAATAGGAAGACATACTGTGTGAGAACGGTTCCTTATACAGTACCATACTTACTTTCTTTTTTACTTTTTGATCTTCTTTCCAGTTTTGGAAAAGTTGTTAAAGGAGTACCGAAAATAAAAAGGTTCTCCCTTCATCTGGTGTATAGTATAGCTCGTCATGCTAAATCGTGCATCATTTTTCTTCCTCTCATTCTTGTAGTCTCATCTTCTTGTTCTCATTCTTCTTTTGCTGTGCTTTTTATTTCCCTCTCTTTTTCCACATGAAACACTTTTGCTTTGTAGTACAATGGCGCCAATTGCTTTTCATTTCTAGTAGGGGGTGAACAACATGCAGCCATAAATACGTAGTTTTTCTTTTTATTGTTATTTATCGTTTAACGCTGTCTCTACTGCACTGTTTAGCTTCACATCAGAGAAGTTATTTGTTACAGTTCAGAAGAACTTACAACTGATGGGTGGGTCCTAACAAAGGAAAACACTACAAGAAGGACTACCTGGTAATGTTTTTAATGACGTGGGATTTGGCTCAAGTTCAATGTGTATATATGTTTATATATACACATTGTATATTTGACATTTCACGAGAACTAATCAAATTGTTAGTATTTAGCTACTTTCTTGCATATTCAAACTGATTACCAAAATAAAATTCTTATGGAAAATTGTCCTCGAGAAGAAAGAAAAGGTGGTATACACGTAAAATTTTTGTTGAAAATAAGTCTTAATAGTCAGGAGAGTTTTGTGCAAAGACGTCGCAGATGAAGGCAGGCCCGCATCTAGGCTGGAGCCTACTACAGCCGAATAGGCAGGCTGGAGCCTGAATCAAACAGCCTAAATTCTGTATGTTTGATTCTTTCTAATGCGCCTTATATATTAAAGAATAAATTAATTTATTGTACATGACACTCCAGGGGCGGATCCAAGATCGACTTCTGGGGGAGGGCGATGGGTTGTCATACTGCTATTTTTAAGGGCTCCAAACTTTGGGATGGGTTTTATTTATATATATAAAATAAGAAAGTTTCCTCTTCTGGGGGAACGATCGCCCCGATCGCCCCCCCTGGATCCTCCCCAGTGACACTCCCCATGTTGGTCTTATTGCGAGTAATTATGCGGTACAAACGTATATTGAACAATGAAACTTTGTGTAGCTGCAACTAAATGCTGGATCCAATAGTGAAATCGAAAAATTTTGAAACATATCAATGATTGGAAAATGAAACACTTTCTGTTCTGCGTTAATGTTGTACACTTATTTAGTTTATGTCCATACGTAAAAGAAGAAATCGTGACTGACTGATCAACGCCTAGGGATAACTGTTTAAGCTAGAAATTTGAAACTTGGACAGTATATAGGATTTTTGACATAAAATATTACGAAGGAAGAGAGCGGAAACAGGGTTGCACTTCTAAGATAATATTTATATCTAGAAATCCCTTAAGGTTAGATACAGGAGTTTCGTACTTAAACTTTTCATTTAAATTAATTAAATACGTGTTTCAGTTTTTTTTTAATATTTGATGTAAAAGAGAAAGAAAAAAATGTGTCAAATAAACGGGACTGGAGTTGCAATTAGGCTTATCATATATGATGCTCATATCTTGACATCCTTAGGATTAAATAAATGGAATTTGGACTATATACTTTTCTTATTTAAAATAATTAAATATTTGTTTCAGCATTTGTAAAAATATATGACCAATATGGAAAGAAAAAGTGATAAGTAGATCATTTGTCTAGGTCAAATATCAAGAAGCACTGAAACACATGTTGAACTATTTTAAAAATGAAAAGTCGATCTTTAGTCACTCAGACTCACAAAAGTTCACGGATAATGCACGAAATGTGCCACAAACAGGCAATTATACGAGGAGGTAAATGTAATTAATATTTTCTCCTTGCGAAGAAGGCAGACTTCTGCTAGAGCCATTTTATTTCAAGTGTGCCCTCGGAAAATATGTCAAACATACTTCGACCCCACCCCCCGCTACCCTCTGACGGAGGAAACCTTCCCTTTGTTTTGGGGAAAGAAGTGAATGACCTCGGCTGTGTTGCCAACTTATCATTCAGTCGTTTTGGTCTTGGCGAGTGAAGATCGTAGGCTACTTAGAATGGCTAACAAGATAGTACACAGCGAAGCCCATGAAGTAATTCAATGTGTCGCATCCAACCATTGAATGGTCTCTGCCATAGCAACTTGTACCTCCTCTTTCGAGGGAGGTACGAGAAAACACATCGACTGCAGTGCCAGCAGGAGCACACTTGAAATAGTTGATTAACATAAAAATGATTTTCCATATTTGCGTTTTCTTCGACATGGTTGTTTTAACATACATGAGTGGCTTGGGAGAAGACAATGCTAAGTCACATTTTTTTTTTTTCTTTCTAACTTTCGAGTAACCTGGAAACGAAAGTTCAACATTCCTGTGCAATGCAATGTAATGACAAATATTAAAGAAGCTTGCACTGCCATTTCCAGGTACATTTACGAAATTAAACTATCGTAAATACTGTTCTGTGGTCCGATCTCAACCTATTCCACCTTATAACTGTATTTCACGGAAAGTGGCGCTTATCATAGTCTTCCCCCGAGCTCTTCACCCCCCCATATATATATACTGCGCGCGTGTGTATAAGTAAATAACTAAGTAGCAACTTCCGCTTCGTCTCTTCGTCAGCTTTCACTGAGAACGTAAATATACGTAGTAGTAGTAGTAGTAGTATTAGAAGAAGAAGTTCTGTATCAGATCTACTTCTTAAAAGGATCTATCTCTTTTTGATGGGAACAACTTCATCCACAGAGGCAAAAAGGGGTTGGGGGATAAGATGTTAGTTAAAGTTCTTCAACAAGAGTTCTTCTCCTTTCTCTATTCGGATCTTGAACAACGTCCAAAATATCTTTCCACACAAGCAGAAAAATATGTTGTTTTATTTTTCTAGGGTCAAAGTTTCTTGTTATCGTTCATCTTAACACCCACTACTTCATGTAAAGGTCCAGTAGGTGGAGGGTGGTGGGGTGAGGAGAAGAAAATAAAGTTATAATACTCTGCTTTCTCACGCTGACATCAATTTTCATCCCTTACACCCTCTTCGCCCACCTACCTTCCTATCTTCGCTTTGCTTTTTCTATATCTCTCGTGGGTTTTTACTCTTTCTTTCGTCTAAAAGCCACACAGGCTCTTTTCCTCTATTAGAAAGATAAGATTTCCTCAGAAATTCACTATTATTAGATTAGCTTTTATCCTTTATTAGCTCTATACCCGTTCGCAGTCTGTTTCATAAGGTAATTGAGGGGAAAACGAACAACTCAATTTGCTGGTGAACGACTTTCGTTTATACATGAACGAAAAAGACAACAAAAATATTTTGAAAAATAAAAGAAAAATAAAATAAAAGGAGAGGGAAATAGTGCATTATCGTGTAGAGCGTTTATATATACAATAAGGGTAATTTGTTCTGATGAGAGTTCCATAAAGATTGTCCCTTAGAAGGGGAAAGAAGTGACCATCTGTTAAAAGAAGAACGATAATAAACTTTTATTCCTTTGCTACAAGCCTTTACTTTGACTCTTTTGGGTCATTTCGAGATATATAAAAAAAAAATCAGGTTGGAGTTTTTATAAAATGGAAGCTAAATGGCTTAGCTAGATAACTACTGGAGGTCATTGTGGTTCGTAACTTATTAAATTACTTTCATTGTTGTTGCAATACCACAAATCAAGCAAACCTGCATGTACTCTGATTGGTAATGCACGAAAATTTAGCATTGACTTCCTATGCAATTTTTGTGGAGGTAGAGTACATCAGTGGAGTACACAATAGGAGTTTCAGGGTTTAACAATTTCTCTTGAGCAAGATATGAAAAATAAGCATGTACTATATAGATAGAGATAGATAGATAGATAGAGAGAGAGAGAGAGAGAGAGAGAGAGAGAAAATCGATGTTATCCTAAAAGGCAATGCAATTGAATACCTGGACTCCAGTTGACGAAATTCTGCGTCACTTCTGTACTTCACTGGAGTACATTATATTAATATATTCACTTGTGGCAAGGGCTTAGCAGAGGTTCCTACTTAGGGGAACCTATTTTAATAGATTATAGTTTAAGGTGAGTATAAAGGCTATATTACGGCAGCATATCCCCTATTTCTTGAATGCATTTTGTCGAGTGGGACAACATTCACAATAATCGAATCAACTTTAAGAAATAAAATATTCCGACTTTGATCCAAAGTAAATTAAATCAATAATTAAAAAGTAATCCGTGCATTTCTTGTGATCTGATGTTCAAGCAAGCTTTGGGAACATGGTGATTGATAAGTAGCCTAGTTTCTTCTCACCTTTAATAGTCTTTTATTATTTGATACGTTTCGTTTTTCTAATCTATAATTTTGAGTACATTTTCATAATGTGTAGGTTAATTTGAATATATTCGTTGCCATAATCACAAATACTTTGATGCAATAAAATTTGATACAATTTAAACAATAGCTGTCGACATGGCTTTATGTCCGTGGCACGTGGCAGTACATAACACCTTTATAACTGTGTTCGTAGTTTGAAGGAAATTTTTCTAATCTAGGGAAATTTCGTAGGTAAACTTAGAAAAAGGGATTTTTTTTCGATAAAACATGAACATTCAAGGAAATTCTGGCGTTGCCTTATTGACCAATATAAAGGCTTAAATTTTTCTTTGTTCTTCAGAAACAAATCAATACAATAGAAATAGTGTATGTATATGTGTGTCTGTTCAAAGTAGTATAATTTAAATTCATTGTTGACTGGGTGTATTTGAGTACATTTTTTGTTAAAAAAAAAAGAAAAAATGAAGGTAATAGAAGCAGAAAACAAATTTTAAAAAACAAATGTAGTTGCCACTTTCTTTGATATAACACATAACACATAACTTCTGTGAAAGGAATTGAACATTCAGTAAACTAGGGAAAATTTCATGGTAAAAGGGAAAATTGCGTCGGTCGAGGGAAATTTTCTTAAGAAAATCTACGAACACTGCTTTATAGATGTTTAAAAAACAAAAGAAAGGTCTGCATAACGAACAAAATAAAATAATTAAAAAAGTGCAAGGAGTATGTTTAAATAATAATAATAATAATAATAATAATAATAATAATAATAATAATATAGTCCGTTGCCTATATTCTTTGCCATTGTTTGGTATTATTCCAGTTTATTTGACCTCCCATGATGTAACTGAATGTTCAAATAAATAAATAAATAAATAAATAAATAAATAAGGAGAAAATTATAAATCTAATGTGCTTACAAACGTACGTACATACGATAACAATTTGATGCGTAAAATAATAGTATTAGTTTACTTGGTGTAACATTTCTTTTTAATACATATGAAAAATCATAATGCATATCTCAAGATCCTTTTTAAAAAATCTTCAGAGCTCGATAAGATTTTTATTTTTCTTATCACTTCAGCCAGTCTATAATTTTGTAATTTGATTATCACTGACGATCTAGAATTAAATCTATTCATCACTTTAGACGTCGATATACAAACAGTGGAAGGAAAGAGAGAGAGAGAGAAAGAAGTATTTTAATATCTTAAAATTTATTTCTATGGAAAATGGAAATAACAGTTGTAGACATTTAATTGAGATCAATATTTTTTTTCTTGCCAGGTTGTCACGCCCTCAAGGGTTTTGGAGATTCTTTTCTTTTTAACAAGTAGCAGATTTATCGCTCGTGTAATGGCACTAATTACTAGCTCTGAGGCATCAGAACCATAGATAGGCCTTTCTTTTAACTGCCTTTTTTCTCTCTCTCATCAAGGCTTTTCTAAAGAAATTTGATCGTTTTGTCGTTAAGTTCTACAAAAGGAAGGAAATTTTTATAAAAAGAACTAAACAAACTCTTACAAAGAGCAGCATTCTGGATTTTGTACTAATCTAATTTCTTTCAACTCGCTTCGCTGTGATCAGTTAAAGGAAATAGAGTTCGAATTAGAAGTTGGAAAAAAATGAATGAAAATTAATCAAAAAGCATTAAAATGATAAAGAAATAAAGAAAAATTAATTAAAAATGCAAAATAAAGATAATTATAAACAATAGAACAATAGTGCAACAATGAAAAAAGTGTGTGAAGTTGCTGTCAAATTTCAAATTTCAAGACCTAATCCAATTATTTGCTTTTCGTTTGCTATTGAATAAAAACGAGTTTGTTTCGAAAAGCATAAGAAGATACAAGATAAGGTTGGATTATGACTAACTTCACCCTGCTCTTTCGAAATTCAAATTTCGATTCAAAACCAATCGTTTGTTTCTCGTTTATTATTGATTGTTTTGAAGCAAAAATCGTTCGTTTAGAAAAATATAAGGAGATACCTGTATTTACAAAATAGACGGGGAGACTTCACACTGCCCTTCCACTTTCTAATTTTGATTGAAAACCGAACTGAATCATTTGTTATTGATTATTTGAAAAAGATTCGTTTGTTTTGAAAAACGTAGAGCGGCATTTACAATATAAAGTTTTGGTGTGGCTAACTTCACAGTGGTCTCTCAAATTTCAAATTTCAATTCAAAACCCAAGTCAATCGTTTGTTTTTTGTTTATTGATTTATTTTGAAGAAAAACTCGTTTGTTTCGAAAACATATGCAGTAGCAGTGGTTCCCAATCTTGTTTACTTGACGCCACTCTGTAAATCTTGCGTCCTTCACACACCTCCCCTTTCAGCTTATTGGTCATACGTGGTTTTGTCTGATCCTTTCTGTGATTTTAGATGCAGCATTGAATTCTCAAGTCCATTGATACCATAATAATATACTGACAGACCAAAAAAAAAGCATCTGGAAAGAATAGTTCAATGTTGACGTAATTTCGTACACGTGCATGCAATCCACAGATACAAATTATTATAATTGTAGTGATCTTTGATGGCTAGAATAGTCACCAGGGTGCATTAGTATTGTCATCACAAGACCGTGTTATCGGGCCTGATAGGGTATATAAATAGCGTGCGCAGCGTCAGATGGTTATTAGGCACTGTGAAAGACCACGGAGTAGTTATGCGAACTTGTGGGGAAAATCGTGGAAGTTTTGGACTTCATTTTTTTGAAAAGGGATAATAGGTTGCATATGTGGGATTATTCATATATACACAGAACGGAATTTTCTGCGGGCGAAAAGTAGACGAAATGAGTCATGAATAACGGTGAAATCAATACTGATTGTCAAATTCAAAATCTTTGGCCGAAGTCTCTCCTATGCTGTCGGCGAAATGCATGTTAGTGCGGAGGTTCTTATGAAGTGAATTAATTATATTTGATGATGCTCAAAAACCATATGCTAAGGAACACAATTTGTGCCCAGTACTTAAGAAACAAAAAGAAAAATAAAGCAAATGAACAAATGAATGAATGTCATGCTTTACATTGATATGTTGTACACCTGACGCACGAATCATTTTTCGAAATGTTCCACCTTTACCTTGATGCAGGCACGAAGTCTGTCCAGCCACTGGTCAATGGCATTACACACCACGTCTATGGGAAAATTGTTCACTGCTCGGATCAAGGATTGATTCAGACTGTCAAGAGATGGATGCCGTTTATGGCAGACCTTTGCCTGAAGGACTGCCCAAAGTTTGTAGTCCAACGGGTTAAGGTCCGGGCTGCTAGAAGGCCAATCAGCGGTAGAAATTAAGTCGGGGACGTTCCGTGCCAGCCACTCCTCGGTTGTTTTCGCTTTGTGGCCTGGAGCGGAATCCTGCTGGAAGGTCCACCTTTCTCCACGGAACATAATAGCAGACAGTGGTTTCAGTATAGGTCTTAGCACTGTGTCCTGGTACACCTTGGCAGATATTTAACACCTTTTTCGCAAAAATTCAGCTGGGTTGTGCCTGAGTAGCTCACTCCCCACCAAACCATCACTGAGGCAGGATGATGTGCCTTCTGAGCCCTTGGAGCTGCCTCAGCAGCTGCAGTAGATGGCGTGGCATATACACCGTCATTTTGGGCGTTGTAGGCTTGCTCAATTGTAAACACCTTTTCAGTGAACAGAGTCTTTCTGTGCAGATTGTTGGCGTAACGCCGCAACAGTCTCTTTGATTTAAGGATCCTCTGCGACATTAATGTTTGGGTCAGAAAGTGACCAGTCCGCCTCTTATACGTCCGTAGATGTAGGTCACTCCTGAGCACACGAGACATGGAATTTCTGCTGATATTCATCTCAGCAGCCATCACACTTTGTGTTCGAACTGGATTTCTTCGAATTCTTACTGCGACTGCTTTCTGGACCTGCGGAGTTCGTACCGTTCATGCTCTGCCACTCCTTGCGCGGTCAGCTGCCGTTCCAGTCTCAATGTATCTCTTGCTGATTTGTAGGGGTTTCAGTAGGTTGAAAATCTAACCTGCTGTCTTCCCGACTTTGTGTAGTGCAATTACTGCTACACGATTTTCGTAATCGCCCCACTCCATCAGAACTCAGTACAATATCAACGTATGTCATGAACAGTCAAACACACACTACATGCATCTTTCGCTTTATACACAGATGGCAGAACTGTGCGACTCCGGATGCCTACAGCGCCACTCCAAACTTTGTGACAGTATTTATGATATAACTAGGTATATAACGTGGGGAATTCAGATGCATAATGGGATATTTTGCCTCTCGACATGGGATTTTATAATGTTTCATGTTGGCAACACTGCCACGGAGAATAATACCACGTTTTCGTGTATAACAATGTTAAGAACAGTTGACAAATTTTAAAAGGAGACTCATTATAGTTCTGCATGTGGTCGTCTAGTCGAATCATGCAATATCCAGGTATGTAGGGCATTTTAATGCGACAATGGCACCATATTCGACTGAATAAAAACGTGAGAGAAACCATATGCGTCTTTAAGATTCCGGTCGACCAAGTTTAAGCATACCAAGGAAGGACTGGCAGTTTGTGCCTCAAAAACATCGTAATCCTTTCACATCTGTGTCTAGCATCTGGGCACAAGTAATTGACTTACTACAATACCCCGTGGCAGTGGCGTAACTGAGGGTCCCACAGGGCCTGCAGTACGCGGGACCTCGCAGAGTTTGGGGTCCACCGCAAAGAAGATGTCAAAAACAATGAACTAAATACGGAATATCCATTTCCCTGAATAACATTATTTACTTTAGAAAAGGAAAAATATGCTCTGGGTGCAAATTCATACATGATAGCAATATCATTTTAAAAAATCACCTTAGCACTCGAGGGTTAAGGAAGAATAATTTTGCTGCCAACTGTACAATGTGCTGAAAATGTTCTTTTTTTATGGTGCAAAAATTTAAGCAGAAAGAATACACATCCCTATTACTACATTCAGTTCAGAAATTTTATAGCTTACATTGTTGCGTTTTTTCATTGTTCCATTTCAATGATTTGTGTTTTTTATTTCAAGTACAACACCATGTTCTGACGTGTACTATTGCATCATGACAGACAGTGTTGCCGGATGTTTTTGTACTAAACAGTTACGAGCGGTTCTTTACTAATGAGTGCACAAACTAAAAAAAATTAAAACCAAAATTTTTCAAACAAAATTTTGAAACGAAAAAGTTTGAAACAAAAAATTTCCAAACAAAAAAGTTTCAAACGAAAAAAATTTCAAACCAATTCTTCAAAACAATCCATAACAAACGAAAAGCAAACGATTGATTCTGGTTTTAAATGAAAATTTGAAATTTGAGAGACCAGAGTAAAGGTAGCAAACCCAAACCGTATATTTTTTTAAAAAAGTTTACGTTTTTCGAAACAAACTGGTTTATTTTTCTTTCTTCAGAACAATCAATAACAAATGATTGGCTTGGATTTTGATTCAAGATTTGAAGATTGTGCCATGCAGTTTTACACAGTTATATATTTACATGTTAATATGTAAATTCTCTTTGCATAGTGTTATTTTTACATTCCAATATGTGAATTATTATGTAAATTTTTACACTTGAATATTTAATTTGCATATTTAATCTCAGTATAGTTACTAGATATTTAGTATTTTATTAAGTAAATGTATCTATATGATTTAATATAAATATTTCATCATAATATTTACATAAGGATCCAAGACAAAAAATAAAAATAAAAAAGGAACTTCAGTTGCCTTTGGAGAGGCTTGGTCCTTCTTGAACCCCTATGATTACACCACTGTCCATTAGTGATTGAATTCGGATCTTATAGAAAAGTACTGAGTTTAAAGATTGTTTTGTTTCTTTACCAAAATTTAGGAATGGAAACAAGAAAAGAGAAGTTGAGAACGCATTCATTAAAATTCCTTAATGAAAATTCCATATTACGCTATAAAGTATCATACAAGCACCAACTAACTTATAGAAAAACATGTTTACAAGCATTAATACTAACATTCATTAATAAAGATGTTAGTGTTGTTATGAGACGGAAAGAACGGGCAAATTTGTGTGTAATTAGTTTACGTTTATTAAATGTAATTACTATTAGTGATGAGTTAGTCAGACGAAACGAAAATTGACAACAGAACCTAGCGTTATTTTGTTTGACAAGAGATCTCTTATTAGAAGCCTCTTTTCTTCCCTAATCTTTACTCCTTTGTCCCCAGTATATTACAACGAATTCTATTCTCTCAAACTTCTCATTATTTCATTCATAACTACAGTCATTCAGTGTTATTTTCCTGTTTTGCTCCCTTCTTCAACAATGTTTGACGGTTTCGAAGGGCTCAGGAAAACAACACACATCCTCTCTTCCGGCAGTTTGCAAGATTATAAGAAGGAGAGAATAATTGCTATCTATGCTTAATGAACATTTGGATGAGTCACTAGGTGGAGCTGATGAAAGAGAAATATAATGCGGTTGTATATATATATATCATTCATTGTCCACTGAAGAAGAAATGTAATACGGTTATACATATTAGGGCAATTGACTGGTGTTTACAGGTCTCATATTCAGTAATCAATAAGCAATGTGAAATCACAAGTAGCTTTGTTTGAACCATGTGAAGAAGAGTATCTTTGTTTTGCTTTAGATGCTTCCAATGGATTAGAACAAATGACCACTCTTTTCACGACCATTTCGAATGCCAATTCGACGCACATAATTTACAGACATTTTACGATAATCTGCATATTTCACCATCTTTTATATTGCATTATGACTACAGGCTACTTATGTAGAAAAGCTCACATATTGTCACTTGTGTGCCTGCTAACAATTTTCGCACTCGTTGAAGATCTGTCAGTGATTATAGTGGAAGATCTTCCTTCTACTGCGTGTTTTGTTTTCAGTGCTGGTTGACAAGCCACTGATTTCTTGTTTGTCTAATACTGAATGTTTATCCGATGTTAATTTTTCTTGTATACTTTTGAAATAGTTGTGGTTGAAAAAGTGACAAATTTTCATGTTCCACTCGTGATATATCCAATTGACTATTGCTTAAGAGTTTAACCTACTAGTAAGGATGTTTCTCTTTGCCATAAAAAAAGTTCAAAATTTCTTCTTTAAATTTCTATGTCCATCTGTAGACATTGATCTTATAAATGTTATATCCCTATTCTCTGTAAACATCCTGTAGCATCCTATAGATGTTGGATAAATTACATTCCTCTTTTGCCAGAAAATCAATGACGACTCATTGTTATTCATTATTTACCTGCAATGAAAAAAAGAAACAGTACGGGTACAGTCACTCCAAAAACATATTGAGTTTGCAGAATCCATGTCTGTTACAAACATTATTTTCGTTGCATTATTTTTGGTAGTCCGTTGGCCAGTAAATATTGTCTATCAGGGGTCTTGCGGAATTAAGGGACTCCTTAATCGTAACGTGGAACGCTCGAATAAAAAAATAAAAATAATCTCCATTCATACAGCAATCACACAGGTTAGGATCTGTCTGATATGACTTTAATAAAGATTTGAGATGAAATTCAAAATACTAATCAAAGTTCCAAATTTGACTGTACAATAACAGTATTCAAACGAATGCAATAAGTTTAAATTAAATCTTGGATTAACCAGTTACTGTTAAGAGTACTCAACAAAATAGCCTTTGTACTGTATATAAGTAAGAACCAATAGTTACACGACATAACCTTGGGGAAAGATTTAGAAAACCTTTTGAGTTTAAACTATAGCAAATTGTAAATATAATTAATCTCGACTTATAAAGCATTAACTTTAAAATTTACGATTCCCACATGCCTTCCGATCGAGCGAAAAATACTCTTTATTAGTTAATAGTTTGAATTAAACTATTTATCAAAGTGCATCCACTACTTTAGCTATGAACTAACTCCCACCAATTAACCTCGAGTAAGTACTCTTTCCGTAATGAATAAGTTAGACAACACGCAAAAGATGAGCAAAATCTTAACCATAACAGCATCTGGATCCTGGAAATTCACTGTCCTTCTACTTTATGGAATACTTTCCTGTTGCTATGAGTGCTTATATATTACTCCCTAGTTTATTGGGATGTTTTTAATGACGCCCTTCAAGTTTGAACCTTTCTTGGAACCGCTGCTGATTCTTATATTTTCAAATTTTAGGGAATAGGCGTTTTCGTTAAAGTAATGCAAAGATTACTTTCTTCACTACTATCAGAAGAGCGCCGGGAATGTAACTTTATACACAAAAGTTTTTTTTTTCTTCTCGAAACTTTATTTCCCTTTCAGTTGCTTTCTGCTTGTTTCCAGCAGCGGTCTTTCGACTACTTAATAAATAACAATTTTAAAACAAAATACGTCATTTCTCATATTATCACCAGGAATGTCCAGCAATGAAAGAAAATGAACGAGCGTGAGTGCTGCATAAGTCAGCTATCGTAACTGAATATTTTGCAATGCTCTTCTAGAAACATTGTGTAGGATCTTTTAAAAGGTATTTCATTCGTTTTTCGTCGGAGTCGCTTTCATGAAGTATAATCCTTTGGTTAATTCTTTAGTTATCCAGCATGTACTAGATACTAAAATTACCGATGTCTGCGACTTCAATATGTTTTAAAACAATGCTTTTCAACCTTTCAAGAAGACATATATATTGGGGATCGACACGATAGAAAGCACTATACTTCTAGTGTCGCTAAGTAACAATAATTTCGCACTCAGGTCCGCGGATCTACAGCGGTTGCAAATCACTCCTTTAAAGCACTATCATGCAAACACAAACCTGAACCCGAACACACACATAGTTCCTTTTCGTGACGGAGTGGCCAACATTCATGCTTTCTGTGCACGTGGTCACGAGTTACATTTTCGGTGTGGGTTCTTCCCGTGGATATAAACCTTACTTTAAAAAGTAGGTCCCGTCTAGCTTCGAAGATGAAATGGGTTGTTAAACTCTAATCAACCGATCAAATAACAGACAGATCCGAGTAACAATTGTTGATGAACTATTACCATACACTAAAAATGATAAATTTATTAATTCTCATTGATCAAGTGTTGTAAAAAATTTCATAAAGAATTAAGAAGGAACAAGAATTTTAGGAATTATACAAAAATACATCAAAAGATTGGGATTACCCAATAATTAGTTTTTGGATCAGGGACCACAAAATTTTTAAATGGTCCCTAAATCGAGTTTTCGTATTTTTGGATATACTATGTGTAGTTCTCCAGATAAAAGGCGTCCAAAATTTTTTTTTATTGAAATATATTGGATCTTGGATCAGAGGCCACAAAAGTTTTGAACGGCCCCAAAATCGAGTTTTCGTTTTCTACGGAATAAGCACATCTTACTGAGTTGAGTGATAGTTTGGGTTTGGCTACACTTTATGTAGTTCTCCAAATCTAAGGCGATGAGAAAATTTTTGATTGGAATATATTGGATCTCTTGATTCAAAAATAAAATGATTACTACGGCATGGATGTTTTTTAAAAAATGAATACACTTTGAAGGTTAATACATATTCTTGTGGTATTCGAATATTTTTGCATATATTTGAAACTACGAATCATATTAATACGCTTAACGTTTTGAATCGGTAGCACAGAAATGTCATTTCTGCAACTAATGCATTTATTGTTCAAGTTCTCGATTAGTGTTGGTGAAGCAGAAAGTTCTCCGTGTTTAAAGTGTTTCACATAGCTCAAATCCTGGAATAGGAAAAAATGAGTCAATCATCCAGTACATGTGGATGGTAGTAAATATTTACGAGATGAATGTCCCGAGCTTTCTATGTCATTGTGCAAATATTGTCCAACCATTTCAACTGATGTTGGAAGGGCATTTTCGGTCTATAAACGGATTTTAGCAGATAATATACTAATTTTGACACCAGAAAATCTTTAAAAAATTTTCTAGTAGTGTACTGTGGAAATTCATTGTTCACACAGCAAGCACTGTAGACAAGCGAATCTGAAATTAACAAGTTGTTTCTTAAATGCATATTAGTTTATGTATAATACACATTTTCAAACCTTTTACTGCATATTTACAGGTTTCTTAATGCGTATAAAGCAAAGTTTTAGTGGTTACAAATTATATCAAACACAGCGTACCAATCTGGCACACAGCACGTCTGTCCAATATA
Organism: Thermobia domestica; assembly: GCF_964235325.1. Lineage (NCBI taxonomy): Eukaryota > Metazoa > Arthropoda > Insecta > Zygentoma > Lepismatidae > Thermobia > Thermobia domestica. The sequence continues at coordinate 164,034,472 of NC_137455.1, read as the reverse complement.
GTAGCCGTTACTCGGTAAGCGCCACTATGTTATCGTTCCTTTCTTGGGTACACTCATATACATTCGTGTCCACCTTGGCGTGCGTCGTGGTTAATTTATCTATATATATCTTATGTAATACATCTGAAAATCTATACCTCTACCCACTGGCGCAAATCCCGGGGAGATGAGGGGACTTGTCCCCTCCACTCTTGGAACTGGGGGACTGTCCCCCCCAATAATCCGGTTTGAAATAATATGCTTTTTGGGGAGAAATGTGATGATTTGTGTGCGTTTGCCGCAAAGGAAAGTGAGATGAAATTGATGCACCCAGAATAAGCCTCAAACCTGCCCGCCTCCAATGTTGAAGACAACTCTGCTCCCCTGATCCTCCACAGCATTGTTTTCTTCATAAATATTTTGAACATCACTTATATATACCCGTTCCCCCAATGTTGAAGACAGATTTGCGCCGTTGCCTCTACCTGCATCGAATCCAAGCCCAGAGTCAGTCATCAGCTAAGAGCAACTGAATTTTAAACGCTGCAAATGCATCCTAAGACAGATTAGATGTTTGAAACGAGCACATAAAATGGAACACGTTTATTACATTTAGATGCGGACGTTGAGCTTAGAATAATTTTAGTTGGGTGTTCCGATGCTTAAACTTGCCACCAATAAACATGGATGCCAGTATAAAGGCAGTAGACACTTCCTTTCTTGAAAACGAACAAGAAGAATAGATCAATTTCCTCGCAAATTACTTTGAGAATGTGAAGGCGTACCTCCCACATTCCACTTGGGAGAAATCATTGATGATAGTTATGCAGAAATAAAAGTAAAACACTTCCTTTTGTCCTTCGCTTCACAAATCTAAGGGTGCTAAAAGTTTTTCATTCTTTATGAAGAGGGGAAAACACAATTACAGCATTACCAGTTTTTTCGTTGTTCTCTTAGAAAAAAGAATAAAAAATTGGGTGGTGCTCCTGTTGTTGAAACAGCTGTTAAATATACGACAATCCACTACCACCTACATGCATATGAAGAAAAACAAAAGAATTCAGTGTTAACGTGATCTTGAGATACAGTACATGTTAACCCGCATTATTTAATTGCAGACCTGATTAAGGAAATAAGTAGTTTTACCTACAATGATAGTGGTTCATGCAGTGACCTCTGATCTTCAATGGTTCTTTTTGATAGAACACGTACTTCGAATGAACATTTGTTCATGTCATATTCTGAGAATTTTTGTTACCAGCCTTTTTTTATTGTCTCAACAAGTGTTAACTTGTAATTAAATAAAAAATTTAAAGATCTAATTATCACGGCACGAGTTAACATTAGAAAAAGCAAATGTTTTTTTTTTCTAAAGAAAAATCATGAATTATTTAAATAAAATAAAAAATTATAAAGTAAGTCAGGTAATAATTACTAAATACTAAACAGGAAAAAAATTAATGTATATTTCCAAATTTTTTCCTCTCCCTTTTAGCTCAAAAACTCGTCTCACATTATGAAAAAAAAATGAAATGAAATCTTCAAGTTTTACGTTCCACGGTTATGCCGGTTAGGCTAAAGGAGACGGTGATGATGAGAGATGAGTGAAATTTTGGAATGAAGAAAGTGGGAGGAAACGGGAGAACCCCGAGAAAACCCAGGAGCACGGTGTTTGTCCACACGGCGTGAGCTGGGATCGAACCAGGGACCCCAAGCACCGGAGGTGAACGCTCTACCACTGAGCCACCGCGCCCCCTCTCACATTATGAAATCTTAACTGTCGGAGTCGGAAATTTTTCCATTATATGGAAGGGTTTCGTAAACAACTATTAGTTTATTTCATTCCAAGTAATTTGTACTGTTACAAGTCAAAATTGGAATATTCTAATTTAATATTAACACAAATACGTACGGGTTAACACAAAACTCATTATTTGTGTAATTGTTCGAATATGCATCCGGTTAACAACAACGGTATTCGAATAATTGTAATTGAATAATTTGAATAGCACTACTTCATACTATTTTATGCTAACAGATCGAAAACAATTGAAGTGGAGAAAAATGAAAGTTAGATTATGTATCTATAATCCAATTGGTTTACATACATACATACATACATACGGTATATATATCCAATCCAATTTCTTTACAGAACATGGCAGATCGTGAAGAGTAAGAATTCATAAAGCAACAAGTTACTGAAGGTTTAAGAAGTAGAAGCATTATCTCCACTTAAATACGGTGTACTTCAAAGTTTGCTTTCGTTCATAAGGAAATCTCCATTTTATAAGTATGGTGTTAAACTGCCTACTTTATAAAATTATCACTGTGTTTTTATTCTTTTATTAATTGAAAGAGGCATTCAGAGCGCAAAGGAATCAAGTCCAGTTACCAAAGTTATAAGAAAAAAGGCATAAAATTTGTATATACAATAGGCTTAAGTACACACGGAAAAATTTAACGCTATTTTATTACGTTATAAGAGTTATTTACAATATCTGGACATGAATGTTTTAAGTTCTGAAATAAACTTCAGATAGAGCTCTTAAACATGAAATATGTCCAGAATTACTAAAAGTGGACTTGATCCCTTTGTACAATGAACGTGTCAAATGAGTTGTGTAGCTTACAGGATAGATATTTCAGTCAACAATTACTATAAAATTAACGCTATTTTAAAACTAAAACTGTTATAAATTCAATTCATATTTTTTTGTAATTTATCTAAAACAAATTTAAAAAATAATTGTGTAAAATAAGCAATTTTTAAGAACTCTTAACTCACAAATTATGAATTTATGACTGCGGAATGCAAAATTTCCACCAAAAGGCTTATCAGAGAAGTACTTTGTGTGTAGGAAATTGTATACTTCTCAGAATTGTACAGAATAGTATTTGCCTAACGTTATTTGCAAAAAGCTAAAATGGTGTTGAATATGAGGAGCAATATACATGTATGCTCTTGTAGAGCACAAGTAAATATATGAACTTTAAAATTTCCTTCGATTAAGATATTATATCAAATGCATGATTCTTCTCCATATTTTAATATATTATTTGTACAAACGTCTGGGTTCTAACTAAAGAAGAAATAAGAAAGATATCCAATTTGTTCTTTGTACCCAAGAAAGATACCCATTCCTTTGTAATGAATTAAAATAATTTATTTAAAAGTATAAGCACATGGAAGTGTATATCATAATTCAGAACATTGACCAGTTTAGTATTGTGCTCAGATTCATTTCAAAATGTCTTTTCTTCTCTGATTCTATTTAGATCTGACATTCACCAAAGATAGATCTCTTTTTAAAAAATGAGAAAGAAAGAAAAGAAAAAACTTAATTTTATAGCAAAACAAGTATCTTCCTGTTATGTTGCTTACAAAATACATTAAAAAAAGCACCTTAATTTTGTGACAGTGTCATCAACTCTGTGTTTAAGCATAACATAGTTATTAAGACGAATCTTTAAGTCGTAACAATTGTATAACATTTTTAACGAACAAATAGGCTCCTATATACTTTGCTACATAATTAGTTATTGGAAAGTCTTACATATGACTGACAAATGCTGTTTGAAAATGAATGATTTACTATCATCAAAGTGTCGTAAACGCTATGTAATTTGATAGATGAACATCTGAAGAACACCAGTGAATAGTGATTTCTTTTTAATGTAACCTAGCTTCTCTTAAGTATCTTTAAAAAAGTATTTTTCTGAGTAATACCCTGAACATTTACAGCGATAATCTGGCATTCTCGACAAGATAAATTTCAGATTAGGCCTACATTTTTTCCCGTGGGTGTATGAATTTAAGTATGTGCTCTTTATACAGTACTGTTGAAACAATAAGGCGGTTTCGAACCCTGTTTCAGTTTATCAAATACAAAACTATTACTTAATATGCACAATAAAGTTAATCGAATGTTATCTCAAATATTAAATCGGTACAAGCAACTATCAAAATCATGTACGATTTAGTATTTACATGAGAACGTTTGAAGCATGTTATGTTGAAACGTTTTCTTTTCTTTTTAGGAAAATGTATTCTACTTAATTACATGGACTTTTACGTAAACTGTCTGGTGTTTCGTGACTATCAAAATAGCGTGATTTCTTTCCTCCTCGTAGAAATATAGAGAATTAACTCTAAATGTGTATATTCCACATCAACTACAGTTTAAGAACATTAAATATGAAGCAGACCGCTTCAGACACTAATATACTCATACCGCCTGTCACTTCAAAAATCAACGTGCATCCCTCATCCAGTATAATTACCCTGTAACAACGGCGGTAATTCTGATGATGGAAGACAACACACTTATACTCTTCTCTCGCATATTACCTATCCCTTCCTCATTCCAGCATACCGACCTCTCATGGATCACAAATTCATCATTTAACAGCGCAGTAACTCATGGTATACTGTTCAGAGTCATGAAAATTTTCATAGATGAATCAATCTTCCTTATATCAATGTTGCTGTGAAAGAATCGAATTATATGCTACAATCACGCATAGAGAAATTGTCTGCTGTGTGTACACATACACATTTTTTTCCCATATAACTTTCAATTGACTGAATACTAAGCACGTGCTCCCGGGTTTGATTCCCGATTGGAATACCTGGCTCGAAGACAAATCCGAGTAGTAGTGGTTTGAATTCCGCTTTAAATAATGGATCTACGTCTCATATAGCTTCGGTCCTGAAAAGAAAAGAAATGAAATGAAATCTTTAAGTTTTACGTCCCACGGTTATGCCGGTTAGGCTAAAGGAGACGGTGATGATGAGAGATGAGTGAAATGGTGGAATGAAGAAAGTGGGAGGAAACGGGAGAACCCACGAGCACGGTGTTTGTCCACCACAAAGTTCACTTGGCGGAGGCTGGGATCGAACCCGGGACCCCAAGCACCAGAGGTGAACGCTCTACCACTGAGCCACCGCGCCCCCCTGGTCCTGAAAAGAAATTCTAAACTTGGATAATTAAAAAACTTTTATATGTGAAAATACACCACAAAATCGAACAACTGTCCTTAAAGTTTCAATCTGCCTTTTGTTTTGAGAGAGATGTACGTTGAAGAGTATGTCGTTATACGATAATACGATAAGAACACGATAAAGAGATACTAAACGTTAACGATTAGCAAACTTTTATATGTGAAAATACACTAGAAAATCGAACAAATATCCTTAAAGTTTTAATCTGCGTTTTGTTTTAAGAAAGATATACGTTGCAGAGTATGATATTATACGATAAGAACTCGAATAGGGATCAACTGAAGAATGAACGAAGGTAAAATACGGTATAATTGAATAAATGATAAAATTCGTATAAGAAATCAATAAGATATAAGTTCAATTACTGGGTATTCATTTATCACAAAGCTTGTTGTAGTGTGACTTAAAATCCAATAAGCTACTTTGGATCCCGGATAAATGTACTTTATCACTATTCCACCGTGACCTTCAAAACGAATTTGGACAGGACCTCTTTAGACACCGTATCAGATTTAGTCCACAATTTTTACACATCATCTCTATGTACTGTAACATATGTTAAAAGTGAACTATTTGCCTCTTGGAGCGGAAAATCATAAAGATAGCATTATATAATTTCTGAGGGCGTGGAAATAAAGTTATCACTTTCTCTGTAGGGAAAGGAGTGAACCTATGAATTACAAGAAACTACCTGTAAAAAGAGGAATGACCAGAGAAACATATTGTTTATATATGTATAGATAAAAAAAACAATAAGATCCAATTTACTTTGTAGAATTGAGTAGGATCTGTTAGTTCGTAATTAAAGAGTACAAAGTTAAGATATTTCCATTGAGTGTGTTTCTGTTACCTTCCTTTAAAAATTAATTTTATATTGTGCACTCAAAAGCATTGGAAAGAGATATGATTATTTTTAAAAAAATCAAAATATTGGCTGATTTAATGTTTCAACACTAAAAAAAATATATATATATATCTTTTTTTTAACCTCATCTCCTCCCAGAAGTCGACCATCCCCTTCTGCTATTTCTATGACGCGTGCGTGACTTCTACCTTGAGAAACCACTGGAGCAGACAGCAGACAAAACTTCTTTCCTTGTTCTTGGGGGGATTAACGAAAGGGTCAAGAAAGTGCAAAGGGTAGGTAGGTAGATAAAGAAGCAAATACAATTTTGAAAAAAAGGTCAGCATCTATCTGTCATCACCAAGAAATCATCACGTGACTTGCAACACGCCTTCAGGGAAGAATAACCATATGTGGACAATCCACCTATATCTTTACCTATACACATAACAGGAAGAGTTCTCAATCTGTAAAATTAAAAGATGTAATGGTTAACCTTAAAATTAGCATTTATCGTCGAAAAAATATTTTGATCCTATACTATAATTAAAACCTATATATTTATCCTACAACTTCACGTTGACTTAATGAAATGTTCGTTAATAACAAAACTACTACACTTAAGATTTCTTATAATCTTTCTCTGAAAAAGATGCAACAGTACTTAAATGTAGTCTGTGTGCTATACTGTCGACAATCAGTATATCTGGAACTCTAACCCATTTGCCATAGAAAGATTCATATTCCCAGCATCCAACTCACGAAGAGTGCTTAAAAAAAAAAGTAAGCTGTCAACTGTGGGAAAACATATATTTGGTTGGCAGATCGTGGATAATCCATTGTTCACTTCGTTTAAACTTTCAGACTGAAAGACAAGTAAAAACATAATTGTAGACTAAGAGTACATAAGATTTTTTTAAATAAAAAAGCATTAATCTATTCCAAATGATGATTTGGTTAAACTTCTTCTTCTTCTTCTTTTTTTTTTTTTTTGGTCTGCAGTTTCGTTTGTTTTATTTACTTTGTCTGACATTGCAGTTTCGTTGAATTACTATGATCATGACTGTTCGTTCATTCAAGATGATGTTCCTGGGTGTGGCATGACCTCAAGAACAAGATCGGATTAGATCAACCTCTCATTCTCTTTCTTCCTTTTTAGCAAACGAAAATTACAGCTCATATCATCAAGCTGGCCTTACGGTAGGTTAGTACATGACTTTCTAAACGTTCAACATTCAGGACATAAACCTTAGAACAAAGACATCAATGATGATGTATATGTGATAAAAAATTTTTTGCATTTATTTTCCAAGCAATGCAATGGCAATACTTACCGTTAGTTAATTCTGTAAAGTGAAAGTGAAAAATATTGACTCTAGTTATAGATTATAACTTTTTCATTTCTGAATAATAACAATAATTTGATATTATGTTCTGGTCACTTCCGTAAATCTTCCCAACAATGAAATGATACAGTGGTATACGCAGAAGTTCATCAAGGGAGAGACTCAAGCTTCCAAGTTCATATAATTTTAAGTGTTTGCATGCATATCTTAATATGGTAAATGTTAATTTTTGCATAACATCTTGATCAAAGAAGGAGACTAAAACCCCGACCCACCCTTGTGCACGCCACTGAGATGTTGAAATAATTTACAATCTTATTTAGGTATCTAACGATCGGGCTTTCTCTCAATTTCACTAGGTGAATGGTATGGGTTTTCAAGTAACATGAAGGTTTTCAAGATTATTTTCACTTTATATGGTTTTGGGTTTGATTTCCAATATCCAGTTCAGTCTACAAAACAGTAGTGGAACGATAAACTGAAGCGTATCAGATTATCTAAAGTGTGTCGGTCAAATTGCATAGCCGGTACCTCGCAAGAGAGCCAATGATTTTGATCCAATCTTTCCTTATGTAATTCCAAACAAACATAATGGGAGTATTTATTTGCATTAGAGTATCAATAATACTAGACATGGAGCGATCTCCCTAAAATAATCTTTAATTCATTTGCTTTTGGGGACATCGATTGCTTAGTGTTGTCTCAAAATCTATGTCTATTCGTGCAAAAACAAATGCTGTTTAAAATATTATTTTATTCAAGTAAAATTTTCGAAAAATTGAATGATAATTTCTTCTAATAATCGTAGAATTTAATTTTGTTTAAATATTCAAATATGGAATTATCGAATTTTAACAGAACAAGACTGAAACTGTAGCCACTTTTCTAAACACACATTGTCTATCGTTAAAGTTTTAATCAATTGCTATAGTGAAGAGTATTAAGAAAGACAGTAAAAAAAATCCTAGGGTGAAGGCCTTAAAGTCCTGATATACACACATGTCATATATCAAACTAGACCAAAATAAAATTCTAGATAATTTTTATATCAGTACCACGAGAGGAATGCTGAGGCTGTATCTTCAAATGTAAACCCTGAACGATTTACTTCCCAGATTTCATTGTTAACATTGTTTCCAATGTACAATAAAATGCTTTACAACTGTATCTGAAATTATTAATAACTAAATCAATAAAAATAAGGTAAGTAGTGTTCTCGAATCTCGAAGTAATATAAATTCACTATACTTTGGCAAAATTGTAAACTGCCTCTAATTACGCAGGCGCGAGCATCAGTAGGCGTGACCTAACCCATCGAATGTTCTCATTTAATTTTCCCAGTATAATACGAGATAGTTACCATCCGAAAGAATTATGGTTTTATTCTGGCCACCGCCTGTCTGCATTGTTAAATTTGTTCTGTGTAGTGATACGTTGCAGAGCATGAGATGTTCGTTTGTGAAGAAGAAAATCTACAGTGTAAATTTTACCATCTGTTGCACTGAATGTTGCTTCATGATCTGTTTTTACAGTTTGCATTGATGTGCTTCATTTAAAAAAAAATACATAATGGCTTCTAAAAACAGTAATAGGTGATGCTAGCGGAGAATATGCGGGTAAAATTCTGTGTAGTGTACCCAGTGGTAGCCAGAACACTAAAACAGGGAAGCTGACTTGAATTGATCTTACATTCATACATACATACCAACAAACAACTGAAAGTTTCAAGGGGCTTAAAAGGTAGAAGGGGATCTCAGCCCCTTGCCTACCTTCTATCTACGTGCCTAAGTGCACCTTTAAAAAATGGGGTTTTAAAAATTCCTGCTTCAATCCTGTATCGTACTGTATGCATTTTGTAGTGAATAACAGTGGCGTACGCAATATTATGATGAATAAGATATGAAAAAATAAAAAAATAAAAAACGTGTTAAGATACACAAAAATTTTCAAGTGAGCTCGATAGTTCAGTGGTAGAGAGCTCATTTTTAACCTTTGAGATTTCTCGTTTGATCCCAGCTCCTGGCAAGTGGCTTTGTAATAAACAAATATTGAGGCATGAGTTTTCTCGAGGTTCTCCCGTTTTCTTCCACTGTCGCTATTCCACGACTATCATCGTATTCCTCAGCCTCGGTGCATAATCATGGGACGCTAAAGATTCCTCTGCTTGAACAAGAGGGAGCTTGAACCCCTTACGGCCCTTTGGTGATATTCTGTGAATGTCAGTAATGAACAGCACTGCATGCATGGGTTTTCTCATGGTTTTGTCTTCCCTCCAATCGTACTTTTCGTTCCACTAATTAATTCTTTATGATCCCATTTCATTTACCACATATCTTAAGAGCATCATCAGAAACAATGAAAGGATAATTTTTCTTTCTTTCTGAATAAAACATTGTGTAAACTAGTAATGCTATGTTTTCGCAGTTGACAGTAGTGGAAGTAACTACTTTTTACTTCCTCCGCCATACTAATAGCGAGTAAAACCCCTATCTTCCCTGCAGGGTCCGGCCGCAAAGGAAAATTTTTAGCTTGCCAGGCGATAACTACTCTATGGACTTTGGAACCCGAAGGTTCAATGCAACTTTCATAAAAGCTCTCCATTGAGTCCTGTCTTTAGTCAACTGGATCCAGTTTGAACTTTGTGTTTCTATTTCTGCGAGATCCATTTCAGTATTGTACTCCCATCTGCCTAGGTGTTCCAAATTGTCTTTTCCCGGTTGGGTTTCCAGTTAAAATTTGAAAATATTTCCACTTTCTTCCATTCTGGCGACATGATTTGCCCACCTGAATCTGCTAGACTAATGATCTTAACAATTTTAGGAACGCGAGAGCTACCATGGTTCCTCAGTTATTCAGCATCTATAACGAAACAAAAACAATTTATGAAACTCCCCATAAGGTTGAGTAGCTTTTTCTACATACTGTACAAGATCAGAGTAATAGTTTGGAAAGTGTATTTGTTAGATCTTAACGAGTTAAGGATGTTTTCTAAAAGTAAAGAACTGTAAATAATAATAATAATAATAATAATAATAATAATAATAATAATAATAATAATAATAATAATAATAATAATAATAATGTTTATTATTTCTTAATTTGTACTTGAAATATTCTCCCTAGTAGAAATCATATAGTGGTCTATCAGAATTTGTGTTATATTACCTAAATCAGTGGATGATGGGTATTTACGAGTGTTAGAAAATTAAAATTTTGGTTGTTATCGTGACAAAGCGATGCCAGATTGGATTCGTGCAACAGCCTTTAACTACCCCTTATGGAGAACTAATGGATTTTCTGCTGGAGAATAGAGAGGGTTAAGTGAACGGATGATGACAGAAGTATGCTTCGGGGCGGTTTAAGAACTGCTACCAGAAGGTAGAGGGATATTGGTTGTTTTTAATGCAGGAATAATATCTAACAGTGTGTGCAAAGGATTAATTACGAACACTTTACGATGTTGGTCAGTAATTATGCGGAACATATTACCTGACGATGTTCTCTTGAACCAGAGGGATTCTTCCTTTTATGATCTATGAATCATTTTATAAAATATCTAAATCGATTCATTTTCTTACGGTGATGATGATAACTACCCTGTACGTTCCCAGCAAGATTTAAAATAAGGGAGTAATTATTTTTCGGAATGAAAAAGTATCCCACTGTGTTCCCAAATGGTGGCAAAAAGAAGGGGGTAAAAGAAAATTCATATAAGCATTATTTTTCTTACTAGAGGAACACATTAATTTTTGAAGTAGCTATTAAAACTGTCGTTCAATATGCATACATCTTGGGAATGTGTTTACGAGTTAGTGTTATTAGCTTATATAATGCGTGTGTGGTCTTTTGTTATTTGTCTAGTTTTTAACGGCAGTTAGAAGTTTCATAGTGTGCAACTCATCTTTTGTTACTTACCCACTGCGTAGATTGCAATACTTAGGGTTAAACACGCACGCACAAGTGACCACTAACAGTTGATGTTTTATGAGAGTACAGTATACTATAAAATTTGATGAAGATTATGCTTACATTAACGATTTCATTACGTTTTCCACTACTACTTATAATCGGTTGTCCAAAAATATTGGAAAAACTTTAATATAGACACAATATATTTTTAATAACATAAATACATAAATAACACAATAATGAATATAACTACTTTATGACCTATGGAACCCGAAGGTTCAATATCACATTCACAAAATCTCTCCATTGACCTCTGTCTTTTGCCAACTGGATCCAGGTTCTACTTTGTATTTCTATTTCTGCAAGATTCATCTTAAAATTATCCACCCATCTGTATATTAGGTCTTCCTAATGCCTTTTTTCCGATTGAGTTTCCAGCTAAAATTTTGGAAGCGTTCCTACTTTCCTTCACTCTGGTTACGTGACCTGCCCACATGAGCCTCCTATATTGGGTAAACGGTATAAACTATGCAGTTCCTCGTTATGATGTTTCCGTCATTCCCCATTCCCGTCACTTTTGAATCCAAATATTCACCTCAGGATATTACTTTCAAATGGACTCTACTTTCAGACTACGTTCTTCCCTCGGAGGAGGCAATTGTGTATCGCAACCATACAGCACAATAAGCATAATAGTCGTTATTTTAGGCTTCAAATTCTTTGACAGAATTCGCAAATACAAAATAGTTTGAACTATGTTTTACTGGTATTTCTACGTGTTTAAATCACATATATTTATGATCAAACAGAGTATATTTTCACTTTAATGAAAATTAAATGGAATTTATGTTTGTAATCTTCAGTGAAAATTATGTAAATTAAAATTCACCAAACATGATCTCCAATGGAAATAAATTCTGGAGTTAACTAAATTATAGATAAGTGCCACTGCCTAGATTTAAGATCATTGATAGGTCACTTGGATGTAGCAGTCAGCTGTCTATATAAGCGACAAATGACAAATATGTATGCACTTCACACATGGGGGTTCTTGTTAATATCATACTATAGGAGACATCAATAATGCACTGTGTATGAACACACCATTTCATACTTAGACTATATGTGTAGACAGACAACACATTTGCAAGGCTTATATTAAGTATTGCAATACCAAATACTAAGATGCAAGTCAGTATCATAATTTCCTCTTTTCTTACGTGAAAAGTATGAAAATTATAAATACCAATAAAAATGAGGCGTTGTACGACACAAAGAAACAAGCTACGTTTGAGTTTCTTTCTCCGAAATTTATATTCTAGTTACACATATTTATAAATACAATTTATAAAATCAACTCATAATTCCAAGGAAGAAGAGAACCAAGGCATTTTGTTAAATAAAATCTTATACACGTATACTACAAAACAATGTGTTAATATTTATCATAAAAGTATTCTATCATCATCACAGATTACCTGTTGTCTCCTAAGGAGCTTCCATGCACCATGATCCTATGTAAATCTCTTTCTTTTGATAGAAAGGCTAATCTCTGTAACACCGTTAATAACAATATTTTTTGTTCTTTTTACCTAGTGTTTCTCACAAAACGAGGCGAGACGAAAAATAAAGATGCCTCGGTTCGTAAATTTTCTAGAGATATAATCTTGTTTCGATTTTCGAAGAATTCTTTCTCGTCTAATCTTGTTTTTCAAAACGTTTTTCTCATCAACTTTTGTACAAAAATTAATGTACAAAATGTATGCTATGATTATTTTTTAAATTTCATCTGAAAGTTATAAGAATCCTTCCGCGTTACAAGAGGCCCACAAAAAGTGTCATATAACAATATTTAAACCATATTTATTATTGGAATATATTGTGTAATGACTTGCAATATCTTTAAAAGTTGATAAATGGTCTTCATTGTATTTGTACAATCACTTTATCGATTTAGAAATTTTATACTATGAACCAGGCAACATTAAAACTAAGATTTAAGTGAATTAGTGTTTTCCATGAAGCTCGGGAAATTTCTCGTCTCGTCTCGAATTAAAAAAAATACTTCTACTCTCAACTCTCGCCTCAGTTTTGAGCTGAAAATTGAGACAAGATCTTTTTATCTTATGTGTAACACTATTGTTACCTCCTACCACACTTTCCGTCGTTGAAAGACAGTGTCATTTCGAATAATATCATAACTAGTTTCTTTTTCGCTTTGTAACTCGTATCGTTCTCCTCTCCCCAACTTTTTCTACCACTCACTCGTCGTTTCTTCGTACCACTCCGCTAATTTTCTTGCCCACTCTTCTCCAAACCAATATTTCGAATATTTCCAGTAGTTTTTCATCGTTCTTTCTTTTTAATGAGTTTTCGCCGTAACTTGTAATCAAACGACCTACAAAATAAACACGCCTTTCTTTTTTGCCAAATACTTCCCTTGTTATTCATATAGTTTTGTGTAAGATAAAGACTATTTCGTTATCAAACTTGAATACAACATCTAAGAAAACACACAAGTAAATGGTGGACAAATGAATTATAAAATAAATAGTAATTTAATTCTGGATCCGTCTGTTGTTTTATCTCTTCTCTAGGACCGTAGCCAGGTGGAACCCAGGGACTGCTGTTTTGAAAGATAGAAACCTCAATGATTTAAAGTGATTAGCTTAGGATACTAAATTTCTAGTCGCTAGGCTGCCATTGACGACTGAATATTTTGGTTTCACGATAGATATTTGATCTTTATTTTGTGTGCTTTTGAATTGTTATTTAAAAAAATGGCGACGAAACTCTCCGATCTGGTTAATGGATTCAGACCTGAAATTTTGTTCCCTGAATTAGCTGACTACTATATACTCAAGCGAAGTTATCTGGCTGACACAGGTTCTTTGTGATCTGTAGCACTCAGAATTGCATTCAGAAGCTTGGGTTTGTTTCTCTCTCTCTCTCTCTCTCTCTTTCTTTCTTTCTTTCTTTCTTTCTTTCTTTCTTTCTTTCTCTCTGGAAACAAATGTTTCAGTTTTCAGACCTCTTGACATTCATGGATCAAAATTTAAATATTTTGAACTATGCAACATCATGTTCCCTTGTAACTAAATGGAGCTCTTACGTTAGAAAAGCTCTTCCCTGGGTATATATACAACCCAACATACACCGTGCGTGTCTAATCACTACAGTACACTACGAGATGACACCTTCAGTTGTGACACAGCATAGAAATACTTGATATTATATATAAAGGTTGGTCATCATAATGCATGCTTGAGCAGAAATGACAAGATTTCATGAGTCATACAATGTTTTTTACGTGCATAATCACCACAACAATTGCAACCATTCTCTAAGGTAAACTGTAATGACAGAAAATAGCATTAACCTGATGTTGAGTCAAAGGTGAAGCAATAAATAAACCTTATATTACTTTTAAAACATCATTAACAGGTACTATTGTTTTTTTTTTTTTTTTTTTTTTTTTTTTTTTTTTTGTTAATACTATTCTAGACTGCAACAGAAGAACCATAAATTAGCCTTCCACGCGACTAACACTCAAAAACGAACCAAATGAATCTTGTAGAACAAAAATGTTTTGTTTGATAGGCACCACACGTGAATTTTTTTTAATGTTTTATTTCTCTCTTTTTTTCTTTCATTTTATTTGTTTGTATGTCTGTCCTTTAAGGTTGCGAGAGTCAACAAATGTGCTAAGGAGTAGCGGCAAGTAAAAATGAGACAGGTTTTGTTGTAGTTACTTGTCTGCTATTTGCACGAGTCACGGCAACCTTTTATGTGCATGAATGCGTGACGTCACGTGCAAATACAATTGCAAAAAAAAAAAAAAAAAAAAAAATCTTCTATACAGTACATGACTAATCAACACAACTGACATCTTTAACTTTCCTCTCTCTCTCTCTCTCTTTCTTTCATCTTCTTTCTTAAATGATTAAAAAATAAAAGGAATGTAATATCTTTAGCGATGTGATGGGCGATATAACTTACAGGTTGGTTTTACCTGAGTTCTCATAATCTTGCTTTTTAATCATTAGTAGAGTCCAAAAAATTCATTAGCGGAGGCGGCGAATAAAACGAAAATAGCATTTACTTTATAAATGACGGAATTAATGAGAAAAAGACTAATTACAGAGTAAGAGTAAATATTTTTGTTTTACATCATTTATATAACAAATTGTTCTCGGATTGATAAATCTTTTGCACGTTCTATTTCCAATTAAGTGTTCCAGAAAATTATTTAGATTAATATAGAGGTATAACCTATTAATAATCCATTAATCATATGCTCTTTTTTTAAAAAAAATAAAAAGAAGATATTAGTTATCAGAAAATAGCAAATGATGACGACAATTGACAGTCGGAAATGATCGTAATTTAATTCTGAAGAAGAGATAAAATTGATTTAATTGCAAGTGAAAGCAATGATTTTTAACTCAGAAAAGATCACCTTACGTTACCACAAGTTTTTCTTTAAAATTAGTAATTAAAATAAAAAAACAATCAACGATATCGAATATATAGAAACCTGCCTTATTACACCAGTATCGGAGTAAAATGTTGGACGACGAAGAAGAGAGAGGAACAGAAGCTGCATGTTGCGGAGATGAAGATGCTACGGTGGATGTGTGAACAAAATTGAGAATGAAGTGATCCGGGGAACAGTAAAAGTGGGACCAGTAGTAGAAAAATTGCAAGAAAGTAGACTGAGATGGTTTGGACATCCGAGTAGATGTTATAGAAGTGAGTGGGGAAACCAGGCCGAGGCCGGCCAAAGAAGAAGAGATGGGGAGGTTGTGTTAAGAACGATAGTGTGGTGTCACAGTGGATATGACAGAAGATAGAAACAGGTGAAGAACAGCTATCCGAAAATGCGACCCCAGCTAAAGCCACATTGCCACGTTAAATGAATCTTGTAGCTGTCATTAAAAAGAAAAAAAACTTTCAACCCGATCTTTCTATTTACTCTTTACATGTTACAACTTCTTGAAGGCAAGAAAGGTTTCTTCGTACATGCAGCACTGCACTCTAGTGGACAAACAGTGAACCTCCTCATTAAAAACATGTATTTTGGCGCACTTTCCCTCCCTGTCCAAAAGAATCCGTTGTTTCGGAAGCGGCGAAACTGGTTTTTCTTTTATGTCAACGGGAGGGCGATAGCAGGTAACAAGCAAGACGTCCCAGAAAGTTGCGCATCGTTCAACTCCTTGCAAGATGGAAAAAAATGTTTTATGACTCTTTCAAGACTATGTGTACACGGGGAAATATGGTAGGGTTTCAAGATTTTTTTTTTTATGACAGCTACAAGTTCTTCTAACGTGACAATGTGGCTTAAATGAAAAGAAGGCTTAGAAGAAGAAGAATATCCAGGAACTCATTTGATCTTGACCAAACATGGCATGAAAGTACCGGTACACCGTGATTTGCTTAGATAGTAAAATACTTCCTTATTCAGAACCTTTTATTTCCGAGTTATAGGCTATCAAAATTGTGTTATGGACTTAGTCAAATTTTCGCTAATTACTATTGTATACTTATAATACAATAAATATGTGCTAAAGTCAATAAAGGATTATTTTTTTCGTAGTCGGTAAAGGTCTAGTGTAAATATTAAGTAGTCTACATGCAAAGATTTTCATGTTATTACTGAGCTATTTAGAGCATACTACTGATACTGGTGTATGCAGACCTAGCCCACTTGAGATATCTACAGGTGATCCAGAACAAGACCACCACAACAATAACCGGTCACTCATATGACACGAGAACAGTGCAGATTCATGAGGATTTGTACATTCTAATGCTGCATGAACTACGAGAACAACAACTAACCATTTTTTTGCGGAATATCAGAGGATCCAAACACACACATTCACACACACAGCACTGATAGCGACCAATGAATCACGCTGTAATCTATATAGGATGCCAAGACCTACGTAGCCTACACTGACCCATGACAATTACAGGGACCCACAAACAAATACGGGAAACACCACCCCAAGCACAATACACATGGATTGCATGAACCTACGCCAGAAACTTCACCATAAGCAATAGCCAAAACAAAGGACAGAAAAAGAAAACATAAAAGAATAGTCAGGATGATGATGAAAATCCTTATAAACAGAATAAAGAGGAGAATTATTTGCCACCTGCCACACACACAGAACTCAGTTCCAAATGAACTCGTCGTTTTCCATTCATTCATGACACCAACCCCTCACACAACGGAATTTCTTTTTTCTCTTCATTATACTCCTGTCTTTACAAAATTCATCACATCATGTCCTTCCTGACTAAGTCAATACTTTTGAGTCATGCTGCTTCATACTCTTCGTCTTTACTTGACGTCTCCTTCCGAATTCACACTATGCACTTTATACTATGTATTGCGTATGTTTTGTCCAGTAGATTCCAATCCGTGGACGTTCATTCTGACTTCGCGTCTTAAATGTTTCTCTCTCTCTCTCTCTCTCTCTCTTTTCCACTGGGCAAGTGCTCGTATGACAAAATATAAGCTTCACTCTATATTTCAAAATTCCTTATGTTCCGTTATTAATTGTTTTTAGTATAAAATCACGTCACGACTGTCATAAACGCATATGAAATTTCGTTAGTAAATTAATACATTGTAGAACACTGCAAATTTAGAATAAGCTGATTAATATTAAAGTGGTTCAGGAAGAGATGGATCATTCTTTAGTGGATGTATTCAAGGAAGTTCTTTCACCTCTGTTGATTGTTATTCGAGCGACTAGAAATATGAAACTATATCAACATTGCCTAAGAAGGAACACATTACATTAATAAGAAAAGAAAGAAAGAGATTAGGTTGAAAGCTTACTGCATCAAATACAGCGATGACAAGGCAGGTGTGACGTATGAGGTCAGAAAGGTCGATTTGAAAGCAGGCCTATCAAGTATGGAGATGTATGCGTAGAGAAGAGAAGCCGACAGAAAGAGCAGTTCGAAATATGAGCCCCTTCGTCTTGTAAATATGAGTTCACGCCAACATCTTGTCACGAGGTATGGGTAACAGCAAATTCGTGCACTCTAAAAATGTGGATAGTGTTTAGGGATGCTCATGTAAATGAGTGATGAAATCTTCTGATAGGAATCCGAAGATCACCTCCCTATTCACTTATGCACACAAACATGTTTAGCTTTACAACCCTCTGCCATATTACTTTTTTTTTTCTAATTTGGTGTTGTATCTTTTTAATTAACACCATAAAGCTGTAGCAGCCGAGATTCCACGATTAAGATTCAGAAATTGATTATGGCATATCACTTTCCCTATCATGTCAATTTTGCGGTATAGCGAGTTCGATAGATACGTGCAACTCAGAACTTGGCTGGACATCGAGGCACCACTGAGGGTTGCTTCTACTAAGCTAAACATTTTTTTTTTTTTTTTTTTTGAAGAATGAAGAAAGAAAATGGTCACCACAACGGCTGAAAATGATGACTAGTTTGGACTTAAGAGCACACAAAAATGAGATGAAAAAATTACAACGGAAAACCAAGAAAGAAGAGTTTATAACATTTAAGAACAGTTTCCGTCAAACATATCTCTTCCCGAATCACACTAGATCGATATATTACGGCAAATCACCCTCGCGTAAACATCCTATCACGAAATCCAATAAACTTGGACAGATATTCCACTGGTGTTTGAATCATTGGACATTGAACGGTACAGAAGTGCTTCATTACTTCCCATAGTGATGATTTGAGATTTACAATTTTCTGCTCGGATGGATATATTTGTTTCTAGCGTCTCCCAGGTGAGCAATTGTTATTCTGGTATGATGATACTAGTTGAAACTATGAGAGGGAATTGCATTTCATAGTATGAAGTACCATTACTTGATATTGTAGCACAATGACAGCGGAGATCTACTATGAAACCCTAAGTTTCCACCAATAAGATTCAAGGTATTGATCCATGCTCCTTCTAACAAGACAAGGTGTCATGTTTTTGCTGCCTCAATTCGTAACATCACACAGATTTGGCTGTCTCGCTCATAGATCTGACTTGTATGGCTTGGACCACAACAGCTCTGAATGAAGCGCGTGTACCTTGAACGATTTCACATGATGACATGGCATTCACTTGATGATGAAAAAAAGTTACTCTCTCGTGGCTGCCCCTGTTTCCTTTCGCGTTCTGTCTGCTTCACATCACCGAGAAAAATCGTATGATACTACACTTACTACAGATTGCTGTTGTTCATCTTAAGTAACGAAATGTACAACCGTGAAGTCTAGGCTAACGTACCCAACATGTGTAGTACCGGCATAAATAGCCGACATGTTGCGATACACGTGGAATTTTTGCTATTGTCATCTTTAAAGTTGCTGTTGTAGTAGCAAAGGTTATAAGTCGTCGCGTAGAATGGGTCATAACGAGGGGGTTATTACTTTTTATTAATATAGTTAGTGGACATATATGGTAATTTTACCGCCAGTATTTGTAACAGAAAAGGCCTTAATACCTACATTGATAATATGTTTGAATAATAAAAACAAAATTCAAGTTTAACCAAAATAACTAATATGAGGAGAATAAAAATTATGAATAACTGAATATATTCGAATACTGAATCATGAATACTGTATACATCGACAACTGAATTATTTTTCGTATTGTCTATTATCTCAATGTTTGCAACTGCATACTGTTCATTTTACAATATAATTATTAAAACATATGGATAATTATGATAATAGAAGTGAGTTATGATCTTGGTTTTGAAATATTTTTGTTTACAGTAGGAAATCGAAAATCCGAACTAATTGGGACTACAGGTAGTTTGGATTTTCGAAAATGACCAAGAAAGTGCCATTTAGGCTTAAATATACTGTACGGTAAGCTCTTTTATCGATACAGTGGTTATACAGTACATACTGTAATTACAATACCGTACGTAAGGCTACTTACATTTAATGTTTCTGAAGAACCTGCTTGTACACTAAATTACACTGTTCTTATAACTCACACTTAAAACTTAACTTGTGTAGGCCTAAAGGAAAATAAAAATATGTATGACAAACAATAAAAATATGCATGAGCTTTTGTAAAGACACTGACTTCATACAACGCCAACGGTCAACCGTATTGTTTGTTTATCGCTAGGGCTTCTGGGGACCGCGTTCGGATTTTTAACGTTCGGATTGTCGAGTCTTACTGTATTTATATCTTAAAATGAGGAAAGAGAAGAATAATCCATAAAAGCAGAATTTAGCTCAACATCAAGTAAAAAATATTATTTCAAAATTATTATTATTACTTTATTGATCACAATCAAGTAAAGATAATGCATGAGTACTAAAAATGAAAACAAAGTAGGGTTGAGTTTTGATTATGGTTGCAACAGAAAAATTCTCAAATTTGATTTAATGCGTCGGCTAACCAAGGTAACTTACCTTTATTTCAGTAAGCTGTTTGTTGAATGAAAGTCATATCATTGTCCTCTTTATCTTTCAGTCCTGGAAACGATAACATACAAAAAAGAAAGGGTGGCCCAAAAGTAAATATACTCCCCTACATTGATCAAGTATAACATTCTAGTTTATGGATTTATTTGCTTCGACTGTTCCGGGCTTAAGTTCTAAGCAAAAAACTGTCTAAGAACAAATAATAAAGAAACTAGGTTTAACAATAAGAAATGATATAAAATACAGTGAGCTTATCAGTACGGGACTGTGCATACCTACTTTTGGGCCACTATAGGTCTATATGTTGAGTTTCTTCGTGTCTATGTGGTTAGCGTACGCACCTTTGATGCGAAAGATCCGAGTTCGACTCTTGATGGGAGCTCATGTGGTTCGGATATCACCTTAAACTGTAGATTCACGTCCCTTTTTCCGTAAAAGGGAGAGTTGTTTCCTGTAACAATACATGTAATTTAGCCTGAACAAAAATCTGCCAGTATTTATTATGGATATGTCAGTTATTGAAATGTGTCCGTTTAATATTATTATTGTTGAATATATAGTTAATTTTTGTCATATTGTTAAAGATTAGAGATCCACAGACTTCGTCAACTCAACCTCCAATTAGCTGCTTTTCTAGGCTAGTGCTGACATAATATACGCAAGTGACTAATTTACAGGAAATATATATTTTAAGCTTTTGAATTCTTGTACATTAACCGAAGCTATGAACAGTTCTGGTGGACTTACTATTAATGTGGGTTTGAATCCGGTGCTGTTGGCAGATGCATCATGTAAGATCAATTCTTGTACTACAGCTTATTTCCCACCACACTATTTCGACTCCGAGAGACCTGGATTCCAACACCATTTACTGATTATTAATATTATTGATAGTTCATTAGGGTTTGATTATCTTTACAGCATTAATCATATGAAAATCACTGTATTATCCTATTACTTTAGTGGTTAGATGTGCAGATTAGTCATAAAAAATTAAATGAAATCTTTCAGTTTAACGTCCTACGATTATGCTCTTTAAGCTATGGGAGATAATGATTAAAGCAAGTGAACGATGGTGAAAAAATGGTGGAATGAGAATATGGGAGAAAACAGGAGTACTTCGAGAAACCCACAGACACAATGTTATTTACCTCAAACTTACTTGACCGGGTATCGAACCAAAGACCCATGCGCCACAGATAAGCGCTCTACCACTGAACCGCCTTGCCCCCTCATTAATAAAAAGTGAATAATAAAATGAAATCTTTGTTTTGCTTCTCACGGTTATGCTATGTAGGCTAAGGGAGACGAGGATGATGAGAAGTAAATGAAATGTTGGAATGAAGATATTGGGGGAACGGGAGAACTCCGAGAAAAGCCACGTACACAGTGCTTGTCCACCACGAAGCCCACTTGGCGCAAGCTAGGATCGAACCAGGTATCCCATGCACCACTGAACCGTCGCGATTCCGAAATCGAAGAGTAGTTTCTGTATTACGTTCATGTTTATTAGATACTAGCATCGATTAGCCGCTTCGCTGGGTTAAAATGAAAATTTAAATGAATCTCTGTATCTCGTGTGTTTGGTACCCGTTTATGCTGTTTTCGGTCTTAGTGGCATCGATTTAAACGACATCGTTAAGATCACTGTTCATCTCAGTGACCCCGAAAATTATGGATTCGACACTAAACGGCGTGACAAACATCTTGGCATTTGAAGGCGATGCTCCGAGTTCCCTTTAAATGCTGTTAGCAAATGAGAGGCCAGCGGTATTGTCACGTTTATATTGTACACATCCACATCTATTCATGTCACCTGATCGCGCTGTAGTTTGTCTACTTAGCTATAGCCCCACACCTTTACCACTTGGCAATGTCGCGCCAGAGTTTGCGTTTTATTCGTTTAGATGAAATGCCAGGATGTTTGTCACTTGGTTTAATATTGGTCATTTTTTATCATTTATATATATCCGTGAAGTTGTTGGGCTGAATTTGGTTTTAAATGGAATCAGAAGTGTCACCGTTCATCTCAGCTACGCCGAAAACTATAGATTCGAAACTAATATCATCATTTATAAATGATCCTTCCTCTCCTAAGTTACACTGTCAATGTGATATGACAAAACCATTTTAGATCTGAAGCTCATCTATGATGAAAATTTAATCGAGATCGGTCGGGTGGTTCAAGAGTAATGAAGTCACAAAGACTGTCACTTTCATTTTGATTTTTTTTTTTTTACATAGAGTGGGTGGGGGAAGATGCCATAGTTGTTAATCACAAGACAATAGCAAACAGAAAAATACGATTTGAAGACTGAAACTTACAGGATAAGTAGTTAGTCCTTTCGCTAGACCCTCTGTGACAGTCGTGAAAGAGCTAGATACTGTAAGTGATAGAGGGACGAATAAGTAAACATCTCCAAATAGGCATTTTTCCCGCACTGTCGGTGTAAGATGCCTATTTCTTGTGAGTAAGATGCCACACCTTTTTGGCATGGCTATTTCCGTAAGACTGAGAAATAGTACGATTTTTGTTTATTGTAACCTATAATAAATTATGTGCTCATACAATATTGACAGCGGCTTAGTCTAATGTACACAAATAAACTATATGGAATGCCTGTAAATAATACAACAGTTAACATACTGTAGGAAAAGCCACCGAACATAAAGAAGATCATACCTTTACAACGAAAACAAAGTAATTTTGATACAGTTATAATAGGTCAAGTAAACATTAAGGCAATACCAGAAAGTACAATAAACATTTGGACAATGAATACAATCTCAGAAATGTTAAACAGTTAGGCACTGGAAATGTTTAGAAAACTATAACGTACAAACAGGCACTTGTAAACGTAATGTGGTGTATTATTTTGGAACATAGTGTGACATAAGCACAACCTTATCTGCACATTAACCTGTAAGCAAAAACAAGTAGGGTCTAAGATTTCTTTAGCCTGTACGATTACAAACAACTAGAACACCAAGCAGGATCTTCAGAACATGTAGTGTGAAACCATTTCTGATAGGCAATTCACCTTATCCAATCCACTTTAGGACTATCTGGATCAAAATAATACAACCCACAAACACTGCAATAGTTATCCGATTGTGCAGCATAAGCAATTTTCCTTCTTTCCTGGTGTTAGTGGTTTTGGTGGATAATTGTTTCGCAGACGTCTTTGGAACATCTAAATTCAATACAGACGCCTGTCATTTACATTGGACGTTTCTTGGTACGAGAACTGATACAGAACAGATACTTGCGGAGACGTTTGAATTGCAGCGGTAAACTCTACATTGGTCGAAGACCGGTCAGAAGAAGCAGAGCTTGTTGGTGTATGAGTATCTTCACGTGAAAGCTGGTCAGGTGATGTCTTCGTAGACCTAAGTGTGTTTGCAGTTCTTCTTCCGTGCTGAGGAAGATGAAAATGTCCCGACTGCGGCTCCAATTCAGCATCAGTAGAGGATAGCTTTTTAATAAGCATATCTGGGTTTGTACAGTAGGAAACGTGGCCATCAAGAATGAGTAATACCTTCCCGGTCTGTGCAGGTCTATGTGGAATGAAGTGCTGCTGTAACCAGTACATGAAAATGTCACAATTGACGTACGCAGATTTCTGATTCGTTATTATGGTTGCACCATTGGGCATAGAGTCCGCCCACTCCTGCTTTTTGTTGTTATCTATAAAAATACATGTACGAGGCAGAAAGACATCTTCTGCTTTGCAACATACGATGACAGAAATTGTTTCACCTTTTTTACCAGACGTAACTTGGTTTGTTGGAGACCCTTTAACACCAATAACGTGTTCTACACGTGCGTTCATCTGGGGACGGTGTCATCGACAGCGATGGAATTTGGTAGAATTGTGATACCTGGAATGCAAGCATCACTCCTATTCGTATTTGTTCTACTGCGAATTGCAAGCTTTCTTCCGATCACCCCGCGTTGAGACATTCGTTGATATATGACAGCAGTACAATCGTGTATATCGAATTTGAAAAGCAACTGCTATCTTAGCTTTTACATTATTTGTATCAATTTGCAGGTATCCACATATTTCTCTTGCATTTTCTGCTGCCCTGGGCATCTTGTACTTCAGTATACAACTCAAACATTATAGGCATCTTGCACCGCACTTTTTTAGGCATCTACCCCATTCAGCGGTGCCTAATCCCTTATCTACACGTCATGTGCCTCCAACTGCACTTGACTCATATCAGTTCATGGCATAACCTGTCTTCATGTTTCCTGCCTGGTTTCAGAATAATAACTTTAATAGCTGCTTATTAACCACGACTTATATGCACTTCACCAACTACTTTTAGCTATAACAGAGGGTACGTACCGCACTTTTTTCTTCTCTTCGTTCACACACTACTTCAATTACCTTATGGTTTTGGCAAAGTAACATACATAAAATCCTCTCTGTGCTGCCTGCATTCCCCTGTCATCTCATTGCGTAAGTTCCAAGCACTGCATTTGTAGGCATCTTCGACGCATAGGCACCACTTTATATCTCCCCTCGCCCCCTTTGTTACGTTGCACCATCAAAGTAAAATGATAAAAATCATCTCAGGCCCGAACCTCATCTATGTTTAAAAGTTGATCGAGATCGGTCTGGTGGTTCAAGAGTTATTAAATTTTATTTAATTTTTTCTATCTCCCCCTCCCCTGAGTTCTATCGCCAAAATGATTAGCAAGAAACACTCCCAGGCCAGAACCTCATCTACGTCAAAAAGTTGATCGAGATCGGTCAGACGGTGTAAGAGATTAAGAGTCACAAACATAGTCACTTTCAATTTTATAATATAGATATGTATTATATATTACGTACTTATTTATTATTTAGATATGCTTTATTGTTTATTGCACTGAAATAAAAAAGCGCAAGTTTAACAGTTCTTATACATCATCACCTTCAAATATATATTACCACTCTTTGTTCTGCTCCTTAAATTTATGACGAATTAAATGGAGAACTCTTTTTTATTTATTTTTTTTTTCACCAATCATGTACGCCTTTTGTAAGATGTTAAGAAAATATATCATGTCCAAAGTTGGGAAGAGTATTACGAACATCTTTCTTTTCTTCTTCTCTTCTGTGATGGAGAGAAGTGTAGAAAGATTTTGTTGAAGCTAGCACTTAATCAGGAAGTGCCAGGTTGAATGACAACTTTCTTCCTTTCCCAGCGGGAGGTAGTTAAGATCCGTAGTATCATATTTTAAAAGATGTTTGAATAAGGCTCGCAAATTTTAAAGCTTTGAAAGGATGTATATAAGTAACATTATATGACAGTTACAAAATAGTTCCGTGAGCTGGAGAATCCAACGACCATGTAATCATAAACTATAATGGAGTCAATTTACGGGCTATGAAGAAAACATGTTAACATCAAAATTTATTATGCACATTGCCTTTATTTTATTTCATTCTCTTTCTTTCTTATTTTGTTTGAATGCTAGATTCAAACTTGAGATCAAAATTTGATGATGCCCTTATAAAGACATGACTATATCTAAGAGATGTCCTGACTGTTCTTTTTCAGAAAATTTTCACATGTATCGTTTATGCTTGTAAACACGGTCTATTATATAGATTCCTTCTTCCTCCTGTACCTTACATCATGATACTAGTAATCATGATATGAATTTTGATAATTCGCACTTTTAAACATTAATTAAGCAGATGTCAAGACTAGACAGCCTAAATGTTATT
Source organism: Thermobia domestica (assembly GCF_964235325.1). Taxonomy (NCBI): domain Eukaryota; kingdom Metazoa; phylum Arthropoda; class Insecta; order Zygentoma; family Lepismatidae; genus Thermobia; species Thermobia domestica. Next base: position 164,008,210 of record NC_137455.1, on the reverse strand, counting down.
CAGTTCATGGTAATTTTCAAATGTATTCAAAAATGTCGATGCACGAACTGGTAGTTTATCTGCATATGCGCTGTTCATGATGTGCGTAGATTGCTGACTAGAATATTACAGTATAATATACGTGAAGTGTTCCTCGCGTATATATTATAAACCAAGGTAACTGATTATGCTTTCGTGCTTATTTCTAAAGAGGAAAATAACCTTTAAAAAAAAAATCGAGCTCAATTTTACTAATCTTATTGCTTTAACAAGTTGATCTATTACTCTAGTATCAACTCTTAACGATGTTAATACCTTTGGCATGGAAATTCGTAATCCAATGATAAATAACCATAATTTAGCAAGAAAATGTTAAGTGTATTTCGTTATTTAAGACAAATAGAAGTTAGTGCCTTTGACAAGTCTCGAGCATTAAATTTATTTTTTTCTTTCTTTCTTTCTTTTCTTTTTTCTTTCTTTCTTTCTTTTCTTTTCTTTTCTTTTTCTGTAGAAAGTCAATTGTATATTTTCCAATAAATGTAACAGATACACTACTCTACTCTCAGACTTTTAATAACGTAGCATAAATTTTTCGTGTTTAATATTTTAATAGTTCTTTTAATGCCTGTATTTGTACATCAAAAAAAATTTTTTAGTTCCTATTTCATTTTTGGAGCATACATCGAGAACTGCTATAGGTCCCATACTTCCGTTTCCTGAGGCCTATTTCTCACAAGGTACTATAGTTTTCTGGTGTGAGGTAGAACTGATAAAAAAAAATGTAATATGCGTATAGACACGATAACATATTGTAATATTGAGTATAGTTTATAAAAATACTGTAATTTGGGTGTAGATAAGATAAAAGTTTTGTTAGAATTTATAAAAACCTTGTAATATGAGGTTAGAACTATAAAATCTTGTAACATGGGTGTAAAGCTGATAAAAATCTTGTAATATAAGTATATTGCTGATAAGAGTTTCGTTACTTAAGTGTAGAGTTGATAAATATCTTATAATACAAGTTTAGAGTTTATCAGAATCTTCGAATATGAGTGCAGAGCTGATGAAAAAATCTTGAAATATAAATATACAGGATGATTTTTTTTTTTTTAAAAAAAAAAAGAACGAGTGGATTTCATTCTTCATAACTCAATTGTCCAACTTCTATGTCTGCAGGAAGTAACCCTATACTCTTTGACTCATGTACAATAACTACATGTAATTTTTGTCGTTGCCTCCCCTAATTTTCCTCCTTGGAGGGGAAAATTTCCACTTTCTGAATTTTTTTCTTTACTTGTATTATATATCTTATATTTGTACCAAATTTGAAGTTTCTATATCTAGAGAAAATATCCTATGTGTTTTGAATCAAATGACGTAACTGAACATGCCATCTAATTTTTCGCTTTGAACAGAAAAATGTACTACTTTCGGACATTTTACTTGTATAATAAATTACACTCGTGCGCCAAATTTCAAGTTTTCATATCTAGAGGATATACCACATAGGTTTTGAATCAAGTTACGTAATTTTGGCCTAGTTCTGTAATTTCCTTCCTTCGAGGGGAAAATTTATAGATTTCCTATTTTTTCCCCTTTATTTGTATCACAAAAATTGTTCTACATTTCAAGTTTCTATGTGTACACGAAGTACTCTATAGGTTTCGAGTTCAGTGACGTAATTTTATCCTTGCCCCCTAATTTCCCCCCTTAAAGTGGAAAATTTTCTGCTTTCGGATGTTTTCCTTTACTTATATTATAAACTTATATTTAAGCCTAATTTCAATTTTCTGGTGTACAGGAAGTACCCTATAGAGTTTGAGTCCAGTGATTTAATTTTGACATTGACCCTAATTTTCTCCTTGGAAGGGAAAATTCCCAGTTTTCGGATTTTTGCCTTTACTTGCATCACAAACATATATTTGAGCAAATTTTCAAGTTTCCATGTATGCGGGAATTATCCTAGAGGTTTTGAATCCAGTGATTTAATTTTGGCATTGTCCCCTAATTTCCTCCCATCAAGGGAAAATTTCCAATTTTCGAAAATTTTTCTTTACTTGTAACACAAATTCTACACTTGCGCCAAATTTTAGGTTTCCAGGTCAAAAGGAAGTGCCACATACATTTTTATGAATGAGTGCCAAAATTTGGGGTATTTTGAGGATTTCACTATCCTCTTTCTCGTAAACGGCTGGAGATAAAACATTGATTTTTAACAAAAGACATGGCGTGTTGCAGTTTAGTGACGCAACCAATTTTCGTTGCATTATCTTATTGAAAAGAGAAGTTACGGATGTTCGAAAAGAGCCTGAGTTGTTTTGTGTAATATACACACTGCGTGCTCCAGCCAGAAAACATTTTGGCGCACTGCTGTGTGCCTTGATCTCATTCACATCACGTTTTGTAGCAAACCAAAAATGAACACCGTCGTATTACGTAGTGGCATTTTGTATAATCCAGCTGAGTTTGAGCTTTTCTGCTAGCATCAGTGATTGAAAATAGAAAAGACTATGCTTAAGGTACACATTTTACTAAAAAAGTCGGGTATTTAAAAATATGTTTTTGCATGTTTTGAATAAAGACTCTAAATATCAGTATATCTTAATGACAACTTATGTATTGTCTTTATTATGTTATCTTCTTTTTACCGTTTTCCATCTTGCGAGCGTGAATTGATTGATTGATTGATTTGTTTGTTTATTTATTGAATTTTAGCATCAACGCTATATGAGACATAGGCCTAAAATTTAAGGTAGAATCCAAACCAGCGTAATGCATTCAACGCTATCGCAGTGGGAATCGAAACCAGGCTCCTGTGCACCACTCATACCACTATACCATCCGGGAGGGCTTGATTTATTAGAAATTTAATATCCCTTTTAGCACCTAGGTTAATTGAGAAGTGAATCTACAGCTTAAAATGAAACTGGACCACGGAAACTTCCACCGAGAATCGAACCCCGGGTTTTCAGCACTTAAGTGTGTACGCTAAACATGTATCTTTATGTATGCTAAAGGAGAATATGATAAATTCAATTAATGATTATGAAGGGAAATGATAATTTGCGAGCAGTCGTTCTTTCAGAAAAAAATGTTCTGAGGGGCACACTTAGTACTCTGGGCGGCACTGATGGTACTATTTTATTTATTATTAGGTGAATATACCCATGCTTCGCACGGGGGCTGTATTTGGAAGTCAACGCCTGTTGAGTATCACTATTGATCTCAGTGACCGCGAAAACTATGGATTTGATACTAATATCGGTCATTTTGGGCTATTTTTACATGTTTCGGATTACCCCTCCCCCCGCTGACTCCCGGCTCGCATACAATTGTAACTAAATTTGCAAGCCATCGCTAATGGAAGTGTCACCATTGATTTCAGCGACCGCGAAAACTATGGATTTGATACTAATATCGGTCATTTTGGATTACTTTTATATGTCTCGGTATCTCCCCCCCCCCCTCCGGCCCAGAGCTGAATAGCGTAAATTTGGAAGTTAATGCGATTGGAGTTTCACCATTGATTTCAGCGACTGCGAAAACTATGAATTTGACACTAATATCAGTCATTTTCTACTACTTTTACATGTCCCGGTAAACGCCCCCCATGAGACCCCCCTGGTTCGAAGTTTGACAAAAACGTTAACTTTGGTCTGGAACCTGGACCAAGGTATTCGTGACTAAAATTTGGTAACTCTCGGTCAGTTTGTCTGGTTCCCAAGCCGGTTCCAGTAAACGCTCCCCCCTGAGACCCCTGGTTCGAAATTTACAAAAAGTTCTTCGTCTTGATCTGGGTCCTGGGCCAAGGTACCCCTGACCAAAATTTGGTAACTCTCGGTCCACTCGTCTGGTCCCCAGGCCGCACACAGACAGGCAGATAAATACACAAACAAACTCTTTATTTTGTTTATATTAGATTATATTATAGACGTATTATTTTGGCCTCCTCCGGGAGCACTCTCGAAGCCCCCCGGGGGTAGTGCCTCCCAAAAACATGTCTGGAAGAAACACTGTTTGCGAGTAGATTGGAGATTCCAAATAAACTTGAGAAAATTGCAATAACCGAAGCATGGAAATGGTGCTTTCCCTGAGTAAATTTAATAATGCACAATAAATAATGCAATAATGACTTAAGAAAATGCAGAATATTAAGAATAATGAATTATATACTAAGAATAATGCATTTTATACGCAGAATAATGAATTAGACACTCAGAATAATGCATTAAATACCCGGAATAATAATTTAAAAATAAAAGCTTGCCGTAAGTAGAAAACCACGTTACGCCACTGCAAATCAAATCTTTGTATATCAATTGTTGACCACAAAAATCACATATTGCGAGTTATTTCATCACAGATTCGACTATCGGTAATGACACGAAAGTTTAGGTGTTGACTTAGAAAGCTGAAAATAGTGAGAGTGGGAATTGATATTTAATTTCTACATCTTTTAACTAAAAACTTATCTGATTGGTATTGCATTTCATGAACTGATAGTGTCAAAGGTACCAGTTTGTTTTCATAAAGTAACTTGATACATATACAGGCAATTAATCCTAGCTACTCGTGAAAGAAAGTCAATTACATAGCTGTAGTGGCACGAATTATATCTTTAAATCTGTGTTAATTCGACTTTAAAGCGAAGATTCTCAAATGATGGTCCACGGACGGCAAGTTGGTCTCCAGGTCTGCCCTTGTGGTCTTCTTGGATTAAGCATTAGTCCAAGAAAGACCAAAAAATAAACTTCAAATGAATTGCGTTCACACGCTATAGTTAAAAATCATAAACACATATAAATATAGAATTAATACTAGTCAATAATTTATCTAATAGCTTATGTAGATGTTATAGCCTCCAACCAGGAGTAAAAGTTGACCTGAAAAGATAGAGGACGCATGACGTCGCTCCGTCCCCCATGCCTATCTTTGCCCCTTGTATTTTTTTAGGAAGTGGAGGGACGCTATAGATTTTTTTTTTGGAAGTGGGGTAACTGTGTCCATCCGCGTTCCCCTTCACTTTTACTCCTGCCTTCAACTATTAAAAAATGATATGTATTTTATTTTGTTAATACCAATATAAAGTTAAAAGAATCGTTATTAATACTATTTTAAAAATATAATGTAGGTATAAAACTTTCTGACTAATGATAATGCTCTCCGTTTGAAACAGTTTGAGAAACACTGCTTTAAGGATTCTGATACTAAGAAATAATTTTTTTTTTTTTACTAACGAGCTACAATTTTGAGAACCAACCATATTGTTATAGTTTGAATGACTACTGAAGTGAGGAAAATTGTCTCTCTGAGTCCCAGAATAACTGCGAAGTTAATGGAAACTTTTTTTGTTGTTGTTATGCGTCCTAATTCTTCTGTTTAGTACTTAGTAAATATTATGGTCCTGAAAAGAAAGCAAGAGAAGAAAGAAAGAAGGAAAAAAGGAACAGAAATGAAGACATTCTGGATCCACCCACTTATATCATCTGGGCAGAAAGAAGAAAGAGAAAGAGAGAGAGAGAGAGAAAGAAGATGGGTTTAGAGGATTTTTTTGCGATCAAGGCCGAACTGCAATTACTTTGTGTCTGAAGCAACAAGTTTTCCACCCACGTGACCTCTGGATGGATCTTCCTGCCTGGATGTCGGTCGTAAATAAACGGGACAAACTGGGTTTATATCCTAGTGATAGAGCAGAGATGGTAAATGTTTGTTTCAGCAGATTAAACTCAAAGCAAAGAAGGCTTTTTGTTCTCTGGAGCAACAGAGAAAAGTAAGAATACAGAGTAGAGTATGGGTTTGCGTTCCTGTTTTTGTACGACTAAACAGCAGATCAAGATTGGTAATTGATACATAATTCTAGTATTACAACGGAGATTATGTTCTGGGGATGTTTCATTGGCCGCAAATGATTGAGTTCCTTACTTCCGATTCTTTTTAGTTATTTCGTATTAAATATTGAATAATTTTGGATACATATTATTGGAATAACGGAATAACGCTACCAACTCAAAAAGAGGCAGGAGGTGAACGAAATATTTAGTGAACACGTTCCCGTATCTCTTGAGGGATGAGCTGGTGATATGAAGATAGTCGAAGGAAACGAAATAACTCTATTGTCATAAACTCAAATGATTTACGTCGAACCCGTAATTCATTGCCCCAGAGGTGAGCGTTCTTCCACTGGGTTCTGTTTTTCATAGGAACCTACCATATTAGTTAATAATAGTGACACCCTCTGATTTGTTTCGAATGTCCCATCACCTTAAATTCTAAAGTTTTTTTCTTCCTGAGAGGGAAATGAAATTCTCGAACGTTTATCAAATCATTTGCAGTGAAAGGATTTATGAAGTAAAATCATTCTTCTAAGTAACATTTCGAAACGTTTCTATTTAGACTATAAATTATGTGCTATGTGATTTATTTGTGAATTTTTTGAGGTCTTTATGCGACATTGAGTTAATAAAGGAAAAACCTAGGCCTACTATTAACGAGTGATTCGAATTGCTAGTATGATTTTATCAGAAGCATTGTGCTTCCTGTAGAGTTTGAATTTGCACCATCTTACGTAGAAAGTGACCGCTGTAGCCACGAAGGTATGGGATATTCCCTATGAGTTATGAATATACACCTGTTCGCAAGGCAAAACCAATAACCTAGTTAAATATAGAACCATTCCGTTTATCGACACTCACTAACTAACTATGTTAGTTATCTGTCCTGGTCTGGAGAAAGAGTGTTGAAGGATAAATGCTAATTTAGCCGGGACTTATGCCTGATCAAATGTCGGCTTATGGAGCTAATAGTAGTCACCCATGAATCTCGTCACTAGCTCCACCGCGCGGAGGTATGGGCCTCTTTGTATTTACAACAAGTGGGGTCACAAATTAAGAAGGACTTGAAATAAATAATAAGAGGGGAAAATATCAGAGAAACCAGTTACACCTGCATAGACCTCTTAAAAAATAACATTAATGAAGTGAGAAACGTAGTAGAGGATTCGAAGGCACAAAATCTAACCATTCAGGGAATGCCAGTGTATGAAGAGTTAGCGTTATACAATCCAGTTAAAATGAGAAGAGGTAGAATCGTTAGTTTGCTTGAGGATTTCAAGGCAACTACTTCCAAGCTAACGGTACAAAAAGATGCCAATTGACGATACATTATAGACGCATATAATTAAAACAATAGGCATATACCTATATACCTACAATAGGTATATATACTTATTGTTTTAATTTTCTTTTTTGTTGCGTACTTACGTTGCTTGGTGAAGTGTATAATGTAGACTTTTGTGATCTGTATTATAAGATTTCAAATAAAGCATTGCTCACGATAATGCAGTAAGTAGAGATTTACAGAATCATGTCAAAAGGAAGGTCTTGGCCATTTAAAATATCGAATTATTGTCTGCAATATGTGTAGTTTAGTTTACTATTTTTTTTAAATTGCTTCTCTGATCGATAAGCGATAATGTTTAGTTGTTTTATACAATGTGTATCAAATGACTTCGTTTTAATCTTGTCAGGGTGATGACATTCGAATTATGATAGCTTTAGGAGTTTCGTCGTTTGATCTTAGACTACAATAATATTTCCACCGAAGTAGGATTATCAAATCTTACCAGCATTCTACCCATCAGTATGAATATTTGTATCGAATGTTTGCTTCCTATCCCTCTTGAGTACCCAAGTAACTTAAATAGGTACCTTTATGCTTTCAGGGTAAGTGCTCGCAGACTTAGTTGCTAATAGAAGAACATCGAACGGAGTACTGTGGAAACCTCTTAATAAATACTGATGCTGAATATACGGAATTCACACAACTGCGTAGTTCCTATTTGTTGGCTAAGATAAATCAGTCTGACTGTGATATTAGATTCTTGTCAGTTTTGTGAATTTAAATAGAGATCATATCCTGCCTTAGAATTTTCAGAATGTTAAGGTTTTACTCGTTTAAAATAGAAATACCTCTTGAGAATTTCGTCTGACTCATAATATTACCCCCTAGGTGTAAATGGTATGAGGAATTAAAATTGAGATTATAATTAAATATACGTATAGGAAAAACTAAATAGAGTTAACTATATTGACCGTATCTTATTGCTGATATTTTTCTTTGGTAGGTTGGAAAGGCATAGACGGAGAGTATCACGAGAGATAACCGATAACACAACAAAAGCCGATCATGAACCGCATATGAAGAGTCAATGCGTGGGTCTTTACAAAAGGTTCCATCTTTGTAACTCTCAGGTAAGTACGCTACTTATTGTATCTATGTATGTACACTCATGTCCAAAATTATCGTCGCATGTCTATAAATATGTTGTTATAATTTGATAAGGAATTCGCCCGGTATTTCTTATAATGATAGTATGTATATAATCGGCAAAGACATGCATATGGCAAATTTCGTGTCAAAAGAACAGTAAATAAAACAAAAAAATTAAACTTTCTTATCCATTTAGCAACATTTTGTTTTACTCATTCTAACTTTCATATTTATAATTCTTTTCCTATGAAATTTACCACAAATATACATTTCCCGATTAGAACTATACACATAGTATCAGTATTAAAAGTATCCTGTAAAGTCATTATCAAATTATATTCTTACAAGAAGACAGTTATAGATAAGCGGCAATCATTTTGGACATGAGTGTACATGCCAAGAAGTGGATATTTACACTACAATTTGAGGTTTCATGTGTGCAGGTGGCATAGAATTGAATACTCCATATATGTGCTTTACTTTTTAGGCTTTTATACTTATGCACAGAATAGTTTGTAAGTCTTATAGAAGAACGACTATGTCTCATAAAAGAACAACAATGACATATGGAAGTGTTTAGTTCCTTCCATGACTAAACACCTCATTTTCATGTTTGTATCTATATTACTAGAACTCAAGCAGAGTGTTTATTAATGCATTGCCCCTAGTATAAACGCTGATCCAGGATTTAGTTGAAGGGGGAGGGAGGAGTAAAGTGTGTGTCATTTTGTCCATTGTAAAGCGTAATAAAGTGACATTAATGTCAATTTATCCAGAAAAAGTTTCCAGCTTAAAGAGGATACTATAGTTCCCATTAGATCCGCGCTTATATACAAGGTGCCCTGTGGCAAAATCGCATTCCTTTGAGAGGGGATAGGAAATGTCATTCTAAGCAAAAAAGTTTCAGTGATTATGCATCTTTCGAGTCCGCAACGCTTTGAGAGCTACAGGTTGTTAACCACTTTTGAACTTACGTTGAATGAAACCATTTATTGCTCATTTTGTAGTCATTCCACAGAGGTGAGTCGTAGCGCATTTGAATGGTGATGGAATAGTCTTCCCAATGGTATGCAGCATGTGGCAGTGGAGTCATTTAGGGACGTTACTGAAGGAAATTGAATGGCGTCCCTAAAAAAAAGAAATCCAGGAATGCACGATAAATAACTGATATTAGTTTGTGTTCGAAGTGTTGGCCGTTAGAATCAATACACTGGTGATTGCACCGAACTGCTGCACGAAGTATGGACTGCAACGTGCCAAGTCCGATATCTGCAAAGGAATGTTTGATAGTTGCTTATAGGTCATGCAATGTACGAGTCTTCTGTCCATAAACAACGTTCTTGACAGTCTCCTATAATACAAATCTAGGAGAATGAGAAGTCTGGCGAACGTGAGGGATAGTCGAGAAACCTTCTGCGACCTATCCATCGTTCGGGTAAATTTTCATTGAGAAACTCTGTGACAAGATGGTTGTAGTTGAAACACCATCTTGTTGGAAATAAAATCAGTCGTCCTCATAGAAATTTGCGCGACTCATACCGGTTTCACGAACACATTGTCTCACAGACATCTGGGTGAGCAGGTGAATTGGGTTAAGACAGTACAAAAGCTAGCAGGACTTCTTGCTGCGACACATCGTCCAGAATGGTTTTTGTGCATATCTGTAACAGAACCATCGGCTTCAAATTTACCATGAATTTGGGCAGCTGTTAAACAAGTCGGTGGTTGTGTTTCAAATTCATACTGTCATTGTACTTCACTAATGGTTTCGTATTTCATGTACCACAACAAGATCGCCTTTCTTTCTTCAAGTGTCAACCTTGCAGCCATATTGCTTCAGTCATACTACCTACACAAAAGAAGAAAGTAAGCCATTATTCGGATGCAATGTAATAACAACACATCAAACATTAAATAACAAATTACCAAAAACGAGACGTTTTCGTGAAACTATTTCAGAGTTATGCACAATTGCACAATCCAATATTAAACAATGTACACATTTTTTGAGTTAACCTGAGTTGAACGTCCCTTCTGAGTACAAAAGCCACGTAAGACATGGATTTACATTGACAAAGAACTCGAACCATTTGTATACGAGATAACTTTTTCGAAACAGTTGGTTGTTTTAATAGCTCAATTATAAGTAGTATGGGTGTCTTTGTTAACGAGTGTGTGTGTCACGGTTAAGAGTGTGCATGTCACTGTTAGAACTAGGTGTGCCACTGTTAAAAGTGTGTATCTCGGTTAGGAGTATGTCACTGTTAGGACTAGATGTGTCACCGTTAGAAGACGACGAACAATTATACCTAGGTAGATGCAATCTGCTACTTGTCACTGTTTTTCATAAACGGTGCATAAACAAATGAACAAAATGTGCTCCAGCAGAATATAAAACTATCAAATCATTATTAACAAAGTCCCATAGAGTAAACATTCTTGTTTTTTCCTCGAAAAATTCGCATGAAAGTTTACACTCAATCAAGTCGCTTTATTAAATCCGATGTCATCTCTTGCCTTACGTCTCATATTTCGACATAATTATAATTAGGCAAAAATTAATACCGGTACTTAAAGACTTAATGACAGTTTTGGCCTATTCTTCATTTAATCATACTCATCTATATTGTCCTATATTGTCACCAGTGGCGTATTTACGATTTTATTTCGGAGGGGCTTTGTTAACTTTCGGGGGGGATTTGCCTGAAAATGTGAAAATTCTGCAAGATATTTTATATACTTTACTATAGTAAGTAAGATTCCGGGGGGCTTAAGCCCGGAAGCCCCCCCTAAATACGCCACTGATTGTCACTCTGTTAGTGTCATACAGTGAAAGACTTGGTGAGAGTATATACCCCGTATGAATATCGTATAGTAACAATTTGTTGGTTTTACAAATATATATACTTGTAATATATTTGAAATAATACAGTTATATTTGAAATATATATTTCTTGGTTTTACAAATCCTGTAAAATTAGGTGAGCGTATCGACAGAGAAAATTATATCAAGAAAAAAGAATGAAGGAAATATAACTGTATATACTCACATTTAAGTTATGTTTCTACAATGTAGCGTAAACATAGTTCGCATCGAAGGTGGTGGTGGGGGATATTTCTTATTATTAAAAGCTCACTCTGCCCTGAAATTCTAAAATTAATAGTGAGTAAAATTCCATTTAAAGTTATTTTCAAGTCTCTATTAAAGATTCTTGACTTGTTTTTAATACCATAATCGCATCGATTTTTTTTTTTTTTTTACGGGAAAAGGGGATACTCCGTGTTATAAAACAGTAATTTTTATTTAATTGAGTTGTTAATTTGAATCAATTCATAATTGCAACAGAAACAGGTTTTTGTTTATTTAATCATCGCCATAACTTAATTTTTTTTTGGGGGGGCAGGAATCAATATCTGGGCCTCGTAGAATAGTATGAAGTTGGGCCACCTAGAAAAATGTCAAATTTGGTCCCCTCCTAGAGTTTAAACCTTTAATAAACATTTTGTCATGTCTAGGGAGGGAGTTGGCTTTTTACTGAAGTAGGGCCTCATTCCACAACGATCTTCGCAAAAATTTGTGCATCGTAATGCAATTCAAATAATGCAATAAGTAGTTTTATCTGCAATGCCAACTATCGCAAACTACACTGCTAATTTCGCTTTGCGTTGGCGCAAACTGCTACGGAATAAGATTCCAAATTACAAGGGAATATATTTTGTTCAGATGATGGAACAAAGGCTGCACCTTAAATTATTCAGTTCTTTTGGAAATGTTATGGTTGGTTCATTCTATTCCATGCTTTACAAATTAATTTGAGAGAACCATATTTGAAACAACTTAAACCCTTCAGAAATGTATATTATTTCTAGAGGCTTTTGTAATAGACATTTCACTGAAATTGGTTTAGATCACCGTTTCGTTTCATATAATATATATATATAGGCGTGTATTGAACCTATTTCCTGCTTCACTTAAACTGTCATATTTGTATTATATCGTATTTAGTAACAAAGTTTTATCTTGAAGTGACCCCCCTCGAACGTCGGGGAGATTAAATGGGAGGGCAGTTGCCCCCTGCTCACCCATAAGTTACGGCCCTGATTTTGACATTGATTGATATCAAACAATCTCTAATTTGTTCATAATTAAATTAACGATTAGCTGCTAATAGAGTACAATTAAAAAGAAATAAAACCTGCTAGAGTTCCTGGAACTTATTAATGCATGATTGTGTCTAAATTCAAAAGGAATGGAAGTACCGTATCAAAAGAAAATTGATGAAAATGAAGAAGATACTTCAATACTATTTAATTTAGACAACAATGGTTCTTTTGAATCTTTATACTAATAATTATTATTATCATTAATCCCAATAACTATTATATTTAGGAAATAATTAAGGGAGAAGCCTTTATGAGAGATGAATGATCGGTACACGTTATTATCATCATCGTCTATAACATCTCATTTCTTCTTTTCTGCGAGTTATTTCTTGAGTTACTACCAAAAGCCCTTTCTCTTACATATGATGAATAGAACCTCCCATATACTTTGAAGAGGTATTCAATGAGCAAATAATAATTATAGACCCAGAACAACATAGCTGCTGGTGTCTGATTTTTTCTTCTTCACACACACACACACACACACACACACACACACACACACACATATATATATATATATATATATATATATATATATATATATATATATATATATATATATATATATGTAATAAGAGGCAGAAAGTGTGTGTGCTTATTGTTCATATGCAGTAAAAATTTTCTTTCGTTTCTTCTCTGGCAGTCAGGCTGATGGACTGAACTCTTGGAATATTAGTAGCGCCAGGTGGGCGTTTCTGAAACAAAGTTAAGGGTAGGGTAACTCCTCATCAAACTATCATAACAGACAGAGTTTTAATTAGATCTCTTAAGAAATAACTTCCAAAAAAGCTATGGAGAAGAAGGGACATGTGATATAACTGCAAACTACGGAGGCACTCCTTGCTCTCCCTTAAAAAAAAAAAAAAAAAAAAAAAGTAAGTTCTGTTTAAATTTCTTTTTTTGCTAGTCTTTTATTTTGGCGGTTTTCTTTTTTAGTGTCTGTCTTTTATCACCCTGAAGACTTTATGGAAACTATGCCATTCTACGGTGCTTGACCTTTTTTGCTAGGTGATTTATTGTGTCTATAGGATATATAGCTCTGTTAAAGGTGGCCACCAGTAATGAAGCAGACTAGTCTTTAGAACTAATAATTTTCCGATATTGATTTCAGCCAACAAATTTTGTGAATAATGAAATTAAATTAAATCTTCAGCTTTTATGCCCTTTTGTTGTGTGTTCAGTAGGCTGGTAGAATCACAACACAAGGGAAGTGGAATATCTAAAGGGGAAAACTTCATACCGTGTTTGCAGAGCCTCAGAAGCCATACGACACAAGACAACCCAATCCAATTTCTGGTTTGGCTAGTAACATCCCCACTTACTTTTTCGTAGATTATTGAAATACACAGTATGTCTCAAAAAGTCCCGCAATATTATAGATATTTAGAAGCGTATAGTTCAGAAACTTCGTAAAGTGAGGAGGAATTTCTTGTGCGAGAACCTTGTATATTGGCAACATTCTGCAACACCAAGAAATTAAACACAATTAATAATTTAACCCTTTTATTGCTATCAACAGCTACAGCAGTTCTAACAAACACGTGCATTGCACTTCTTTCGACTGCTATAATTGAATTCCACGCCATATTTTAATCAATCTGCTTTTTGTTTACCTATTCTTATTTTGTTATTTATTCAAGTTAAGCATCCTTTTCCAGCATCGAGTCTATGGAAGACGTGAACCTAAGTTTCAATGTATTATAACAGAAGTATCGATGTATCGATGTAGACTATTCAGCAGTTGGGTTGAAATGTGGCGTGAAATTCAAATACAGCAGTGGAAGTAGTCCAGTAAAGCACATGTGAGAACTGCTACTACAGTCGGGCCAAACCAAGGACCCCGCGCACTAGAGGTGAAAACTCTACCACTGAGCCACCGTAGTCCCTATTTGTGTCAAAATTATAGGCCTAAAGCAACATTTCTCAATAGCAGAATTTACACAATCGAAGCAAATATTCAAAATGTTCTCACTTCTGCTTGATTGCCACCTGTATGTAAGTTACGATAATTTCCCTGAAATAATCAACTTTCTTTAATTTACGCCATAGCTAGGTAGTCAGAGCTGTAACACATTTATCAGTCATACTTAGAAACTATGAGACTAGAAAGTTCTCGCTCGTCTCGTCTCGAAAATCAAAAATAGTCGACACAATAAGTACTTTTTAATGTAAGAGGAGACTACAAACATGGCGTTAGGTCTATCTTCAAATGTTGGCAACACTGTACATTATGACTTCACAGGTATGGTTCTACTCATAATTAGATTTTCTACATGTTATAATTTGTGTTCTGTGCCATTTAACAAAACTTCATTTTGTGCTCAGTTGGCAACACTGCATTACATATGATGTTATTGAGTATGTCTGTGGGTACAATGTTTGCTTACTATACTGTTGTGTAAATGTCATTGTGATTACTTTAATCATTTTGCAGTTCTTTCTGTGTTAGTGTATCTTTTACATTTCTATCTTCACATGATTCTATTTTCTCCTTCACTCTGTATCTCCTGTGTTTTGGGGTGTCGGCCCGTAAAACTTTTGATTTCTCAAAATTCTTCACTCCTCTATCGATTGCACATTGTTTGATTAGGCAATGCTACTATCAATATAAGATGTTCCCTTGTCAGGCAGTTTCCTACTTGGCTGAAATGATGAACGAGAGCTCTCTTCGTGGCTAATAGGTTAGCATATGTGCCTTTTGCGTTAGAGACCGGGGTTTGATTCCTGGCGAGAAATCATGTTCGGAATCCACGTTAATCAGTAAGTACACGTCTCATATAGCCTCGCTGCTGAAAGGGACGTTATACTCAAAATCTACTCAACTCATTGAATGATGAATGTAGATATCAGCATCAATTTCCTTTTCCTGAAAGAAAATACCCACATCGTTAAATTCGACGTACCATCTCGACATATTAGTAGAAAGACATACAGGTATTATATTGATTTTGTTCCAAATACAATGGGATATTCGGACTAAAGTCGTATAATTGTGAATGTGCACATGGGAATCGAGCAGTTTGATGTTATTCATATGTTGTTGCAAACATTTATTACTTTCCATGTGCTTGATACTTTGCTAAGTTTGTTCGGCCTACAGAGATTTTAAGCAAATTGTGTGCTGGCGGTCTTGGTACTCCAGTAATAAACACACATAGTGATTAAGACTAAAAGTTTCACACACTGTGTCCTTCATTTTCCTTGTGGTGTTTTCTAATACAGGAAAGTAATTGCAAAAACATTTTAAATATTTTTGTATTATCATCATCTTGTGGATTATAATATTTTGTACATTATATAGGATATGGGTATACATTATATGTAGGGATAATCAAAAACGTTGTTTTCTGTAAATCACGATTTAAGATATTGGTATCCAACTAAGGCAGACTGAAAATGAATGACAATAGTGCTATCAGGCAGTTTCTGAAAGATGTATGATTATGAGAGTTACATTCTCACTTAGAATCATTTATGACGAATCAGAAACTCAAACTCAACCATCTTTAACTTCTGACAGTATTCATGCCGACCAAGATATTTATGTCGTAACGCTGGTTACATATCTTCCATGCGTGTTCGACATTGGTTTTCCTTATTTTACACAAGTTGCACCGCGAGTATCAAACCATGGTCAAAATATATTATAGGTGGGTTGCTGCCACTGTTGCCAACTCGCCAGTGTGAAGTGTCGCTAGTTTAGTACTCTAAAGTCGCTAGAAGTCGCTAAACGCCTCCTGTCAAGTCGCTAGAAAAGTCGCTATACAATTTTACAAAGGAATTAAAATAATTTAAATATTTTTCATATACAATGGAAGACTCGAGTATTTTTTCTTTTAAAAATTGGCCATCTTGATAAAAATACTGCACTATGCGCTTTGAAGATTACAAAATTAATAAATATAGCATTGAAAGTTTACAAATACTTAAAATTTTGGATCACTTTTCCCCATTCCCTCTTATTGAGTACAATTATCTTTTGGGGGGGGGGGGGGTTGGAGAATACATGTTGCTTTCGTATTGGAACACTTCACCGAACTCACCCCACGAAATTTGTATAATTTATATTAAGAACAACCGCAGTTCAATTAATATACAAATCACACGCACTACACTGAACCAGAAAAGCACAATGTTCTCCAGCGTCACTGTCACTGTACGCACTGTGCAATGCAAGAGGTTACCAGCTATTACGCAACTAGTTAGATACGGGAAATTCCTGGATTTCCGAACCGCAATGAAGAAGGGCATAATCCTCATAGCAGCGATGAATCCAACGAAGTAGTCGCTCATAACAGTAGTGCAACCGAGTGTGTAAAAGTAATTATTAGTATCACGATCTGCAAAATTTTGGATACTTTAATATAAATATAGAACAAAAT
Source organism: Thermobia domestica (assembly GCF_964235325.1). Classification (NCBI taxonomy): domain Eukaryota; kingdom Metazoa; phylum Arthropoda; class Insecta; order Zygentoma; family Lepismatidae; genus Thermobia; species Thermobia domestica. Next base: position 163,991,411 of record NC_137455.1, on the reverse strand, counting down.
ATTTGAATTCCTAAATGTCGCTAGATTTGTCGCTAGGCGCTAAATAAAAATTTTTGTCGTTAGACACTTCCAAAAGTCGTTAGTTCTAGCGACAAAGTCGCTAAATTGGCAATGGTGGAAAATAGCAGGTGGTCATTCAAACATAAAGGAAAAATATTTTAATTCGAATATTTTCGACGCGCTTTTCGCTAGAAAGTTGAAGGGTGGAATACACTGTTTATTGTTTTCAGTAAGGCCCTTCAAGCAAAGTATATTCATATTTTGTTTCAGATAAACACTTTTTGATTTTCGAATTTTCAGCAACAACTTCGAAATTCTAAGGAATTTGCAGTTGATTTTCTGGCCAAAGTTGTCTTTAGATCATGAGGTATCTTTGGTACAAATATCAGAGCAATCAGTGTAAGCAATCCGCGCCTTATCCGGCTATATCCTTAAAAAAAAAAAAAAAAAAAAAAAATCAAATTTCGTATTAAGTAAAAGATTGAACGAAGCTAATAAAAATATTTTAACAGTCGTGATTTTATTTAAAAGTATAATAAAAGGGAAATATTTCATATAACCTAATATTTCACATTTTTTCTAATTTATCTAAAATTTTCTATTGAAGTTTATGAGTTTTATACAGCATTACCTACTTAGTTGTAATTCATTAATAAGCGCATCATGATTTTAATTTATGATCAAATACTTGAGTATATGTATACACATATAAATCAGCATTTTATTCTATTTAGTTCTGAAGGAGCTAATGGTAACTTTTCGTAAATGCACCTTTTTATTAATAGCACTATGTGCCAATGGAAATACGCACTCTGTTTCTTTATAGTTCATAACAACACTGAAAGATGGCGTTTGCTATTTAGTCATATGGTGAATATAAGTAGTTTTTGGTAATTATCCAAAATGTTTACATTTTGGCATTTTTTTTTTTTTTTTAACTAAATACGCTCATTTGTTAAAAGTGTGTCAGTCATGAAAGCTAAACTTTCGGGGAAGTTTCTGAGTGGCTGAGTCAGAGACGGATCTAGAAGGTGAAAACTAGGGGCCAGCCAGAACCCAGACTATAGTAGGTATGTATATCATGCGTTTACTATAAACTTGTAAAAAATATATAAGTAATAGCTTAAATTGTTTTGTCACTCAAAAAACTGGGCGACTAGGCCCCCCGGCTCCAGGCTAGATCCACCACTAGACTGACTAACAGTATTTTATTTAAAAAATCAAATATTAATCATATTATATAACGAGTTGTTATTTTATACAGTAGTTCCATATCAGTCTGCGTTTCTCCCGTATATTAAAATAAAAACGTTCAGATATCTTCTACCAGCCATACTAAAGCACTGCTTATACAGTTCAAATACAGTTTGGAGGGTTCGAGGTACTTAAAGTATTCGAACTTCCGTTTTTCATATATCTACCAGTTTATTTGAATAGTTATTTTGTTCTAATGTAAGATTATTACAGTTTCAAAAGTAATAGTAGGTAAAGATTAAAAACATGCGTCATCCAGTAGTAGGCAGTACGTAGCTAAGATCTTGCTTTCCACAAACAGTTTTGCAGCAAACATTGCTGTATAAGTATACGGGTGAATGCTCATTTCTTAATATGAAACATGAAGTGAAAAAGAACAAGAAAAGATACTGAAAAACTAATTAATTCCTAACGTCACTGAAGGAGGACAGGGAACGCACCTGAAAACCGTACGTGTTGTGTTTCTAGCGAGCCCACCCATGAAGGAGGTGGCAATTGCATCTGGTATAACGTCTGCAGGAAAAAACCTGGCACGCGCAGCATACCACACCTTATACAAGAATTGTTACTATATTACTCTTTCAGTTTCTAATGTATACCAACCTGTTCCTCTCCAATATATACATGAAAAACGAAGACAGTTAATAAAGCTTCCTATAGCAAGTTCTTGCATTTTTTTTAAAATCCTATTTTCTATTAAGAAACCAGTCATTGATTTTTTTTTTTTTTTTTTTTTTTTTTACAAAAATATTTGAGGACAATGACATGGGCATATTGTATATACAATAAGTAAAAATTTGAGGAGATACACTAAAGATATTATTCAAGTACATTTTAAACCTCATAATACAATTAAAAAATAAGTTTTCTTTTCTGACTATCTCTGACTCTGACTATGACTTTGACTACCAAAATACTACTATGCTAAAGGACAGAGTTTATGGGGTTTGAACGTGGCTCTCCAAGTTCTCTTTAAACGCTTTTAGCAAATAAGAGGATATAGTGTTGCCACGCCTTTGTACTCATATATGAGATGTGTCAGCTGCTGGTGCTGTAAGACGATTGCTTAACCATCCGTTTACTAGACAGCAACGTAGCGCCACAGTTTTTCATTCGCCTAATCCACACGCCATCGATTGTGTCTCAAGCTCTATTTATCTCAATTCCAGGCTGTTCATTTTCGTATGGTATTATTCTAATAATTCCTAGTCGAGTTTTTATTATTTAAAAAGGAACAAGAGATTCTAATATTAGTATGGATTAAGCTTCCATTTAACATGGCCCACAAACACTTTTCATTGTACAGTGTGTTTGAAAAAAGAATCATCCGATTTCAAACAATCGTAACTATGTAGCATTTTATCCGTTTCGAACCAACAATGAACCGTCGGAAGGAAGGAATTCTTTAGTTTCACGTGGTTGCTGGTAGGTTGCAGTAGCGCGTTTCCTTCATCGGTCATTTCAGTGTTTGTCAAGATGGTGACTGCACAGAAAAAAATCATTTTTGCGTTCTACTCTTCGCAAAATGTAAGTCCGTAACAGATGTTCAGCGTGAATTTCGTTGACAGTGCCTTGTTGCTAAAGCTCGTACCACTCAAAGCATTAGGGGATAATATAAACAATTCCAAACTACGAGATTTTTTTGGTTGTCCCCGCGTGTCAGACTCATAATTAAATTAGTTGTCTTTCACAAGCGAATGTTTCAGTAGTCATAACTGAATTATAACGTGATTCAAGTTTTAAGAAATTGGAACGAGAAAGCTTAGTGCGGTTGTCCATACCTTTGATTCCTTTATTTCCAGAGAACTTCATAGATCCAACATAGATATGTAACGAAAAGTATTTATTCCCTATGTTAAATCGAAACTCTTAATTCACTGCTAACTATATCCACCGCTGTTCTTTTTATTTTATTCTTTCTTTCTTTTTTTTCTCTTTTTTAAAGAAATGATTCGAAGTGGAAATTATGTTATACCAGTTAATTAACGCAATGCCGCAATGATTATTAGGTTGTCATACCTACACATTGCATTTCGTTGCTATCTATCACTTGAGAAACAGAGATGGAGTGGGTCGGTGGGTCAGTGGGTCAAGTTTTCTGAGTGGGTCAGTGGGTCAAGTTTTCTGAGTGGGTCAGTGGGTCGTGGGTCAACAGCGTGTGACCCACTGTGACCCACCACCCACCGTGACCCACTGTAACCCACCACCCACCATGACCCACTGTGACCCACCACCCACCGTGACCCACTGCGACCCACCACCCACCGTGACCCACTGCGACCCACCGACTCAGTATGATCTACCGACCCTCTCTGCTCACTGCATTGTAGAGAGTATCTTCTGATAACTGGTAAATTTGTCTCCGTTTTACTTTCAAGACCTTAATTTCCCTTTCTTTTCCATTTGTTTCTGTCTACTTACCTGAGGTGAGTATATCTAACCAAGTGAAAAAAGAACTTCGGACACTTTTGGATATTGATATTTTTAATAGTAATAATAGCAATAGGACTTACACTACAACTTGGCTTTCGAGACCTGTGGGCTTTTAGAGCTAACTACTGGAAAAAATACATTTTTGAATCACTGTAATATATAAATTATAAAAAATTGAATGTAACTATGTGTGCCTGATCATCACGGTCAAATTGCAAAGTCAAATTAAATTACTTTTGGTATATAGTTAGGCCTTAATCCAAATTGGGATGTTATATTGCTTTTATTATAATGCATAATATCCTAAGGAGGTAGTGAGGATCCGAATTTTTGCCCAAAAATATGAGTATCTCGCAAGCCGTTAAACTTACGGAGCTGAAATTCAGTGTATTAACTCTTTATTGAAAATAAACAGAATGTGTCCTAGCATTTTTAAAATTCTCCTTTATGTAGGGGGGGAGGGCACTTTCTATATAGAAAATTGGTAGTGAGTTGGTTTGTAAAAATGATCAAAAACGATCGATGTTATTTCAGAAAAAAAAAAATCAGAAACAAAAAATACAGTGCTTGGCTTAATATATTCATTGCTTTCTGCTATAATAATTGCTGAAGCTTATGTGTATTATATGGAGCGCTCACAGCACAGGGCAATCAACCCATAAAGTTGTGAGAAAAATAGGCATAAAATTTGTACTGTAAGCTTAATTACACGGAAATTTGAAGTTTGGATTTACGCATAATTGTATGGAAAATTTTACACTTTTTTTCCCCTTTACGTTGGTCTTCTTACTTTGATTTGGAACTTTTTTCCACTGAAAAATATTGATAATTCAACAAGGAAATAATTATACTATGGTAATTTAATTGAAATTCATCGTAATTTGGCACATGGCAAACAGCAGTGTGGTAATTGAAGTTGAAGAAGGAGGGAAATTCCCATTCACCTCTGAATACTTTCCAGAAACCTCGTTCCCTTTCGCTTTCTAGACGAGGGAGGGAACTTGGTAATGGTATCAAACCTTCATGTGTAATTACAAAAATTAAATTTATAAACAAATAAGAAATCATCAGTTTATCAGGCTTTAATTGATAATTTATTCACAAGATTCCCTATCAAACGCGTGGTAGATGAAGTTTCTGTTCTACATGGGTCGACATTGCCAACTGACATCGTCAATATGGAAAAGATGTTGTATGGTGATAGAGAGACGATACTTCTTGCTGAGTTTTTCAAAACTGACCGAGAAAAATCGTTATCAGACTTAAGTCTAACAAGTAGATTGTCGATGAGAAGTTGCAGAAATCGGGTAGAAATATCAATTTCCACGACAGAGTGCGAACGGGGATTTCCCCTTATGAATTTACAGATGACTGATATTAGAAATAGATTAAGTGCTCAAACATTGTCTAACTTGTTGCTCATCAATGTTAATGGCCCACCGCTAGACAAGCTCAAAGTAGACGAGCTAGTTATTTCCATGCTGAAGGATGGACATCATTCCATTGCGGATGATTTACCACCAAAAGGTTACCAACAGGAAATAAATCCGATTTCAGATTTGTTTTAAGATGGAAAATTACGAGTTACTAAAAAAGGAATACTTGTATTACTAATGGCTTATTTGTATTATTCAACTTTGTACCTACTTTTTAGTAACTCTCTTCTCTGCTTTAGGTAAACTACTTTTGAATAAATATTCATAATAATTGCAATTATGCATATTTATAACTTAAATTTAACGTGGTGTTTTAGTGATTACACAAATTACAATTATGAGCATACTTTATGGAGATGCTCTCACATAGAGTACCCGAGCACCTTTATACCCTATGAACAACTGATTTTTCAAGTCTTTTGTGAGAAAAATACTGTGAACTGAGATACCATAACCTTTTCCTTATTGTACAGGAATAGAAGTTTCTTGTGGAATGCGTTCAGAAATTAACACTTGCAAGAATACTCTCTTAGTACAAGTATATTTTAGGCACACACTAATTTCCCCCCACCTGGAACTATTTCAATTTCCTCACTGACAAACACTTTACCATTTTATATCGTAAAGGTCAGATCCACTGTTATTGTAACAGAGTGGTGCTTGATCGATTGACTAGAAATTCAAACTCCGATTAGTGACAATTTCACAGTCTTGTTTTACAAGTGTAAACTCATTAGTCAGTTCAGAAGAGGCCGTGGATCGTGTTCAGATTTAATGACGATGGATTTTGGTGAGTCAGAGTAGGTCAAAGTGGATAAGAGTGGTTCATAGTGGGTGGTGGGTCAGAGTGGGTCACCGTGGGTGGTGGGTCACGGTGGGTCGTGGGTCAGAGTGGGTCACCGTGGGTGGTGGGTCATGACGGGTCATGGTGGGTGGTGGGTCACGGTGGGTCATGGGTCAGAGTGGGTCATGGTGGGTGGTGGGTCAGTGGGTCGTGGGTCAAATTTTCATTGACCCACGGCAACTCTGTCTGAGAAATAAACTTAATTTTGCACAGTGATAGTGCGCACTAATAATAAGCTTTATAAATAAAATACTTTAGGAAACCATAGATTTGCACATTAAAATATTTCACATTAAGCAAGCCAAGACCTGTCAAGCTCTATATCAAGTTTGGTCAAGATCAGACGAGTTCCGTCCAATGCGTAAACTAGGGATGGCCAAAATTTTCCGGAAAATTTATATTCCGGAATCGGAAAGTTCACTTCCCGAATTTCGGAAAAATTCCGGAAATCAGAAGAATTCCGAAATTCGGAAAAATCCGGAATTGTTCCAAAATCAGAAATTTTCCGAAATCCGAAATTTTTTCGAAATCGATTTTTCCCGAAATCATGTATTTTTCGATTTTACTTTCCGGATTCCTGGAAGTAAAAATTCCGAAATTGGCCATCCTTAGTTTAAAGAAGCAGCAGTATCACGTGTACACATCGTAAGGGAGTTTGGTTTGTATAAGCATGATAAGTTATTTTCTCAATTAATATTGAAGCCAGAAGCAGTAGTAAATTTCTACCACGTTCGGTTTCAGTAGAGAGATAGTGGAAATGAGTATATATTTTTGCGACTCTTAATTGATTACAGAAAACCGCTTCTCGCTATCAATTACTTTTTTTTCTTTTTTTTTAACTTTATAGCGATCAACCCTAAAACCGGAAGTCGTTGATTTCTAGTACTTCCAGTCTGAGTAGAGAATTATGACAGAAGATGGCACCTATTCTTAGAAATATATATATATATATTTTTAAAAAAACTCTTCTTTCTATCTCTCATATTTTTCTCTATGTAGATCAGTACTGAAACCGAAAGGCTTTCTTTCTATTACTTTTGGCTTTAGCAGAGAGTTAAGGATGACGAAATACAATATATTCTTGGGACGCTTAATCGATTGGAGGAAACCATTCCTTACTATATATATATTACAGTTTGTGCAATCTTAAAACAGAAAATGGTTGATTTCTACTCCATTAACGAGTTCGATTCTTAACTTTGAACTGTCGACGTCCTGGCCAAAATTAATGGTGATTCATCAAAAATAGTTATTGAGATTCTTGTCTTCCGGACCGATGAACACACGAAAAGTAATTTTTATCTCCTGAACGGACGGAACTCACGGACAGAGAGTAAATATATAAAGGAGTTTTTTTTTTTTTTTTTTAAATCAAACTTCTTCTGAAATATTAAAACTCAAACGAAATACGAAAAGTAATGATGAGGGAGACAGAGAAAGAAACAAAGAGGAGGGCCTAAGTAAAATGGAGGGTTATGATGTGGAATGTGTGAAAGAGCAACCGATTTGGAACAAGCTAAAAGAAGTGACATGACATCAAAATATATATATAAAAAAACTGTTAGCAGTCGAATACGAGGACATCGTGACCTACCAACCACCATCCCAGCCCAAGTTGCAGAATTGATTGAAGTTCATAAGCAGGGCTCTGCTGCAATCTAGATTTGATATCGAAACCTGATATTTACTGATCGATATATTGATCAGTAAAATTTTTTGATATCGATAGTCGGATATTTGAAAATATCTCTCGATCGATTAATATATATTGAAATATCGGACATCTTGAAGTGTACATGAACTGACGAGCAGACGCACAGACACTCAGAAATCACATCTTCGGCATGTAGGAGCCATAAAACGTACGAACTTGTAGAAATCTCGAACTAGTTTTTTTTTTTTTTTTTTTTTTACAGTTACCATACTCTCTTGTTTGCTATCACCATTCGAAAATAAAAAGGATCCTTCTAGCTAGCAAAAGTGTTTTTTTTTTAATTTCTAAGTTTAACGTTCCACGATTATACACGGGGGCAAGGGAGACCGTATTGACGATGATGGATTAGACCTATAATAGTGGAATGACGAAAACAGGAGAAACGGAAGAACCCTTACAAAACACCCACAAACAGTGTTAGTCCATCACAAAGCCTACTTGGCGGCAGCTAGGATCGAACCAGAGACCTTACGTGCCAGAAGTAAACGCTCTATCAATGAGCCACCGAGCAAAAGTCATGTTTAACTTAACGAAATGTCTTAAGATCGACAATATCGAAATATCGTTACATCGAAAAATTGAAATATCGAAAAATATCGTAATATCGATATATTGATCAGTAAAATTTTTAGATCAGTAAAATTTGAAAATATCAATCAATATATTGAAGCGAAATGTATATATATCTCACGGTTCTATTGAGAGGCTGAGCATTGTAGCGAATGCAGATTTGTTGAGAAAGAAGCGAAGACGCTATCGATGAATCATGAATCGCATTTCAAATTCCTCTATGGTTCTTAACGTTCACATTTATGAAGCCAATGTTTTAATTTAGAAAAGCATTCCCAAGATCTTGTATTGTATTACATTTTATTATTTTTCCTCACTTCTTAACCATATACATTCGTTTGAAGTTATCAGTATGGTAGGCTTTATGGGGCAAAGAACTATTAAATTCTAAGACCACAGAGAATAAAATTATGGGTGGTGTATATGTTGTCAGAGCACATTGTAACAGGCAATAGATTAACTGAAAAGGTCAAGGTGAAAGGTCAGATAACATCAAAGAAATACAGTAAATACTCATGTTGTTGACATTATGAATGAGATCGAAAACAATTGGAATAACCTCACATGAAGCGCGACTGTTAAAAAAGAAAGAGGTTTTTGTCTCATTGGCTTGTGGTTCTTGTGTAAGTTTTTTTTTCTCTCTCTCTACATGTGTTATAATTTCCTCCCCCCCCCCTTCTACTCTTGTTTCGTTTCCTATCTATCCTGGTTAGAGGTTAGAGCTGTGTCAAATTGAGTTGAACTTGACTTAAAACTGCCTGTCACATAATTTTCATTAAACACAAGGACATTTGGAGATAGCTACTGTTTTACGACCAGCTTACAACTATTTAAAAAAGGATTACGGATACTTTTATTGTTTTTCAAAGTCCATTGCAAGATAAGGAGGCCAGAAGAAAAAGTTAGGAAACATCAAACCAAATGATGGGAAAAGAATTGCTCTTAACTTATTCAAATATAAAAAATTAACTTAAACTCTTCTTGGTACATATTTTTTCTCTAATGCTATACGCTGTACGGTTTTTACAACTTTTTTTAGTATTTTTTTTTTTTTTTAATATTGGTGTTTTAACTTTTGGTGCATACGATCGTGCGTTCAATTCTAGGTGACGTGGAATTAAGGGTAAACTAAAACAATGGTTTTCGATATTACTACATTTTTCTTCAATTTCCTCCTAATTTTCACATTGTTTTATTATTTCCTTCTCAATAATCAGTTACATCTACCATCGTTTACTTTTAGCTAACAAAAGCTGATTTCTGATGTTAACCTCTTTGGATAAGTCTTCGATATTTTCCGTGTGTGAAATCAGGATTTTTTCCAGAACTTTCCAACTAAATCATAGGAAGTTAAGAACACATAGCAATTATTCGACATAAATCCATTAAATTTTATATGTTAGAAATGAACCTTTAAATTTGGTAAGAAAAATAACAATGAATACATGAAATAAAATAACTGACTAAGAAAAAAAATAGACATTTGCGTATACCGATTTCAGTTTAGAAAACAAGTCGGGATTAGGACCAAAACGAAAGGACTGTCCCGACCAAATCGGGAAGTCTGGTAGCTTTTCTTTGCTTCTACTTTGCTAAACCGCTTTTTTTCTTTAATTTGGTTTAGAATATTTAACCGTATGGTTGACAAGCAGGAGTGCCAGGTGTATACAATGTGCAAATTGAAGTTTGAATTTTGACGTTTCGTCTCACCCTAAATTACCCACGTACTTGAAAATAGAAAATATATAGATCTTTAAATTTGTGGAGTAGAAAATGATTTAGTTTCATTTTAGCAATGCTCCACGAACAGATCAGTACTTTTTATCCTGAGCATTATACTAACCCGCTAATCTCAACAGCACTAAAGGTAGTTACAAAGCAAGGATGATATCCATAATGACTCCCATAGGAATAGATGGGGAACAGCCAGGGGCGGATCCAGGACTGACTTCTGGGGGGCGGTGGGTTGTCATATTGCTACTTTTAAGGGTTCCAAACTTTGGGATGGGTTTTATTTATATATAAAAAATAAAAAAAGTTTCCTCTAGTGGGGGAGGGGGCGATCGCCCCTATCGCTCCCCCTTGGATCCGCCCCTGGGAACAGCTTATCAACTGAATGGATCGACTCCATCAACTTTCTCGATTCCTAAGTTTTGACCCTCCACATCCTGGCTAAAATTGATAGCAATCATCAAGTAGTTCTTGAAATTTTGTCTCCTGAATGGATACACAGATAGACAGAGTAAATAGGTATATAAAGAAGTTTTTGGTAAACCCAACTTCTTAAAACTTCACCTTTGTGTAAATTCCTTTATAAACATACTTTTTTTTTTTTTTTAAGAGTATCTCTTGCGACAAAGTTTATTCAATGATTTCGTTGTGCGTGAATAATAGAAAAGTGAGTTATTTTTCTTTCTTAATTCAAATATTTTAATGAAATATTTAGTTTTGTATAACAGATGTAAAGTACACTTATCAGCCAAGATGAATATATACATCCGATATATTCTTTTCCTAATAGCTTCAAAACGAATCGACCAATTCTTAAATCCGTTCAATGTTCTAATCTACAGAGACTTAATGACAATAGAACTACAGTACCTTAGTAGAATATTACGAGGGGAAAAAACGAACTCTTACAAGAATTAGAAATTCATGACCAAAGTGTTTAAACATTTTTATCATGGCTCTTTTGAAACACTAAAACAGAGAGCCTTGAACATTATTTAAAATGTCTTTTATTCCTTATCATCTTGAAGAATTTCAGAAAGACGAGTTCTGACTCTTAGTATTCCTCTGGGTACAGCCATAACGCAGTTATCACATTTCTTTTTTTTTTGTGTGTGTGTGTGGGGGGGGGTCTTCACCATTCCTTACATTTCGAGGCAGCAAAGAAACAATTACATGAAGTATTTCATAAGCATGAAATTCTGTATGACTTCATAACATGATGAATATAGCGAGTCTCTCAGCATACTGACATCTGGAGAGGTTAAAGTAAATTTATATACATTATAACATTATATTTCAGAATTATGGTGAAAATGCCCTTCATTAATTTTAGCAAACCTTTATTATATAAAAAAAATGCCCCTCATTAATTTTAGAAGACCTTTAGTGTGAATAAATCCTTTCAATCAATTTTCGCAGGCATTTATTACCAAAAATGCTCTTCAATTAATTATAGTAAACCTTTATTGTAAACAAATGCCCTTCATTAAATTTAGTAAACCTTTATTATGCAAAATACTCTTTAATTAATTTTAGCAAACCTTTATTTTGAAAAAAAAAATGCCCTTCTATTGATTTTAGTAAGCCATGTTTTTGTGTCAGTCTTCCCTACGGCTGCCCCTGGATAACTGAAAACTAGTTGAAACTGCATTCTTCTGTTTGCGATCAATACATACGTGAGGATCTACATACTAATATTACAATATTATACAGTAAGACTCATTCGTATGATCCTAATGAAAAAGAAGATAAATGAGGCGAAACAAAAAGAATTGTAATTGTGTATTAGACAATAACGCAGCAATTAACAATTTCAGCGTAGTTGGTAGTCTAATGATTGTCTCTGTCAATGAACGTTGGTGTAAGTTCTATGCCAATTGAAATCAAGCCATAGGCGCAATGACCATCCATAACAAATAGAAATCGGCTTCATTCCGCAATAGATATACTTTATCAATTATGTCAACTTGAGGATACTTGATTTTTCAAAGTGATATCATAATAAAACCTGCTCGACCCAAGTGGTAACTATGGTTAAATATTCATTTTATACGGTTCAGTTGAGCGGTTCTGGGTTCGATTACCGGTGGGGCAATCGAAAAAGTGTAAAAGCTTATTCAAGCCAGCTATTCTGATAAGGTTTTCCTAATTTATACCAGGCAGATATCGAGATGGTACCTAACATAATGGTCCCTGGGCACTTTCTTCCACATACCTTTCTTCTTCCCCAATTTCCCAGGCAGTGTGATTGCCGAGGGACATGATGGGAGTATCATGCATGGTCATAGAATGCAAAATCTCAGAATTCTAATTCCTAATCCTAAATCCCATATGATTCAATCGTTTTTTCGTGAAAAGGCAATATAAAAATATCGATTTCATGTATGTAATTATTGTAGATTTTGAGTCAAGTCTAAAAAGGAGAGTTTGACCGTTTCCTAGTTTATTTAATAAGGAAAATGAAATAATGCGTGTCGGTTTCTTGGAACAACCAATTCGGCGCATTTCGTTCATTTCATAATTCAATATAATATGATCATTTCTTTTAACTCTCTAAGCAAGCACGAATGACGACCGACCCTTTTTAAGTTGAACACTAATTTAGGTCTCTACGTATACTGTTTCTGATCGTCCAAGTTTCATTTAATTGAAGAAAAACGTGTATTATAATAATAATAATAATAATAATAATAATAATAATAATAATAATAATAATAATAATAATAATAATAATAATAATAAGCCTTTGTTACCGCATGAACTAATGCAGATATATACCAGAAATTTCCATTCTTCTGTTATATCGGCAATTAAGAACGGGAAATAACAGTTAAGGAGCAATTAATACAGGAATATGATTAATGATGATCGCATTCTGATTGTGATCACTGGTATCGATATCATCCAAGACGAAACGGCGAACACAAGTAGCGTTGGACACAGATGAATGTGAGGTAAACTGATTAGTAAATAGCCCCACAGTACAACAATGTTTCAATTCCTATTGTTCTTCTTGCCTAACTAATGCCTGTACCATTACATTGTCTTTTATCAGGAGCTGTTATATAGCAGTGAGTGACCAAGGAAGTTCTTTCCGAGACGAAAACACAATCGATATCCATTTTTTTTTCTTCTACTGTTTGGTTGCCATAAGTTGATGTATAGATCAGGCACTCTGGCGAAAGAAAACAAGTGGCGTCATGTATTCTGATCTTTGGTTAATGATTGCTTTCTCTTATTCTTGTATACTTCGGTTTCTGAACAAAAGAACAGACCTTGTTCAATACCCTATCGAATATTATGGCGCCAGTCTGAGATGAATAAGGGCCAGACTGCTTCTTCAGTGAAATTATGATTAATACAGTATAACGTTACAAAACCTTTCGAACAGATTTGCCTTCTTGATTAATAAAGAAGCCTGAGTGTTTTGTATCGGAGGAATATGCAACCGTATATCCTTATTATAAAAGCGACATGTGTCAGTCTGTGCGTAAAGCTGAATTCCTAATAGTTAACAGTTTCGTTAATAGGTGTCGCTACTTATCTGTCTGCCTCATGCCAATGGGTGATGGAGGCAATTCGCAGATTTAAAACCGTTGTGATTATACATCGAGCTGGGTGCAACAACTAGTAGAAAGATATCCAAACTCACGAGTTCGGCTCTTGGGCTCTATAATAGAATGCGAGCACATGTGGCTGTGAGCGCTATATGTAAGTGGATAGCGGGTCAGCGGTTGAATCTGAGAGAGTGGACACGTCAATAAGGAAAGCGAGTCTAAAGCTCGGGCTTGTGCTAGTCTGGGCAAATTCAAATTGTTTTTGTTTATGTCCGTCTTCGTTTTTTCGTTCTCATTTTCATCATTACCTTTATTCTTCAAAAGTTTAGATATATTTTTATACGTTCAGTTTCAGTGACATAACACTATAAGAAAAAGAAAGAAGAAAATAAAAAATAAAAGAGAAAGAAGAACAATATATGAAGAAGAAAATAAAGAATAAAAGAGAAAGAAGAGCAATGCATATTAGGTCTATAGCCAATTCCGAATTAATGAGCTTCAAATTAATCCAGATTTCAATGTGTTGTGTAATGTTCTCAACTATGCAATGCTGACAAACTTAATTCGGATGTAAGTGAAATTACCAGATTAACATTAAATCCTCGTATTTGGAAAGAGATCTTGCTACTCTTCCCCCTCTCATTGGCTTGTCATTTAGTATATTTGATTCCCAAATGACTCACTCCCATTACCATTATTAGATTTGAAAGAATGCCGAATTAGAATCGAACACCCTCGTACAATAGAAATTATTATTTCCATTGAATTGACACGAAACTATATAAAATCTAATATTCTCTTTACCATGATAATACACATTAATTATGTATGCAACTAGTGTATTAATTTGCAATTTATTGGAGACTAATACCACTTGTATGTGTGTTCTTTCGGACATTAGATGTCAATCCAGAAAACGTTACAAAACTCTCAGTAGATTTTTTTTTCTCGGTACCAGAATGAAATTGTGTCAAATTTGATTAGGGGTTATTCAAGTGCAAGAGATGACAAGATTAAATTAGACCTGTGTTTAAGAAATACAATTTGAGCTACGATTAATTCTTTCAGAACCGTTTTCCTAATAGCGTTCAATCCCAAGTTTTTATCACGATACTTAACGTCTAATGATAACCACAATTCACAACTTCCCCATCCCGTAGAATCAATCCAGTAATAGACGACAATTATTGCATATTCCTCTGACAGTATTGATTTGGTACTTTGGAAGGTAAATTTGCGTCTTATCAATTACACTAGTTAACAAATTTAAACTTTTTGTTTGTTATATGAGAAAATCACCTGATCTTAAAGGAACTTTTTGCGCTGAATTCGAATATGCACTCGGTTTCACTCCATCACGTACAGTTTTCCCGTAACAGAGGAATTTTCGGGAAATTCTCTCAAAAATTTCCCTTTTTCAGATATTTTATTCCCCTAGCTCCTGTCCCCTTACATATAGTAACATAGAAATTATAACTAAGTATACCTTGATTTATATTTAATAAACCCTAAAAGTTTCGTAAAAATCGCTTTGTTCTTTCAGGAGAAATAAATATATTTGTATGTATACTGTGTGCACTGTTTATTGCACCTGATAGTAATGCTTTCAGATCTCCTGAGTTGGGGTAAAAACGATTTGCTTTATTACTACAAACACAGACATAAAAATGAATATTTACAATAGTCAACAACACACTTTCCCCCCTCCCTCCGCGCATTTCTTTCTTTCTTGTGTTCTTGACACCTGGTGAGGGAGTTTTGTACATTTTTATATTGACGTGTGGTTTAACACTACTTCACTTTCAAAGTTGTCTTTGCTGCTAAGAGTGCTTTCATGTTTGATCTTAACGGCATTATACCCAACTAAGACCAGAAGTTTAGTTTGTGATCAGTACAATGGCGTCAAGAGGACGGCGTTCGTGTGTTAACTCACCAAATAGTTTTTGTTATGTGTGTGGCCAGTTTGTAGTTAAAGGACAGTGTAGATCCATTACGCCATCGGTGAAACTAGCATATTATATATATTTCGGATGTCGTGTGGGAGATCAGGACAAAACTTGGGCACCCAACATAATTTGTGCGTCGTGCTACGTCACTTTACTTGCATGGGCCAAAGGGAAACGGAGGTTCATGAAATTTGCTGTACCAATGGTGTGGAGAGAACCCACCAACCATCTGGATGATTGTTATTTTTGTCTCACAGTAGTTAAGGGACATTCTAAAAAAAGCAAATACACAATAAGTTATCCCAACGTTAAATCCGCAATTAGACCTATTCCGCACGGGGATGAACTTCCACTTCCCGAGCCCCCTACCAACTGGGAAGAGATATGGCCAAAAGACTCTGACGATGATCATGACCTTGATGAACCATCGACATCAACATGTACATCCAAGGATCCAACGTTCATCCCTGACTGTGTTCGCGAGCCACATTTCATCCGGCAATGTGAACTTAATGACCTAGTCCGTGATTTGCACCTGACAAAACAAGAGACGGAACTTCTGGGATCAAGGCTCCAGCAGTGGAACTTATTGGATGCAGAAACGAACATATCAGTGTACAGGAAAAGGCATGTTCAATTTTCAAGCTATTTCTCAATGCAAGATAATGTGTGCGTATGTACGGATATAAATGGGTTGATGGCGGAGCTAGGAATTCCTTACGTTCCAGAAGAATGGAGGTTATTTATCGACGCGTCAAAGGTCAGCCTTAAAGATGTCCTTTTACATAATGGAAATAAAAAACCTTCTATACCACTTGCGCACTCAGTGAAGATTAAGGAATCCTATGACACCATGTCAACTTTGCTAAATCTTATAAATTACAAGGACCATTGTTGGCAAATATGTTGTGATCTCAAGGTAGTTGGTATTTTATTAGGACTGCAGTGCGGTTACACGAAGTACCAATGTTTTTTTATGTTTATGGGATAGCCGAGCTGATGACAAACATTATGAAGTGAAGGAATGGGAACCTAGAGTGAATTACGTACCTGGAGAATGCAACGTCAAATACGCTCCTTTGGTAGATCCTAATAAGATATTACTACCGCCCCTTCATATCAAGTTAGGACTTATGAAAAACTTTGTCAAAGCCATGGACACATCTGGTGAAGGTTCTAGTATTTGCGAGATAAGTTCCCTAACCTGAGTGATGCTAAGATTTCAGCGGGAGTGTTTATTGGTCCCCAAATTAGGAAATTAATGCTTGATGATAGCTTTGACAGCAAGTTAAACAGTGCTGAGCTAGCTGCCTGGACAGCATTGAAGTGTGTTGTGCGCAACTTTCTGGGCAATAACAAAGCTGAGAGTTACACAGAAATCGTACAGGACATGATACAGGAATACAAAGAGTTGGGTTGTAGGATGTCTTTAAAAATCCACTTTTTGCACTCCCACCTCAGCTTCTTTCCTGCTAACCTAGGTGCTCTCAGCGACGAACAGGGGAAAGATTCCACCAAGATATAATGGCAATGGAGAAAAGCTACCAGGGACGATGGGATCCTTCAATGATGGGGGACTATTGTTGGGGTCTTGTTAGATAATGCAACATTTCTTACAAAAGAAGGAAGTAGTGTATGTTTTTGTAACCCAATGGAAGTTTCATATATTGTGATAGTTTTGATTGTCTTTTCATGACCTTTTGGTACATTTGTATTATTGTTTATTGTAAATTGTCACACTTGTAAATTATATTGTATTATATTTTATATATGTGTTTGTGGTAATAAAGCAACACGTTTTACCTCAACTTAAGAGATCTGAAAGCATTACTATAAGGTGCAATAAACAGTACACACAGTATACATACAAACATATTTATTTCTCTAGAAAGAATAAAGCGATTATTACGAAACTTGGAGGGTTTGTTAAATATGAATCAAAGTATACTTAGGTATAATTTCTATGTTAGTATATGCAAGGGGACAAGATCTTGGGGTGTAAAATAAACGAAAAGGGAAATTTTTGAGGGATTTTCCCGAAAATCCCTCTGTTACGGGAAAATCGTACGTGATGGAGAAAAACCGAGTGCATATTCGAATTCAGCGCAAAAAGTTCCTTTAAGAACAGGTATTTCCTTTTATGTAACAAAACCTTTGTTAACTAGTGTTATACATAAATACTCTATTTTACTTCAACGAAGTACTTCATAAAGATATTTGATTTAATATTCGAACATTCATGTCTAACGTAATATGTTGCGAAAGCAATTTGAATGTAACGATCATGATGTGTCAATAATGAAAAAGTGGTGCAGTACCGTTGTCAAGTAATGCACTTTTAAGGCTGATAACTGCATTTTTAGATCCCTCTTTCCCCAAAGTACATAAAAATAATTACACCCTATTTTTAGTACTTGTAAATTAACATCATTTAGAATAACCCGTTAATATAACACATTAATCACCTTTTCATAAATCAGTTATCATTATTGTTAACAGTACACGTCATGCTTTTCCATCACACTGCAAGGAATAGTTTATATTGCAGTAGGTGAATCACAGAAGTATTTACAGAAAGAAAATACTTCTATTCTCAAATTTCCAGTGCACATTATAAGACTATTTAAGGTATTCAAGGACTGAATGTTGTTTGTACTAATATAATACTAACATTTTTAACTTAAGCAGCAACTTAACCATGTCGGTCCCGGCGTCGTAGGTGGATCATTCCCAGGTTTCAATGTTGCCAGTCTGATTTTAAAGTTGTAAAGAAATAATTTCGTCATATTCTACCAGTATGTCCCCTGTGGGAGACGCGGGGACCGACACGATTTTAATTGTTCCTAAAGATATTTACATAAAGACAGGAATCGGAAGTTAGTGCTGACATCTATATTTAGTATTTTCCATTCCATAAACTTGTCAATTATTCAATGTGTTTTAGATACCGCATTCCAGACAATAGAAAACAAGAATATTATTCAAATATAGACACTATTATATGGTTATTGTATTCATGACCGTATATTTCATGAAATATGCATACTAATTTCAAAGATCAACTGAAGTGAACGTTTTGGGGGAGTTCTACATTATGCTTAATCCAGTTCATATTTCGCTTGCTGATGAACCACCCTAATAAATATAATATTTCAAGATTTTTAGTTTTTGTTGACATTTTTGGATATATTTCTTTACATTGAACAGATTTTCATTTATTTTCAAAATTTAACATGAGATAGCGCGAGATTACGTTTTGTCTGTTAATAACTGCTGAAAAGGCAGAAGCAGAAAGACACCAGCAAGAATCGGAGAGAAAAATTGAACAGATAGCTAGCTAGTTTTTTACTATTTAACTATTAGTACGTAATAGAAGATATGAATTGTGTACGAAAAATTTGATTATTATATAAATTTTCCCCTTTCCTTCTTTGGGAGTGAAGTTTTAGGAAACGATGAATAATTAAGAGTTTATATACCGAATTTTACACTTCCAACTTAAGCGGTATACTTACACTAGGCATTAGCTCAAACAATCAAAAATTTTAATATTATAGAAAATTGCCTCCTTCCTCCTTTAAGAGTGGAATTTTGAAAAAACTCTGAAACAGTATTGTTATTTTCATGAGAAGTTTTTATACTGAGTTTTGTTGCCATAACATCAGGAATTCGTGAGATATTCAATTGTTGGCAAAAAAAAAAAAAAAACTGTAATCCCCCCTTAGGATACACATTTAAAAAAGTCCTTTTTATCCTTTACTACATATTGTAACAAAAGCATTTTTTGTCCAAATCTCACATTTATAGTTATAGTACCATGGCCTGGGTGTTGATGAGGAGTCACTTCAGGAGCGCATCCACAGGGGGTCTACTGGGTCTGGACCCCTCAGAAAAACTTCCTAACTCAACATATATTTTTACACTTTCACAATAAAACAATATTTGTTTAACAGGAAAATGATTGATTCTTTCTCTTATAAAAACAATCTAGTTCTATCTTTTTTTTTTTTTTTTTTTTTTTGAAAATATAGGTGGAAGTATTTTACAATTATTATCGTCTTTTCGGGTGCAGAATAATACCCGTTCAACACTACATAGACGTGGTAGCTTGTAATATTGCACCTCCCCAACAAAAATTTCTGAGTGCGCGCCTAATTCACTTTTACTTTTTAAGTAGTAATAATATAAAGACTAATTGCGATTTTTAAGGCCGTAGCGATCTTCATGAATAGATCACAAAACTAAAACTACTTTTAATGTAACTTAAATATTCTGCAGAAGATATTACTAATTTTTAACTTCAGTGGAGAGGAAGTAGACCTACCTACTCAACTGGCAGCAAACTACGTATGACCATCTAAAACGTATAGGAAACAATGGCTCCATAAGAAAGAAAAAAACATGCATACACCCTGGAGGATGACGTAACTTTCCGGTACCACGCCCCCTCTCCCATCGAAGACTAACTAATTAATCTTTATGCATTGTTGCAGAAACAAAGAGAAAAAAAGAAGTACAGAGGCTTTTCATCTCTTGTTATAACTAAACCTTTTGCTATTTCATTCTATCATCCACCTGCACTTATAAGTAGCAGCTTATTCGCGAACACCATTTAATTTCACCACTGACATTGTAATTAGTTAATAGAGTCTCTGGTTAATTTCGTTAATTACATTGTATGCCACAGTCTCAGAGTTTTTCATACCTAAAGTCAAAGTGATAGATTGTCTGAAGTTTATTTAAAAAATAAAAATAAAAATAGTCAGCAAGTTACATCCTATTGCTTTATCCAGATGCTATACAGAAGGTTGCTCACGTTAAAATAGTCGACTTTCGACCACTTATCCTTTCTCCACCTCGACTTGTGTTTGATGTGACGGACGAGAATCCGAATGATCGTCCTGCAGCGTAATTTACACTGCAGTCTGGGTGGAATGGGAAGGAGAATTTCTCGCCAAACCTCTTTGGTAAACATCCGAAGACCTTCCAAGGTATAGGGTTCTCAACTGGCAGCTTTCTCCGTCTGCAATATCTCCCTACCATCAGAAATTTCTTGGAATACCTTATTTTGCACTGCAGCACAAAGTCAGAACGGCTATTGTCATCTGTTTTAGGATTGAAAATGAATCGATCTCTCTTGATCTAATCTAGGTAGAGCCACCCGTCATCCAAGATACACCTATTCCCACATGTGTCCTGCGATGTACGAGGCGGTATGAAAAAGTTTCGAGAATAGTTCTTTAACATGTCGACAGATGCAACACAAGGCTTCACTCACTGGCACAGGGAGCACTGGCCTCCGTAAATCAGTATGCCAAGAGATATCGTCCTGTGTATATCGAGAGCTATGAAGCTAGTGCTATTCTGACCACGTGTGTTACCACATCTGCAATTTCACCATAGACAGCAAGTTAGACCAAAGGGCGAACGTGAAATTCTGTGTGATACTGGTCAAATAAGTCATAGAAACGCTGAACATGATTCGGGAAGTGTACGGCGATGCTACAATGAGTCGTTCGAGGTGTTTTGAGAGGAATGCGCGCTTCAAGAGTGGAAGAACATCACTGGAAGACGACGAGAGATCAGGACGACCTTCAACGAGGACAACACCTGAAAATGTTGAAACCATTTGGGAACTTCTGCATGAAGATAGTTGGAGAACAATCCACGACATTGCTGCCATTGTCTGTGTCATCTCGAAGAGTGCAGGCAATCCTTACGAGTGATTTGAACATGCGCAGTGTTGCTGACAAGTTCATCCCCAGGCTGCTGACTCAGAAGCAGAAGAAACACAGCTTTGAAGTCTACCAAGAACTCCGTCAGCGTGCCGTGGATGACCCATCCTTCATGTCCAGGATCATAACCGGTGCCGAATGTGGATGTACGAATAGGACCTTGAGTCAAAGCAATAATCTGTTTAATAGAAGAGCTCATCATCATCTCCACGACCGAAAAAGGCAAGGCAGGTCCGCAGCTCGACCAATGCATGCTCATCGTCTTTTTCGACATTCGCGGCAAATTTTTTTGTTTATCACGAATTCGACCCCAGAGGCCAGATCATGAATAGCGAGCTCTACTGTGAGGTTTTAAGGAGCCTGAGGAAGGACATTTGGCGAAAGCGACCGGAACTGTGGCGTGGGAAAAATTGGCTGCTCCACCACGCAATTTCACGTTCGGTCGTTGTTGTTGTAACTTACTATTCATAATAAAATCGAAGACTGCTCTGAATAGCACCAGCTGTACAGCTTCCGATGTATACAGGACAATGTCTCTTGGTACACTGACTTATGAAGGTCTGTCCTCCCTTTGCCTGTGCGTGCAGTCTTGCGCTGCCATCTGTTGGCGCGTTACAAAATTAGTGTTACAGAGAACTTTTTGATACCACCTCATATATTATACAGTTTTCTGGATTTTTGTGAACCTTTCCTGGATGTGGTGCTCTGTGAGGCGATATCCACTTTGTGACGCGCTTCCAACTCGAGGTTCTTTCGAATGATTAGTATTGGCGTTTTGAGCTATCGTGTCATATGACCAAACTTCTCTGCACTGGGAAATTGTCTTTTGTCACTATTCTCTTAATTGTACACACTGTATTAGAGGTTAGAGCGGACTGGGGCCTTGTTCAACTCGGAATTCACAGTAGACCACGTACTACAGAGGTGTGTTGGATCCCAGCTTGCTGACAGTTACACCCTCGTCTTTGCATCGTTTTACTATTGCCGAATGGCTATAATGGGCGTCAGAAAGCGCAAATATAAACCCCTTCCCAGAAAGTTGTCACTTTTACCTTCATTGTTCGGTCGTGCTGAACTGTAATGAAGTACATGTCCCAGTGTAACCAGCAATAAATCTTAACATAACAGCGGTTAAATATGTCGTTCGGGAGACCCAGTGAAAGTAGTCTATTTTAATCCTAGACAACCTTCTGTAAACATATCATATGTACTCTTACCGACCAGAACATTATGATGATGGACAGATTATAATGCCAAGACGATTGGGAACGAGCACCTCGGAAACAGTGCGACTTGTCGGATGTTCGCAAGCTGCTGGGGTTAGTATCTTCCAAAGGTAGGAAAAGGAACGTAAAACAGTTCCAAAACACAAGACAGCAACACCTCATTAAAGATGTCAGACATCGTAGATTGTCGAGATTGATGCAGCATGATAGGGCACAAAGTGTGGAAGAATTAACAACCAAACTTAATAGTGGATAAAGGATGAATGTGTCTGAGCACAAAATTAACCGTACACTGGTAGATATGGGCATCCACAGCTGACGTCCCACACGTATACCAATGTTAACCATACGGTATTTTTCGATTATGACTGGAATAGACATGTGCTCATCGTCATTGAACCGCCGAGCAATAACAACGATGCATCAGCCGACAAATCACGATACTGCTTTCATCATATCGATGGCCGGGTCAAAATCCGTCGTTTTCCAGGGGAACAACTTGTCGAGACGTGAACAATAGGATGACGACAGATCGGTGGTGTCTCCATTATGATTTGGAGAATTTTCATATGGTCATCCATGGGCCTTATAGTGTGTGTGGAGGGCACCATGATGGCTCCTAGCTAACGTCAGGTCATTGCTGATCGCGACATCCATTCATATCGCCCATATTTTCAGTTGGGAATGGAATCTTTCAGCAGGACAGTATTCCTTGTCATAAGGCCAACGTTATGCTGCAGTGGTTCGAGAAGCACATCTGTGAATTTCAATTGCAGCAAGGACCCAAACTCATCCTATCTTAATTCAAATAAATATTATTAAGGGTGTTATTAGAATCCGAGCTCATCGACCTCCTTTGTAGAAATTACAGAAATTAAATGATTTGTGTGTGTAGTTGTGATGCGCCATGCCTCCACCAGTTAGCAGTCTCATTGCTTCCATGCCAAACCGCGTTGTTGCTGTCCTGTTACCGAGCCAAAGGTGGACATTATAAATATTAAGTAAGTGGTCATAATGTTCTGGCTCGTCTCTGTATATCTAATATATTTTTCAATTTAAAGTTACTTTGTTTTAAGAATGCCTGACGTCTATTTTTATTTTTTAAGCAGCTAACTTTTTACATCTTACCTAATAGCAGGAAATTTTAGTCCTACTATTCTATTTTCACTTTCTTTTCTTTTTTTTTTTTCTAAAGTGAATAAATGGGGCGAGACTGACGAGCAGTCAGGAAGGGATACAAATGGAAATTCTGAATGACTGTAACTACTGCGTAGAGAGGGAAAATATGCTCTTACGTGCCTAATGCCTCATGGCACTCATACACATCCCTAATAAGTTTAACTAAGCGAGAAAATAACTACTATAAACTTACTGAAGAAGAAATGTGCTTCTTCAGTAACTCATGCCTTAACGAAGCTCTAATATTCATCGTCGTAAAAAACAAGAATTTCGTCAATATAACATATCTTGTACTAATCCAATCCAGTTAAATCCGATCCATCTTTCTGTAATCTAGTTTTATATTAACCCCCTTTCCTTAATCATACTGTTAACCAAAGGCATCTCCATTCTCCGTTAATGTTTAGAACGCTATACAGCCCTCATACCCTGGGATGGATATGCACCACCCACCTTAAATATCTCAGTTCAATTAACCTTGATATGATACATTTACTTCACATCGTACTAGAAAATAATTGAATACTGCTTTCCTAGATGATGCGTTACTCAGTATTTCTAGATGCATTGGTGTTGCTCAGGAGTGTGGAAGAACAACAGAATAGTGTTCAAATTTTGACTTTCGACACTTTTCAAGTTTCTGTTTAACAAAAATTATAGTTTAAATACTAGTATTATGTGTTAGAAGTGTATTTATTGAACTATGATTCTAGTAATTTAAGAGATTTGAAGAAAATTAGTGCACACGGTGATGATTTCAGATTTCATTCGGAGAGTAGGAGGATTGAACAAACGGAAGGTGAAAATAGTACTGTGAAAACAGTGCTACCCCAGGTTGAGCTCAATCGAAGAAATTCCCGGGAATGAATTTCATAACTCCGTCCTCTTCCTGAAATCATCACTGAGAGCATAGTATATCGTATTTATTCTTAAGTATTTTTCTTCCTTATTGTAAATAACTTATTGCTAATCATTGTAGAATAACTGGTTGTCCTTCTTATTGTATTTTTCAGTCATGCCCTTTGAATTCCAAAGACTTCAGGCAAGTGCAGTGTGAATCGTATAACGGAAAACAGTTCATGGGTCGGTATTATCGTTGGGAACCTTTCTTAGACGGTAAGTTTCCTTTCTACAACTATGCACTATAGCATTAAATCTCTAGTTGTGAGTTGTACAACTTTGTTTAAGTAATCCTGGTTACTCGTAGTTGTGAGTTGTACAACTTTGTTTAAGTAATCCTGGTTACTCGTCTCTTTATAAAGTTAAGTGCATTTGTGTCTATAGTCGGAAATAAACCTACCAAATCAAAATCTTGTTTCTAATAATTTACGTTCAATTATCGCAATACAACTTACTAATAACGACTTTGAAACGACAATATTACCCAACTTCAACAATGTATTATAAAGCAGAAAATAATAATAAGGCGCTTAAACCAGAATATAATGCATTTCTGTTGGCTATCTATTAAAAACAATAAGTCTGTACCAAGCAAGACAAATTAATGTTTAATATAAAACTAATTTGAATGGTAAGTTCATGAGACATTTTGTCGACCTTCGAAATATTCGAGTTCAAACAGTACATATTTCCAGTCTATGCCTTCTTCCGGAATTATACGTGAACACACACATGATATTAATCTGTCGAGTGTTAGGAAATTTCATAGTCTAAATCCAAAGATCCTGATGAAATTTATGTGAGAAACAGCAAGAAAGTGTACTCTTTGAATCTATAAAACAATAATCAAAATCGATATATCATGTTATGCGTAAACATGCACACGACGAAGTCGGTTATTTACGATATTAACATTATCAGACACTGAAGAGTTTCATGATCTAACTCCGAAGACTATCATCAGATTCTAATGAAATTTATTTGAAACCATCGTCAAATTATACTCTTTCACACAAAAAGTAAATAAAGAAAATTAGCGCATCGAAGTTATGCGTGATCATACACACAACTATGACATGAACACTATCAGCTGTTGGGGAGTGTTATTGTCTAGCCCCAAAGACAATTTTTTTCATGAAGTTTGTATAGAACAACCGGAAAAGAATGCTCTTTCAAAAAAAAAAAAGAAAAAAGAAAAAAGAAAAAGAAAAAAAGAAAATCAAAATCAGTGCACCTACAGTATATCGAAGTTATCAGTGAACATAAACATTATACGTATATATAAATGGGTCGAATTGAGAACTTTTTCGTTGTTGTTGATGTTGTTTTGAAGTCAGTTAAAACATATGGGAAGCCAGCTTTAAAAAGAGAAAGACAGACAGTGCAAAGTTTTGTCTGTTGTACGGATTATCGCTCGGGAACAATTTGTAGTAAAATATTACATTAGGGAAAATCTCAACTATTGGCCCCTTCCAACAACCAAATCAAACATTGTCTTAAGCGATGAAAAAAGAGAGAGAGAGAGAGAGAGAGAGAATGCTGAGATTGTTACTCATCAAAGTGAACCTTCCATTCAATTTATTGTAGGAAGAACACTAACTAGTTCTTTGCTTCTACATATTTGGTATGCTCAATAAATAACCAACCGGCTATTTTTTTTAACACGCTACCTTGTAATATTGATTGACCTACCTGTATTTTGTTGATCCCAGCGCTTCACCAGATTATTTTTTCCCCTATTACAAAATCTTACAGTTGCTGTGAACCAATTGAAGACGGCGTTATGCAATTGTGTTTTCGAGGGGGAAAAATCCACGTAAGGTGTGTTTCAGAGTTTGTACACATTAAAATAACATGGGGCCATATCAAAGTCCTAGGAGAATGAACCAAACATCCCAACACATTTCCGTTATTTCCATAGTGGTTTAGCAATATGTGTGATGTGCATTGTCTTGCAGCAGGATGACATTTCGTGGCAACAGTCAGTGCCGCTTGTTCTTTACTGCAAGTTTTACCTCGTTTCGCAAGATGTGTGATTACAAAGCAGCGATAACTTTCTCATTCTACCTGATGAATGGAGTGAGAATTGGTCCACGCGGATCGAAGAAAGCCACTACCATCGCCTTGCTAACAAAGTCCAGTTGTCTGCTCTTTTTGAGTCTTGAGGACAAGGTGCACTTCTACTCCTTGCTGTATCCTTTATTCTTGGAGTCATACCACCTTCATCTCATCCATTGACAAAATGCATTCAGGAAGTCATCGCTCTCTGTGGAGTGCTATAGAATATGTTTGAACCTGATTTCCATTCGTGAAAGCTTCTATTTACCTGTCAGAGTCTTTGGCACTCAGACTGCACACACCTTTCGCTAATGCAGGTGCTCATGGACAATAGTGTACGAGTATACTGTTCCATGACTAATACTGAGTTCGGTTGCAACATGTTTCAGACCATTTCCCTGATAATAAAATATGATAGCATGAATGACAGAAATGGTCTCATTCCTAATTGCACATAAGGGCACCCACTACTCGTCGTATCGGACACTGTTGTGTGTCTTCGAAATCAAGAAGACTACTCATAAACTTGTATTTGGGACATGCACTCAATACCGTACACAGCAGCCATACGCTCATAAACGTTACCCGTTGCCGTCAAAACCTTATATACGAATCACTATGATTCCTTTGTGGCACTTGACACTGTGAACGGCATCACTCAGCTGACTGACGACTTACAGTCAACCTCCCCTACACAATCTTTCTTGCCGGGCAGAAGCGATGCGTCTGGAACTTGTCTCGATAGTATGCGGCGTGTTCACACCGGGACTGGTTAGTTTCATCGCTATGACATTGTAATTGGGTTCTTCATGTCAATTGCCAATTGTCCGATTATTTATTGACCGTAACAAGTGTTTATTTGAATTACTATGCGCAGTAATATTTTTAAGTTAAAATATTTTAGATTTAGATATTACCAATTTGCAATAATAATAATAATAATAATAATAATAATAATAATAATAATAAAGTACTTTCACCAAATTATTTATAGTCAAATAACTGTAAACCAAGCTTGCGTGCAGGTTTGTTGAGTAAGAAGTTAAAGAAGATATTCAAATAATTTACTATAAAAATATTAAATTACTGTAAGAAGCAATAAATTTTACGGAATAAGAGAATAAAATTGACCAAAATTTAGATGAATCCAGGTCTTTCAACATAATCACAGGTCTATTTTGATGTAAGATGCATTACCTTATTGTTACTAATGATATACAGTTGCAAACTAAAAAAAAAAAAATGTGCCTGTTAAGAATGTGCAAAAGGGATTACTACTATCAGTGGCGTACACTAGAGTAGTTTCTGGTTTTAAGCCTCTCCGTGAGGAAGATAATACGGAAAATAAATGTATATTACATTAAGATACGTATACAAAAATCACAGATGTCCTGTAAGGATATGAAATTGTGTCCTTCAACTCCCCCTTAATGAAATTCTGCGTACGATACTACTAAAACATAAGTTGATTCCTAATTTATGTAATTGAATCCTATAATATTATTTTGGAGAAATAATGATAAAATGTAACATTAAATTGATAATTTATATGACTATTGTTGACTTCTACAATATAGTTATCACTACCTAGGTTTCTTTTATTTCAGCGCCGAATAAATGCGAATTAAATTGTCGGGCGGTAGGATTTCGTTTCTACGCGACGTTAAATAAAACTGTGATCGATGGCACACCATGTCAGAGCAATAATCCAGATATGATCTGTGTTAGTGGGCTGTGTAAGGTAAGTGGATAAATATTGTTCTTGCTTTCAGATGAATTCTCTTTTATGTTTCCTTACATAAGTGTGCTTGCATTTTCATGTCCCGTAGGTTCGAAGTGCTACCGCATAGATTATTCGAGTGTTACGATCTCGTCCATTGAAGGACATGATTACTCGTATGTAACATTTTGCATAATTCAGCTGATACAAAATCCTGAAATCTTATTAGATAAATTAAATATGTTTTTAATTGTACATTCCAAAAGTATAAAATAAGTATATTGTTTAAAATAAGTTTATAGAATACTAAATAGTTGGACTAACTATGACTGACTATTACTTAGGTGGTGCTTCTAACTTTTCTCGAAGAACCATGTCATCCTTAATTTTCCACGATTTTTCGACGGCGTCCCAAATCAGAAAGTGAGTATAAGTAAGATATATATATATATATATATATATATATATATATATATATATATATATATATATATATATATATATACCCTTTTTGGCCGATATTTATGTATTAAGAGTTTCGTGTAACAAATCTCCTTTTACCTTGCCAGGGAGAAAAAATTAAGGAACTACAGTAGACTCTCTGTTTAGCGATCATCACGGGACAGAGCTCTGATCGGATAACGAAAGAAGTCGATTAAAAGGAATAGCACCTAAACTATATAGCATTTTTGTAATGATTAACAAAAGGCTTACAATATTTTATGTAATTCAATAAATTTAAATTAATAAAATCAAAAGTTTCGACCACAAGCTGGTCCAGCGACATTCAGTTGAATGAAATACTGTAAACTGACACTAGAGTATCACACAAAGCACACACTTATTTACGGTGTATGTGAATTGAGAAGACAATTTTGTACTACAACAGAATTACTGTCCTAAACATTCTTCCAAGCTATGCAGTAGTTATCTGTAATGTAAAGAAGACACTTACGTTACCAACAAAAAGAATAGTTTCCACAATCATCTGATTCGTTTCCCCCACAAGCTCTTGTAAATGAACTTGACAGAACAGTCCGTAAATAGATGCCAACGAATATTGAAGATCTTTGGAAGATCCTTCATATCTGCTGGAATAAACTTTTCATAGCTACTGGAGTCGCATAGGTTTGCAAAAGTTGGATAAATTAATCAAACAAATGCCTGGAATTTGTACAGCTCTTATCAAAACTAAAGGTCGGCATTTCATTGAACTTGAACATACTTAATAAATTTATCTGTAGAAACGGGACCATATGTTTTAAGTTATTTATATGAGCAATGATGTTTATTTTACGGAACGAGTCCAACAAACTAGGTTTTGTAAGTATAAATGTATTTTTTGAGGGTCGAAATGGATTCTGAAAGATCAATAGTATACATAGGCTTTTGATAATGACTGTATATTTCGGTCTATAAATTTTTCTAAATGGTACAATATACAATGTAAACGACAAGTGAGGTCCATTTCGATTTCCTTGTGGAGTTTTCCGTTATTAATATATTATAACTTTAATATTCTCATGAAGCTTTCATCGGGACAGTTGCGTTAACGTATGTGTTGTTCACAAAGAATTATTGTACCATTTCTTCAAAAATACCTAAGAGACCCGAATTCTGTAATGAAAAGCGTTTATGGTCCATGTTAAATTCACACTAGCTGTATTCACTCCTGCTCCGTCTTAAGCCATAGCGTTGGTTGGATTGTGCGTTGGAGCAATGTCCTATCTAGTGATCTCGCCTGTTTTATAATTAACTCACTTTCGTCAATGCTATATAATTCGTGTGATGATTCGTCTTAATAGAATATTCCTATTGATGGGGAAAACAATTGTCATTTGTTTAAGCGTATGCAATCATTGTTTGCTCTGAAGGGAAGACTTTTATGAACTTCAAATAAGAAAGTGCATCTCGTTGTTGAGGGATGATGTCATCAATATAAAAGAAATTGGTATTCGCCATTCTTGAGCGCTTTCTTTTTTTATATAGTTCAATGCACTCCATTGAGTGGATGACAATATTTTTCTTTTATTTACTCCCGTTTTAATTTCCGGTCTCAAGGAGTCTTATAGTAATTACGTGGAAAAATGAAATTGATAATTTACAGTGTTTTCCTGTTATACACGGTCAGGAAATAAGGAGCATTTTGAGGTTCAAAAAAAAAAAAAAAAAAAAAAAAAAAAAAAAAGACAGAGAGAGAGAGAGAGTGTAAGAGAAATGAAAATGTGCGCGTAGTACCTTTTCGTCAAAATTTAATGGTGTGCAATATAGTCAGTATTCCTTGTCTGTATACTTTGTGCAAAAGTGCAAGTTCTGGATGACTGGCCATTCTATGTGTACAGGCTTGACTGGCACATATTCAACAAATGAGAACCAAATAATAATTTTAGACTTTCAGGATTCCTCAGGTTGACATCTTTTAGAAGTGTGTATGTGTAAATAGAATGTGTTTCATGTACTAAGTACATGAAACTGCTTTCTTGTTTGAATACTAGGAACTAATTTCCTCATTACATGCCAATGTCTGACATAAGCATGTCTTTACTCAAAATATCACTAACAACATGCTGCTTTTCATATCTCAAAATACCACATTAAACTTCTTTCGTTACCGTGAACTTCATGACAAATAACTAATTCACCATTTTTTTCCTGTAAGTTTTACGTACCGGTACTTTTTCATATTTATGGACCTCTCTCCGGCACTTAATCCACAACCTTTAGGGGAATTAAAATATCGAACTCGAGAAGAATGTTTTTTGATCTTTCCTTATATATAGCTATATGCATCCAACTCAGCTGGATTCATTATGGGTAGGAATCCCAAGTTTCTAGACTAAAAACTCGGGATATTCTACAAAAAATTGCAGTATATTAATAATTACGTATTCACTTATTGCTGATATATCAGAAATGATTAAATAATAGGTCAATAGTCACCAATAGTGACTGACAAAGAGTATATTAGTCCTATCGGTTCAGTATCCATGATTAATAAAAGTGGCATTTTTTAAATATTGCACGAATGACATTAACTTATGTTTTGGAGGGACATTTGAAGTTTCGAACATTTTTTTTGGCGGGAGAAGGTCAGATTGTGTAAATCCGGGACTGTCCTTATTAAACCGAAGCGTCTAGGAGTAGCTACTAATTACGACTTAAATCGGATCAAATTAGAATTAATAGTTCCGGTTGATCCTAAATGGCGCCTATATTAAGGTATTTTTCATCAATGGTCACATCTGACGCACTTAGGAATTTTCTCCATGATCTTACATGACGTGGCTGCAAAACACATTACGTAGTGTGAAACAAATCCTATTTCTGTGCAAGAACTCGGTTTGATTTACGTTGTTTCGTTAATCCATGTATAGGTATGTTTAAAAAGAGTAAATCGGCATTGATTCACCCATCAACAGATTGGAACTACTCAGCACAGAACCTTGAAATTTTGTAGAAATTTTCTTCTTGCACCCTAGGTTGTAGACAAGACGAAATTTTTGCGAAATAAATATCCTAATGGGGGAAGAGGATAGAGGACTTGAATTATTCTTTGCCTTTCGCCAGATCTGCAAAGCTATTAGGCATAGAAGTATGAAATTTTGTATACTTGTAAATATTCTTCTCGCATCCTAATCTGTAGATAAGACGGGGATCATGACATCAAAATTCCAAAGGCACTGTAAAATTAATTCTTTAAAAAACTGCTATGAAAATACATCAGTATTTCGATCAACAAAATACAGTTCCTAGGTGTTCTCTGTTCCCAGGTGTGTGTGTGTGTGTGAGTGAGTGTGTGTAGAGAGAGAGAGAGAGAGGTAAAAAAGGAACATTATATTAAAACTAAACTGAAACATGTTTATGAATTAACTTTGTGGTCATATGATGCTCACAGCATGATATGTAACTAAAAACCTTTAGAACAAGGTCGAGGACAGGTTTTGTAAGTTTCTAAGTCCAAGACTATAGTAAGAAAAACAATATCGACAAAGAAAAGTGATTAGTTTACGTTAACGAAAGAGCTTAAAGAAGAAGAAGAAAAAAGATCAACATAACAATAAGAATAGAAATAAAAAGAATGTTTAAAAAACCGAAAGTGACGAACGGAGGTCAAAGGTCTTCAGTGTAAATTTATTATTTGGACATAAAACAGTCAAGAACATGCGTATTAATTAATTTCTAATTGAAACATAGTCTTCTTTTGCGTCTTCTATTACCGGTCGAGAACAGCCTTTTGTGGTTTCTGTAATTACAGGTGAAATGATGTAGTGCAGGCATTTTGTTTTAATAGTGTGTTACGAAGGGTACCGAGACAGAAACTGACAAATTATCTGTAGATATTATTATGTATTATTTATTTATTAACATTTTTAACTATAATATTAAGATAAAATATATGCTATATTAAGTACATTATTAAAAAGATGAGGTAGAGAAACACACTAAAGAGATTTGCAATCATTCTTCAGTATTTCCCAGCGTAAACTCTACAGCAAAATTGCTATATGATTCAGTAGACTATGTGTTTCTATCCGCAGAGAAAAAGGTTGCTTTTTCTTGTATTTTTCGGAGATACCTATAGATATAGATAGATAAATAAATCTGACCCTTTTAAAACACATGGTTTACTTCTGAGATTCCCTGGTTCGATCCCAGGGCATGGGTGTTTGGTGAACAATATCGTGTCCCTGCATTCTCTCATGATTTTCCGTTTCCTCTCACATCGTCATTCCACTAATTATTTCATAATAATTCATTTTCATTAAGCATCTGTTTGCTTTAGCCTAAAGGACATAATCATGGAACGTAAAACTTACTCCCCCTCAAAAACTACATTTTCCTAATTACATCTTTTCAAAGGTCAAGGAGTATTTTCCTCAGACAATATTCTATTGTTCTGCAAATTAATTCTATTTATAAATACGTAATGTGACAGTATTACAACATTTTTTTAAACCATTAAATAAGGAAGAAACGAATGGATATCTAATTCTGGCGTTATTAGTTTATGGTCAGTAGCAGCATCAGAAGTTTTGGAGTCCTGATTCCACCTCAACGAAACCGAATATTTAGCCACTGATAATAATTCTTCATTTACAGCATGTAGTATACACACTTTCTCAAATTCCTCGATAGTATATTCTCAGCTCGTTGGGAAAACAGTTTCGCGTAATCTGTATATAGCCCTGGAATGGCCGATATGAGTAATAAAAATTTTAGTATTTGGTGTTATTGTAAATAATATATATATATATATATATATATATATATATATATATATATATATATATATATATATATATATATATATATATATATATATATATATATATATATCGCTAGTAAAGGAGAAAATAAAATAGTGATTCGTTTAAAGAAAATGAAATTAAAAAGTTGAATTTCCCGTTTCTGACCTGTATCTATGACATAAATAAATAAAAACTCGGTTCAAGATTTCGAGTGTCAATTAAGATGTCCTTAGGTGAAATGGTTCAGATATAAGCTGCACGTATCATTCTTTCAGTACACCAATTTCCAGATGCTACATTTTGAGAAAGAAAAGAATTACTTGTACCGATGATGACACGGGTGAACCGAAAGTTACATATCACATTTTTTTCTCTCTCTGAGTATTAACAAACAAAACATTTTATAATCACGTTGGAAAGAAAAGTTCTGTATTTCTTGCACAGCCATATGCATTTTACTTTACAGGCTAAATTATATTTGCACCTAAATAAATGGAAAATGTGCTGCAGAACAGAAGGAGTCCGCGGGTCAGAAAAATGTGTTGTAAATTGGGCCTACGGACCTCCAGGTGTCAGCGTATCCCAGTTTGAGTACACTTATGTACTCGGACTACATAGATAGATAATTCTTTCGGGACTAGAGATGGATTCTGATATTTGCAACTCTGGAAGTGATGGATTAATTAACTCTTCGAAGAGAATTTTCCCGAAACCATTTTTGCTTGCAGATTACTTGATTAGAATATTCAAAATGTACGGAAATCCATCTTAGTTAGTTAGTTAGATTTGAGTTTAGCGTCCCGTTCAGCAGCGAGGCTATACAAGACGTGGACCTAAAGCTTATCGTGGGACCAGAATCATATGAGCTCCTGCAGGGAATTTAACCTAGGTCTCCAATGCCAAAGGCGCACACGCTATCAACACATGCACGAGGGAGCTTGACATCTATATTAATTTATGGCTAATCGATAGCATTGTGTGTAGGGATCATGAGATATGTGTGAATACTTCGAAATCATGAATTTTGAGGTTTTCTGTTTGCTCTCTATTTCAAGATTTTTTACTTTTATGTTGCTCGAAAGTGTAGAAATAATCCCACCTTATTTGCTAGAAAATCAAAAGAATATAAAGTATTTGTATAGACAAAAAATATTAATGTACAGCACATGAAGTTTGCACATTACTAATATATAATTATAATTGAATTTAACAATAAAAGTAATATCGGTGACATCTGTTCTGATTGTTGTCAGAAGATCTTTCCTTGGTAACGCTCGAATTTTTTCTCTTTTTTTTTTTTTTTAAAGCTTTGTTCGGTAATAAACTTGGCATTCTAGTAGGCAGTGTTGCCAGATCTACTGATTTTGCAGGAGATCTCCTGCTTTTTCTACGTTCTACTGATCTACTGCGAAAGAAGATGAAAAGTTAACTATCTCCTGCTTTTTACCTTATTTCGAGAAGTTGAAAAAATATATTATTAATAATACTGAATTTTCAATGTTTCCTCACATAAAAAGACGAAATTTCTCTGTTATAATTATAAAGCTCTATAGAACATATAGTATAGAGCTTTACTGTATATAATATGAATCCAAAGAATACAACTGTACATTATCTTCTATATGCATTATGGTTAGCGTTTTTATGACTTTCTGTAAGATTTAAAAATAAGTGTTGTTTAGATTGGGACTTGGGTTGGAAGAGCGGCTTAGATCGTTTCTCCGCGATCGTCAGCAAGAAATCGTCTTACGCCACGGTCATGTATGACTGCACCATGTAGCTACGTTATCGCTACGTGCATGAAAAGACATTTTCCCATTCCACTTTGCTCTTTCCCTACGTTTTACTTCACACATGTGTGTATCAAACAATATTAATATAAATCGGGACTTTTCCCTTTTATTTGCTCAACGTAGTTCATTGGAAATGAATTCTGGACTGCTTGTCTTGACTACTGCCCCCTTAATAATGGCAAATGTTATTATCCCCCCCCCCCCGGATTCACATTCAAACACCACCACTGTATGTGTCTACTGCTTTCTCCTGTTTTTTATCTTCGAATCTCCTGCTTTTCCAACTGACTCGTCTGGCAACACTGCTAGTAGGGAAGATAATAGAAGCAGAAATAGCGTAGTATTGTTCTGAGGCGTCCCCAATTCCGTGCTTCTCCATGGTGCGATGCAGTTGACAAATGTCGTTTGACAGTTAACATGTTCATTCTCTTGGTTCTTTGCTAATGGTTTATGATAAGATCCGTGAACGATGTTGCTGTTGTATTCTTGAAACCATCATAACATCACGACGACTAATGCGCTGACAAGAGAAGATTCCACACGGTTGTTTGTTTGTTTTGTTAAGAGTTGCTATTCCCATGCATGGTAATCAGAAGGTAAGTGAGTCTAAGGTGGATAAAACGGGGAGGAAATGAAGAAGAGGAACATCTGGGTTATATATTTAGTAAGTTATCTGTGACCAGGAATAAGAAGTGATGGCACCGCG
The DNA here is from genome assembly GCF_964235325.1 of Thermobia domestica. Taxonomy (NCBI): domain Eukaryota; kingdom Metazoa; phylum Arthropoda; class Insecta; order Zygentoma; family Lepismatidae; genus Thermobia; species Thermobia domestica. The sequence continues at coordinate 163,955,360 of NC_137455.1, read as the reverse complement.
AAAGCGAAACAGAATCTAGATAAGAAATCATTTAAATGCTACTGCCCGTTTGTTGCTTTGCTGTTGTATAACATACTTCTTTGTCACACCCCTTTAGATCTTTGTACAAAATGTTCTGCTTGAGCAGTGTAAGATTTTTTTGAGACAAATTTCTCACGAACGGCAAAAAAATTTCCCTTTTTCAGTGAAATTTTCCGTAATTTGTTGTGTTCTTACACAATAGTTTAAAAAGATAACTTTCGTTATATAGAGTAGACCAGTAACGTACGCAAGAATTTATTTCGGGGCGTCCAAACTCAATATGAGGTATTTTAGATTAAAATTCCTAAAATTGTCCCTAAAATTAGGTTAAATTTACACAAAAGTCTAAATTTCGGGTGTGGGTCCGGATTCCCAGGACCCATCCCTTGCGTACGTCCCTGAAGTAGACCAATAGTAACCTTACATTCACCGGGTTAGTAGGCATTCACTCTAATATACATTTACATGCATTTATTAGAATCATATTTGTTCAATACTATTTATGTATATTCATTTAACAATTCACTATTTTTAAAACATCGTTCAAAATCGTAAGTTCTTAAATTAAGCTCCTTGAACAAATAACCACGATGTTGAGTTTCCCGTTAAACCTTAATCAATCAATGAATCAAATTAAACTCCTTCAACATTGCAACATGCATCGAATCTTTCCGTAACGCTACAACACATAGTACGATACGAAACCTTGTGTGGGGATTTCTCTCGTAAACCTTGTTCTTCACTACACCCTCTAAAAAGAAATCCATTGGTGTAAGGTCAGATGAACGTGGTGGCCATTCGATGTTGCTCCTACTTCCGAACAACGCTGTAGGAAGGCTTGGTTATTGTACTTTCTTACTGCTGAAACACAGTGGGGGAGTGCTCTTTCTTGCTGAAAGAACAGTTCAGCGCAGTTAGCTCTAGTGGCATTACCAAGCCACGAAGCATTTCTATTTTTCTTTATAAGTGAATTGTTAAACGTACTCCATAGTCTGTTACATTTTCAGCTTAAGAGTTCACAGTGCCTTTTTACAAAAAGATTTTACGAATACTCATTCGTTTATACATTTTGAAGTGTAACTTCTTCTCTTTTTTTTTTTTTTCATTGGGAGGGAGGTATTTGTGTTCAATATTCATATTCATTTGTACTAGTTTCGATACTATTTAGATTTTGGAATTGCTAATATTTAATTCTGTTCTTCATCAACTAAAGATACACACAAATCAGTTATCTTTAGAGGCATTCAAGAATATACATTTGTGAGGAATATACAGTATATATAATCGTGAAAAACAAGAGGTTATCAGGAAACAAAATTTATAGCAATAATGAATTACCGTGGTTCTAAAATTAGAGAAACATTCAGCTTTCTAAAGAATTTAGAACAGGAAAAGATATCGTCGGCGGCAATTCAAAACCTGCTATGTGCATTTTGCAGGAGAAGCGAAAAACAGTATCCTGGTTAGCTTTTTGGCTTTATAAAAGTGATGTTATAAGTAATATTTGATGCTGCACGTAACTTGATACCTTTTCAAGTAACTTGAGAAGGTACCAGTTACGTGCAGCATCAAATATTACTTATAACATCACTTTTATAAAGCGAAAAATCTAACCAGGATACTATTTTTCGCTTCTCCTGCAAAATGCACATAGCAGGTTTTGAATTGCCGCCGACGATATATAAAAAGTGTGAGCGTTAAATTCAATATTGGAAAATTGCTTTAAATATTTTGGGAAAAGCGAATAGCAACAAAGTAGATACAGAGGGAAGATTGCATAGAACAGTAAAATAATAACACAACGCATGTACATTTAATTAAATGTGTTAAATCCTTCTCTATTTTCGAATTGTAACTTCGAAGTGGCATGCTTTCCTTTGCTCTTTAAAAGTGTAGCATCAACCGCCATTACAAGTTACTTTTAGACTTCCGAACTATCTTATGCGTATGTATGGGAAGTGTTACAGGACTGTTATGTTCATATGGATAAGTTATGGACAAAAAAACAGAAATAGTAAGAAAGGAAATGCGAGAAAAGTTGTTGGAAATACCCGGTTTTCAATCTAAGCCGATGGATTCTTTTTTCCAATCACACCAACCTTTTGGGTTCCACACAGGTTAAGGCTCCCAATATGAAATGAACAAGCAGTGTTTCCAGTTCAGTAGGCTCTACGAACGGAATAGAAGGGCTCGCGAAAACATTACGAATAACATATACATTCTTACGTGAAGGAACCTGGAACACATTGATCGTTTTCGAATAATGCTGCATTGTTGTTATGGTGAGGACCCAAGGAAAAATAGTTTGCCAAATTGGCAACGTTGATTTTTCATGTAACATAGGGCGTCTTACCAGTGTAGAACCCAAACGGCTGGTGCGATTGTAGATTATTCCACATGCTTAGTTTCAAAATCGCCTTTTTCCAAAAACTTTTCTGCTTTTTCCTTTCTTCGTAACTTTTGCTACTCATAACGAAGTCGGGCTATGGCCCCAGACTTTTGATACATCCGTATATATATATATATATATATATATATATATATATATATATATATATATATATATATATATATACAGGATGTTAATGAACTATACCGACAAACTGTAAGATCTGATTCCTCACATCAAAATAAGAGAAAAAGTTTATATGGACCTATGGCGCTTAGTTTCAGAACTATGGCCGTCCAAAATCGCGAAAAAGTTTAATTTCAAGGACTATTTTTCGAATTCCAGAAACTGTGGATGGTGGCCCTTATCAGCGTAAAGGAAGCCACACATACACAATCCAAAAGTGCATATTTCGTCAATTCTCAATAGGTTTACACAGTATTTCCTACAGGGTGTAATTCTCAGATACGCTCTTAATAGAATTTTTAGGTATACTTTGATTTCAAGGATTGTCCAAAGTAGGCAGGAAGTAAGCCTTGACAGCAATGAACATCCAATGCCTCGGAGGGAAGTCGGAAGTGTTAGGAACCGGCAGCTCCATGCTTTTCTGTGTTCGGAATAACGTGTGATGCGATGTATTTCGTCACGGCATATTTCACGTTTTCCTCATTTATAAGCGTGAAAGAAAACATTGCAGCATGCATTTTCCCGAGTACGAGAGACCGTGCTGCTGACGATCCCTTAACACTTTCGACATCGCGCCAAAGGATTCCATGTTCACTGTTATCAAGGCTTATCATTTGCCTATTTTGGACCAATCATAAAGTCAGAGCATATCTCAAAATTCGGTTGATGGCATGTTCGGAAATTTCACCCTGCATGGAATACGCTGTACATCCATTGAACATTAATGAAATATGCATTTTTGGTTTGCATATGCGTGACTTTATGCTCATGAAGACCATCATCCACAGTTTCTCGAATTGGAAATAGGACCTCTTGAAATTTGGCTTTTTCGCGATTTTGGGACAGCCCAAGCTCTGAAACTATGCACTTTTCCCCACAGGACCATATGAAGTTTTTCTCTTTTTTTGAAGTAAGGAATCACTTCCTACAGTTTGTCGGTATAGTTCATTAACACTCTGTATATACATTGTTCTCCATTGAGAAAACCGGCAAGACATACTCGTAGTAAGGAGGAAAAAGCTTCTTGTCATAGGTTCAGCGTTCCGAGTAGCTGTTCTACCACAAACTGATCAAACTAGAAATCTGAAATTCCTTCTTTCACTACTGTTAGACATAAAGAAAAATTGTAGGTAATAGATATCGAGAAGCGTTTTTTTTTTTTTTTTATGTGGATTTGCTATGAAATGAATAGATTCTGTTCCCAACTTCATCTTTCTAGAAAAAAAATGGAAGCTATGCAAATCACTACAACTTCTGTTTTCAATTCTGATCCCCGTAGAGCAAAAATTCTATGCCGTGTCTCAAAAATAGGTTCCATCTATGTTCATATTGATCTATTGAAACCGTAAATAACAGATCTACCACTTCCAGTATCAATATTAAATTCCCATAGTTTGAAAGTCTACCGTAGTTTCACTATGTGGAACGCAGTTCACTTTAAAAAAAGAAATAAATAAATAGATTATCTACACTAGAAGAGAAAAAAAAGTCAGATGTATTTTAACGGCGTTGCCGCGTAACCTGTAATATTATGTAGGAAACATTTAAATTTACGGAAATGTAATCAACTCTTAAGAGTACTCGTATCTATTAGTTGTTAACTTTTCTTTTATGGTTAGTATAATAGTAGCAGAGCAAGTTAAGGTTGCTAAAGAATGTCTTGAGACCAAACTTAATATTCTTTTCGCCTCTGAAACGATAGTAGGGAAGACCAGAGTTGTTTGCGACAAAACGAAAATAATTTGTTTCGTAAACCAAAATTTTACTCAGCTTCGGCAAAGCTTTGATTTGATCTTTTTAATGACAAATTTGTTCCCTACCTCCCAAATTTGTCCCATCCAAAAATCTCACAGACGTAACTCTCGCCCTAAAACCCACCTGTGGAGTATCCTGGCTTCGATGGACACAATCGTTGTTTTGAAAGGCCGCGGTGGCTCAGTGGTAGAGCGTTCACCTCGTGCTAGGGGTCCCGGGTTCGATCTCAGCCCCCGCCAAGTGAACTTTGTGGTGGAGAAACACCGTGTGCGTGGGTTTTCTCGGGGTTCTCCCGTTTCCTCCCACTTTCTTCATTCCACCATTTCTTTCATTACTCATCATCACCGTCTCCTTTAGCCTAACCGGCATAACCGTGGGACGTAAAACTCAAAGATTTCATTTCATTTTCATTTCAATCGTTGTTTTACTAGTTCGTTCCAAAATGAAATCCATACCAAAATTCGACTGCAAGCGCGCACGGAACTAGTGTGGTTATCCCTAGAGTATGTTATATTTGTCTGTGTTTGTTGATTTTTATTCAATCTATTTTGGAATCTTAAAATATACAAAATTATACGATGTACACGATATTCAGTTCTAAACATTAAGAAAAAGAAAGGAATGAATAGTGATTGAACAATATTGATAATATTATGATGAACGAAATGATTATTGATGAACGAATAATTTGAACAATATTATGAGTAAAGCCCGGATTTCCATGCACAAACAAACCCCAAAATATGCATACAAATATTTAACATATGCACTGAAATATACACTAAGAAAATAAAATGTCAGTTTCTCACAAAAAATATCTTATCTTAATGATCTCTGTTGCAATGAACTATTAACATTTTCCTTAGGTTTTATTCTGCTGTGTTTATCAGTAAGAAACGTTTTGTAGGTCTAAAAGTTTCTTTCTACATCAGCAGAAGTCCGTGGTGTATTTGAAAAAAACACCATATGTCTTCCTATGTTACGTTCTCTTCCAATTCCATGTTTTCACCAGTCAGTACATTTGCAAGGCACAGATTGTTTTGTACCCGGGACTTTTTTGCCTAATACTTTGCAAAGTTTATCTGACGCTATTTTCGCAACACCGTGAGTTCTTCCACTGAGCAGTCTGCGATAATTCGCCCAACGAGGAGAGTGAATGTTGCAAAGAATTCTTACGGGATTCCAACTGTCTGATAATTTCAGGTATTCTCGAGAAGTGGTTGTGTACTTAATTTTGTTCTCAATGTCACTTGTAGAGAAACATTTTTGAGACACATAAATAGCGGCTGCATCATCGGGACTTAGTGAGCCTATAATTGTCTTCACTTGACTTAATTTATCTTCGTAATACGGCACAGCTTCTAGCCACGAGCTCCACTGGTTAAGAAGGTACTGGAACATTTTTCGCAACTTCGCAAAAGACACGTACGCGCGATGAATCTTTCACAAATACTTGCTTTACATTTGATACAAACGCGTCTACTGCTAGATATTAGCATCTGATTGTTTCTGCTACGCAATGAAGACCGTGTGCAGGACAAGTCAGGTGGACTAATTTAGGGTAGGATACAACACTGTCTTCTATTATTCTATACAACATTTTATTCTACATCTGCGTTTACAAAATGAGTCAGTTCACTTTAAATATAACCTGCTTTCTTTAAATATAACCTACTTTTAAATATGCTAGTATGCAGCAATAAAATTCGGAAATATGCAGTATCTTACGAAGTTTACGAAATATGCATGCACATTGAAATTCACTCAAAATATGCATTTATATGCACCAACACATACGTGTCAAACGAATCCTTGCAAGTCCGTCGAAAAGAAAACATTTTCCATACGTTTCTACATGTTATTATAAACATGCATTTTGCATATAAATCCGGGCTGTAATTATGAGGTTCAAGTTTTCAATATAAATATACATACTGTAAGCACAATGAAATCATTCTAATTTGACCAGCTATGGTTTCAACCAGGGTGGAAAAATTATTTTTGTTTATTTTTTTTTTTTTAAATTTAAATAGTTTATTGGATTTAAATCACATCTTTCTCCTTGTATAGTACAAGTCGCGAACTGAAGAAAAAATATTAGGAATTAGTATTAAATGTTAATTACGTCATTTACGTGAAACCTATTTCAATCCCAATGTTTCTTAAGTATTAAAGAAAAAAGTACAGCAACGTTTATCAACATAGCACTTTTTTTTTTTTTTTTTTTTTTTTTTACAAAAGTTATTAATATTTGGCAGGGTGGTCCGTTACTAGTTTACTGCACGAACTACGTATAAAATACACAAGTTTTGTCTAAAGTTACGTAAAATGTATAAAATTTTTAAGTTGGGAAGGAAATCGAACGCCCCTAAATACTCCCCTATTATCTGGAAACAAACAAACAGACGTACACACACACAAGAATTTTCGTCTTAAATATCGAATGGCGATTTTCCCGATGGAGCAATGGTTAGACTCATCGCCTTGTATCAAGAGGGTTCTGAGTTCGAAGCCTGGTGAGTACTAAAGTGGTTAGAAATTTACATTAAACTATAGAACTAGCAGTGTTGAATTCAGACTTTATAGTCAGTGGGTCACTAATAAGGTTCTAGGGGGCTCGAATACTTTACTTCATACACGCACATACCTTAACTTATGTAACTTACTCAGGGAGGTAACACCAAAACCAAAGGAAGATCTTTGTCCCTCTGAGATATGGCCGAATGCAACTATGATCCCTAGTCCCTATATTAGGACATCTTCACCCGATGGAAAGCAGTGGCAAAGACAAACCACCAAGCTTCACCTTGTCCAGGAGCTTTGGACAGGACACCAATCATAATTATGTCGAAAGGAAACTTAATTATTGAAGTAGCCTAAAACTAACACAATTGAACATAAAACAAGTGAGAAGCAAACCCAAATTTATTTACTTTCTTCAGTGATCTAATACATATAAAATACATAAATTTCGCCTAAAGCTACGTAAAATATACAAAATTATCAATTTTTGGAAAGGGGATCGGACCCCCCAAATACGCCCATTATCTGGAAACAAACACACAAAAGAATTATCGGCTTACATGTGGAATGGTGATTTTCCTGGTGGAATAGTTAACGATTTACAGACTCTATATTACGAAGAGAAGAAAGTAGGATTGCCCCCTTACTAATATTCTTAATATTAGGAAATATATGTAGAGGTAATATAACACGATCAAAGTATCAGCAAATTAAGTTAAGTACCGAAGCCAAAACAGAAATTTGTAACATAAATAAAACTAAATGAAAAAGTAAAAATATACGAAATTTTATAGAGCATTTTTTTTTTTACATACATTTTAAATTAAGTACAAAATATATTACACTAGGGACTTAGGCAGATATTTTAGAAGCCTAGCATGTAAGTTGACCTAGACTTCAGTCAGGTATGATTGAATTGCTCTAAAATTTCTTAGTTATACAACCTGGCTATTTTACAACTATATTTTTGCTTCTTATGATTATTATCTTCCATAATCGAAATAAACGCACACACACACACACAAGAAATTTTGTCTTGAATGTCGAATGGCGATTTCCTCGGCGAAGCGATGGTTAAGTTTATCTTGATCACCTTGTATCAAGAAGGTTCCAATTTCGAACCCTCATGGGTACTAAAGTGGTTAAACTATAAGTCCCTAGCAGTGTTGAATTCAGACCTTATAGTCAGTGAGGCACTAATAATGTTCAAGGAGGGTTCGAACATCGTTAATTCATACACACACCTTAACTTACGTAACTTTTTATGCAACTCACGAAGGCGACACCAGAAGAGTAAAGGGATTTCACTTATTTTTACTTCAAATTAATTTATTTCAGAATTTGATTTAAGGCAATGATTTTTATTTTTTAAAAATCAGGTGATTTAAATCTTGATTAAAATCGTGATTTAAATCCTACTGATTTAAATCAATCCATCCTGGTTTCACCTGATATTATTCAACTTATGAAGTAATAATACCACAACACCGTGTGCGTGGGTTTTCTCGGGGTTTTCCCGTATCCTTCCACTTTCTTCATTCCACCATTTCATTCATTACTCATCATCACCGTCTCCTTTAGCCTAGCCGGCATAACCGTTGGACGTAAAACTCGAAAATTTCATTTCATTTTCATTTCACAACACTATTTTAACAGTTACAAATATATGGCGAAATGACGTCAACATGTTTTGCTGTATTATTCGTTGATTGATTGATTGAGGTTTAGTGGGGACGTCAGCATCGAGGTCCGGTCCCCGTTCCTCGATCCCCGTCCGTTCCCGTCACGATCAACTCGACTGCAGTAGAAAAAAATTGAACGTTAAAAACGAACAGATCAAAATATAAGAAACAAAAAACTGCTGCAAAAACATAAAAACCTGAAAGAACAGATTAAAATAATAGGTGATAATAATAAATATATAATAACAATG
>NC_137455.1:163689353-163946353 GCF_964235325.1 Thermobia domestica | reverse complement strand
GGTTCGTTTCGAATGATGATATTTATTGTCACTTTGAGGAAGAGTTTCAAATGACAGAATTGATTTCCTAGCATGAAAGAGGATAAAGAAAGAACTACAGGGAAATACCCGTAAATGTTACGGATAATGTTGACCACGAGAACGAGAACGAGACAAGAATTATCTTCTTGTTTCCTCTTGTCTCGAATTTTAAAATGTAATAAAGATAACTTTTATTTGTACTCTCTTGCAAACCATTTAAAATATATCTATTCTCTACTTTCCCCTGTCCCTTCAATTTAAAATCGATGCTCAGCTTACTTCAGAAAATAATTATTAGTGAAATATCGATCTGTTTCATTGTAAAAACAATATATCACAATAGGGGCTCAGGTTGAAATTTCTTGTGAATCTTCACAGAAAATTTATCTTCATATTCCTCTATGTTCATCTGGCAGTAGATTATCCGGTTACTGAAATTTGGAGAAGGTTTTGCATTGACGAAGTATTTCATGTGGTGTAATCACAAATAAAATACTACTATAGGGTTGTAGTGTAGTGGCCAAACTGGATACAGTAAGTTCGGATGAGACTTTCCATCAAATATCGTAGTGTAATTAGGTAGTATTTTCTATTTGATTAGATAAACGAGTATTTTGTGAATTAAAGAAAAGAAATCGCTCGTTACCACTGCATTTCAATTTAATGTAAATTGTATTCTTAAACTCAACAATTTTCATCAACAATCAGAAATCTTGGTAATCATGATACTATACATTACTATTATTATTGTTCAATGAAATACAATAGAATAAAAAAAAAATGGAAATAATCATCAACAGTAGCATTATATAAAATATTGCCAAGAAAACCTAACACTGGTTTACTTTAGATGTTGTATTTGGTTTCCGCGTGATTCTACATAGTTTCATATGAATGTGTTCACCAAAGAACGCTGCTTAATCCGTAAGTCACGTTTTGTGTCTCAAAGTAGCCAATCTTCTTCATTATAGAATGGTAACCTTTATAAGCTTTTCTCACGACCACTTGAGTACGAAAAAGAGATGTATATCGTGTGAAGCAAAAGAAAGAAGCTAAGAAGAAAACAAATCACTCTGGAATTGAACTCAAACTATGCAAAAGAGTAAGATAGAAAACAGGATGAACAACAAACTCTAGTTTGTAAAATATTTTTTGTATATTCTTTCACATAGTACGGTTGTTTCTACAGCCACGATACCGGGGACTTGATGAATGGTACAACTTCGGCAGGTAATTTTCTGCAGCCTCACCAGGACAGCTGCTTCTTCGTCATTGCCTCAGCACGCAAAAGCTACCTCCAAATTCAGTTTCACACTATAGCAAAACAGATGACTATAGAGTTGTTTGATACACTTTGCAACAACAACAAAAATGCCCCCTATTGGTTACGCTCTCGAAATGTCATTCTCTTTTGCCTTTTCCTTTCCGGAGAGATATATAATTGGCTAGATGCCTTACTTGTTCCATACATGTGTTTATGTTCTCTTTTACAATAATGGACTTCCTCTATGGAATACAGAGCTCATACAGAGGATAGACACTATGATGTAATGCTATATTACGCCCATAGCACGTGCGGAACACATATTTTAAAAGCTTAGGACTTGCTAACATTTATTAACTTGGTGAGTAGGATTCATACAGGGCATAACAAATTACCTGCAAATTTGTGTTTTAATCTCGATATACAATATTGCTCACGTGAACACCTCCTACGCTTAGACGTGTGTTATTATTCTTCCTCAATACATCCTCATCGTAAGAAAAAAAGTTCACACAAGTAGATGTAAATTTATTTTTTTATCTTATATTTACAATGTATTTATTCGAAGATTAAACACACGGTGAAATTTATCATCCGTAGCAAACAATACACACCATCCTATCTCTGACTGCTCCAAACGTCACTACCTTTCATAATAAAAGAAGAATGCAAGGGCTGGAACAAGAGTATAGTCTAAATAGTATATGTAGGATATTCAAAAAGGAATATTGTCAATAGTTCGCAGCATTTGCAAATTTCTTCATTTGTTTAGAATTTGACGCTTACTTTCGGAGCTTTTAAATTCCACTCAGATGTTGACGCTTACTTTCGCGGCCTGTAAATTCCGCTTAGACTACGAAGGCAAATGCCAAAATCTAAGCCAACTTTTAGAGGTTGTGAAGGCAAGCATCAAAATCTAAGCGGAATTTACAGGCCGCGAAGGCAAGCATCAACATCTGAGTGGAATTTAAAAGCTTCGAAAGTAAGCGTCAAATTCTAAACAAATGAAGAAATTTGCCAATGCTGCGTACTATTGATTGTATTACCCTTTGAATACATATACTATTCCACTTAGTTTTTTACGCTTGCTTTGCATTCTCTAAAATTCCACTTAGATTTTGACACTTGCCTTCGGAACCTCTAAAATTCCGATTGGATGGAAGAGAAGTAATTCGTTGTTCCCGTAAACATCTTCAGGAAAATAATGTTCCGAGTGTATTATTTCAACTAAAACACACTTTGGCCACACTTACAATGTCTTCCAGTGAATATGAAAGAGGGTTCTCTCAGACAAACATTATAGCAACTTCACCTAGGCCATATCTACTTGTAGGGACAAAGTGTGCATCGATGTTCATCAAGATTATGGGAACGCATTTTACACAGTCTAACTCTAGCAAATATATAGACTCAGTATTTGTTTCGATGTTGGCGTTCTGCAACTTTGATACCAAAAGAAGAAGCAATGTAAAGACGAGGAGTAGTGTTCACATCTGGTGCAAGGACTCCCTAGTTCTGTCCCAGGCCTTTTGAGTTTGTGGTGGACAACATCGTATCCGTGAGTATTCTTGAGTTTTTCCCGTTTCCTTCTACACATTATCATTCCACATTTTTTTCATAATCATTCATCTTCTTAATCATTTTATTTAACTTACAAACCTAGCTGTGGGTCGTAAAACTATAGCTTTCACTTTATTTTTGTGGAGATTTTCGAAATCTATTTAGCGTTCTTACCATCTCTTGTAACCCTCTATCAAACCGGAAGTGGCAGAACTTAAGTACTTCCGATTTAACTTAAGTAGTTGGGCGCTATCGAGTAACTATAAAGATAGTGAGAATCGATTTTTTGCTATCAATTATGCGTCCCAAGAATATATTCCATTTCCACTCTAATCTCTCTACTGAAACCGGAAGTGGTAGAAATTGATTAACGCTTCCGGTTTCAATATTAATTTAGAAATTATCACATCATATAAACCAAACTCCTGCACGTGGTGTACACGTGACTCTTCCACTTATTTAAAATTCTTTCTGATTCTTTAGTTTTTCTTTTTTTTTTTTTTTTTGACACTCGTCATGATTACTAGACTCGACAGAGACACGAACACAGAAACATCGAAGACGGTTAAAACAAACGCCCAGACAGGTTCGAACCCTCAACGTGTTTCGCCTCACGATTGTCAGCCTCAAGCGCGCACCCAGAAATTTTTGTTGAGAGGGGTCCAAGCATTGGGGGGACCAATAGTACGTCTATGTAGAACGGATATAATTCTGCACCAGAAAACGCTTTAAATAAATTGTAGAATACTTCCAATTATATTTTCGAAAAAAAAAAATGTTATAACTAGATTGTTTTTATAAAAGAAAGAGTACAGATGAAGCGTAAGATCAATTTCTCATACTATATCACTTATTTTTCTGTTAAACAAATTTAATTTTATTGAGAAAGTATATAAATGTATGTTGAGTTAGGAAGTTTTGGGTCCGAGACTGGACCCCGTGCGTGCGCCCTTGGTTATCCTCAGACCGCTCGATTACACTACAGCTGATATTTAGCTACAAGGGAGCTCTGATCACACATAGCTCATCTGGTATATATGAAGAATACCACTATTTTAGATTGTTAGCTATTCATATTCCTCACAGAATATTTTAGGAACGTGGCTACATATTTTCGTTAATTTTCTAGTATTTTTCCTCATATTAATCGTGTAAAAGCTTGTATGGTAAAAATCTCAACTATTTTATATTTTGAAATACCTTGTCGCTAATCATATAGTTTAATGGTATTTTCAAAATTATGGACGAATAGACGCAGTAAACAGAGGACAAAAAAAAAAAAAAAAAAAAAAAAAGGTAACGAAGCGCTTGAGTTAATCAGGAGTCACGACATTACACAAACTCCTAGAAAAATGCATTGAATAGCAATCTCATGAGGGGGAAAGGGGGGAATCCAAGTCACGATTCTTTCTGTCACTGTTTTTGTCTGGCTGTCATTTACTATGTAACACATGCTATGAAAGAGAGCAAAGACTAATATTTCCAGTCTAGCAAATGCCAAATGTTTGGCTCCAAAATTCCTTAAAAAAAGAAAGAAGAAAAAAAAAAAGAAATACGTAAAGTTATAATGGGCCCTTTGGAGTTCACCAAAACAATTTTGTTTTCTATTTCATTTTTTCTTCTTCTTCAGCTTCTCCTTCTACTCTTAGCTATCCGCTGTCCGTTTTATTTTTGTCCTCTTTTTTTTCTAACCTGTGAAAGTCATTTATATAAAGTCCCTCTAGTATTATAGTATACAATATACTATACAAATAGGTGAATTGACTGAAGACAAACGTCTGCGCTATTTTTCAACGCAGCGTTTCTTTTCCAGCAAAAAAAAAAAAAAAAAAAAAATCAGTTGAATTGATAGTACTAAAATGGCCGTGTGATTATCCAACTCATATGTCTAGAATACACTAGGGTTGCCAGACAGTCTAATTTTTGATCTCTTCCCAAAAATTGTTCTCAAAGCATTATTTCTCTTCTCTCTCTCTCTCCCTTTATGTGTGCGTGTGCGTTAATTCATTGCGTGTTATCTCTCTTAAAATACGAAATGATTGTAGACAACATGTGCAGCAATATAGGATTTTGGTAGATATTTTATCATATTACGTGGTTTGTTACTGAACAGAATGTATTGTTGTTGATTTCTAAAGATAAACCAGTCTTCTTTTTCGAGAGACTCTGGAGGGGGGAGGGCAGCAACCCACAGCGACCTAAATTTTCCTTGTTCCTGTAAATTACGCCAAACAGTGATCGAGAAGACACGATGTGTTTCTAAACTTTATATACAAACACCCTTCAAGAGTTTTCTGTTGGCTAGGGCGATATCAATTGAAAAGAGATTGTTGTGCTGATAGAAACCATAGAATTCTAAATGTCTACAGATAACTTCTACTAAGACTCCGTCAGAAACATCAGTCAGACTGACCGACTCAAGGATTCAACCTATAACTTCCGGAGTCCGAAATTCCTACTCAGTTCACAATAGACAAGAAGAAAATACTATTGATTGTGGAAAAACATCGAATCGAAGTTTCAACGGGGTTTCATATTTCGTAACTCTTATATGCGGAAAAAGTAGCTTTTTGATATCCGCTCGTTCGTATGTAAATACATGTCTAAAAATCATATTGTTCAACATATCCCGACCATTTTTTTTTAATTATAAGATTCTTCCAGAGTGTGTTAAATTTTTTCTACTCTTCCCAAAATAAAGACAATTTACTGGAGGCAAAATTTTAAAAAAATCAATATAAACAACTATATGATATGATAAATGTGATTTCTCAGAAAAAATCCAGAAGGGGTAGTATATTTTCGTCCATATTTTTTTTTATCGGACAGTATTCTTGAAAACAGCTTGGACGATTTTTCTATTTTTCACATTGGATAAATAACTATTTCATTAACAATCCTACGGCATGGCATAAACCATTTCTCCTGAAAAAAAAAAAAAAAAAAAAAAAAAAAAAACGCGTGGATAAGTTTGCTGGCCGAAAACGCCTATTGTAATTTTGATCATACTTCATAAATATATATTTCAATAATAACTGAAGTATGACATGATTTAGTTTAAGAAACATGGAAGGTTGTGATTTAGTACGGTGGCCTAGTGGTTCTCAACCGATGTGTCGCGACACACTGGTACATTACCAGCCTTCTAAGGTGTGTCGCGAAATTTTATAATTTAAAAATCGTGAAAAATTTAATAATAATTAGTTAAAATCGAGACAGACTGTACCAGTCACACCTCTAGCGGCAGCAATAATGCTCAGTGCTATATAGAGTCATTCTAAGAACTAATTGGTTTTACTATTATACTAGATATTATTATTTATAATAAAAAAAATATCAAACAAATGTGTCGCGATGTACTAGAACCTCTGCAGTAGCCCGTCTCTTTTTTTAAAGTAATCTATAGCTACGAAAAACAAATATTCCCTGATTTTTCCAGTAATGAAATCTGGCAACCCTAAACTCAACATACGACGATTCTATCTGCCATTCAGAATGGATGGAAGTTGATGTAGTGGACACAAAGTAATGCTTGAACAATCCCAACAACAACAAAATAACAAGAAAACAATCTATCTTTTAGGTGTCTCGTCTGCATAAATCTGTTCGCGTTTAGTTATCCTATTGAATAACATAGTGGAAATGATATATGACGTTTCTTCTCCGACTCTCTTTCGGTCCTTAAAAGAAAAAAAGAAAAAAAGCTTAATAATTCGGCAGTCGTGTGTGCAAGCCACGTGTATGTATAGATATACCGTAGATATAAGGTCAAGCAGCAGACGAAAGTTTGGGAGATGAAAAATAATGGAGACGGATTATGATACTGATGGTTGTAGAAAACTTGTTGAATGTAAAGAGTATGAAAGGTTTCGTATTATTCAACTGGCACTTTCAAAAACAACCGGTCACATTTTAATTTCTTTAACGAGTTAATGTTTTTAAATCAACAAGAGTATACTAGATGCATAAATCATGTGGGATATGTACTAAATTAATGTTGTTTTTTTTTTAAATTTATATGCATAAAGACATAGCTAGATTGATATGTTCTTTGTCAGGCAAGGAATTTATTCATTTGTTAGTACATAAGAGTTAGAACCTTTCTTTGTATTGGAGAAGGTAAATCACACATCATCAATTTATTTACCTATCGTTCTGGCTTTGTTCATGAGCATATAAATATTTCGTTATTTAACATATAAAACACTTTGATAATAATATGAACTTCTGTTGTGGGCATAATCTGTGTACTGTAATGTAAAAATATTTAAGTTGACAAAATTACAAAATCAAAGCCTATTAAGTTGTAAGTGGATTTAGTCAGACGCTCGAGAACGATGTTTGGTGGGGAATAGTTCACAACTTCAAGCTTGACAATGCATGCTTCTATGGATATGCATCATATCTTTTAAAATATTTGCTTTTATTTTAAAACTCGCAGACACTTACTTGTTCAATATTCTCATTGTTATGTTAAGACCGATTTAAACGAACATATTACCAAAACTTACGACTTACGGATAGGAATTTTTGTGATGTTCTCTGACATACTTCGTTATAGCCTATATCTCGGAAACAGTTTTAGGATGTACAGGTACAAATCAAATATTGAATATGCTGTAGCCGAAATTTCGTTACTAAATATTTGAAATTTTAATGTCAATGTCCTGGCCAGAGTTGTTCCCGTGAGACTATCCGAGTCAAACAACATTCTTGCTTTTTGCGGACATAGGCCCGGGTTCAATCCCAGATTTGGATATTTTTCTCGGATACATACTCGAGTAGTAATTAGATTCCATTTTAATAGTACGTTGCATCTGACGTAACATTGGTGCTGAAAAAGGAGACAAAACTTCAACCAATCAACGAAAATTCCTACCTGAATGGGTAAACTTAAGGAGAAAATCAGGCGATGGCGGCAGTGTGCCGTTCATCAATGTCATGATGACGACTAGATACCTATTTTAATGAAAGAAGTAACAGAACACGTTGAAGAAGGATTTGATCAACCGAAATTGTTTTGATCTTTCGTCCCAGGTGTCTTTCTTCAAGAGCTTGACGTGCAGAAGTATATAAGACTTGAAATCAATGGAACCTCCCTTGAACATATAGTTGAGTTGAACCGGATGAAATTGTGCTTATTTGGTTAGAAAAATCCCTTACATCTTCAATGTTGAAATTATATGATTACTATTTACTTTGATATGCTAGAACAGTAAAAGCGAAAAAAGTAGTTTATATATATATATATATATATATATATATATATATATATATATATATATATATATATATATATATATATATATATATATATATATATATATATATATAATTATAGTTGTATACCTTTTAGGTCCTTGTCTGGAGACGTGAATTGCACTATGTGGCAACGTCACAGATGAACCATAGAATAGATCTACCAATTCATTGAACAGTTACATCAATTCTTTCTAGATGGTAGTTAAAGTAGATAGATGTTGACACTAGTACCTCTTATTACCGTAACAATCAACTGCTTGATGGATTCATAGAGCAACACATATTTAGGATTTTGTTTCGGGGGTAGGCTATGCATATTCTCCTGAATGGGTGTATATATACTGAGTCTATGTAGGTATACAGTTATTATATATACTATATATACATTTCTTTATTTCGGGCGGGCTTGAGCCCGATAGCCACCCTCTAAATACGCCACTGCTAATGGTTATAACTTAAGCTACGACGCTGTCACATAGTGAATTATTTTATTTCCCATAGGAGCTGAAGGAGGGCCTACCCACAGGATGTGCCATTACAATTGTATATAGCATTTTCGCTTTATTTTAACCTTTGCTGTGTTTCCATGGGCACGAATACCTGTCTATATATAAGTTACAATGCGCGTAATTTAGCTGAAAATCTAAGAAGTATTTTGTACTGTATGAACTATTTGATCCTTTAGCTTAATTCTTAAAAAAAAAGCAATTGCTAATCATTTGTACAGAAGACATTATTTTGTTCTAGCAATAGTCAAATCGTCACTAGCGAGCTACTGGTATCTCCTGCGTACTTTTACACTGAGAAAAAAATGTAGGTGGCGTACTTAAAAAGGTAGGTTACACGCGTAATTCCTGTAGTTTCTGGACTTAACGTAATGGATGATGTAACATCTAAGGGCAGTGCGTATGTAGCACATGGAGAACGTATGCTCCGTACTGATTTCTGTAGTAAATAAGAGGATTCCGTATATTTGTACAATATACCGCTATTCGGAGAACGGATTTTTCTCAGTATAGGTGCTTGCGATAATGTGGTTAGATTTACTATCGAAAAAGAAAAAGAACAAAAGAAGAAAACAAGTACTCTGTTCAAGCTACAAATAATATTGTTCTTGCCATTATACTACGTTCCTTGGCACTAAAATCAAGTTCGTATTTAACAAAAGTCTTGAAACGTTGGAGCGTATGTCGGTATTCCGTAGCAAAAAGATAAAAATTAAGTCTGTTATTTTACTGTTCAGTTTGTAAGGAAGATGTCTGCCCTGCTTAAGAGCCTGCATTACTAAAAATAATACTAAATTTACCATTTTTCTTTTGCTTGTTTTTCATGTGAACTGAGATAATGAAATGCAACTTGCCACAGTCATAGATAATGTTATTCTACAACAGAAAATATGAACCTGAAGACTGTTCAGTGTTGCCATCCATAGAAATTATAGTGTTGCCAAAATAACAACGCCCTAAAATCTAAGTTAAGGCAGCCACTAGAGGAAAGAACTCAACTGCATTTGGTTACGTATTATGTTGTTTTGGTTTCTTGTGAACTACGTTTTAAATAATAGTTGTATTTAGTTTGTAATAAAGAAAAAGTTTTAACATACAGTTATTAAAACTAAATAATAATGTTATTAAAAAATAGTTAACAGGAAACCAAAACAACATGATACGTAACCAAATGCAGTCGAGATCGTTCCTGTACTTGCTGCCTTAACTTAGATTTTAGGGGCGTTGTTTTTCTGGCTACACTGTAATCTCTATGGATGGCATCGGCCTGACACTGAACTATTGCAGAAACTCATTGATTTCATATAGTGCCATGTATGAAAAAAATAGGCATCAATTTCAAGTGTTTAGCTGCGTCTGTTACTACGTTATGCCTTCGATGAGATTCTGCACCCACCCTACAGCCCAGATTTAGCACTGCAGCCTTGGCAACAACAGCCGTGTGGACTGGAGCATTGTCATGCAGTATGCGAGCTCAACACAGCGACTAATTTAAATGACTGTCTCCAGCGAACTGATGAAGCTGAACAGACGAAACTGATACATTATTTCTTTCATAGATGGTACTGTATGCCACGAACGGCTTCTTACGAGTGGCCCGATATTTCAGTAATAGGCAGGATACTTCAGGAAATACTCTCGTACTGTAAATAACTAGCCTATATTCAATTAACCATATCTTAATTTTTTCACAAGTTATAATTAACAGCTCACCTAGTTTTAATTTGTGGAATAGCTTTAAAGAAAAGTAATTACCAAACAGTCAGCTCTCATTCTTTTTGTGAGCTTTGTTTACCAAACATCTGAAGCATATAAAAGGTGTGTTCATAAAGTATCGAACTTTATTTTTCCCACATAAACCAATGGCGCGCGGGAGACTTTCTTCAGTGTAGATGTAGAGGGAACACTCGTGCGCAGTCGTGAATTTCTTTCCCGCCCGCAGACAGCGTCAGTCGTTGGCAGTCGGTCAACGAGTGAAGACGTGTAGTGAGCGGTCATCGAATTTCAGTTTCTGACAGAAAAACTTGAGCAGCGATATTTTATCAAATTTTGCCAAAAGCTTGGCGATATCCAAGCAGAAACTATTCGCAAGATTCAACAGGCTTTCGGGGACGATGCCATGAGCACCTCATGCATAAAGGAGTGGTACAACCACTTCAAAGATGGCCGCACATCAATGGACTGTGAACCATGTTCAGGCAAGTCCTCAACAAGCCGGAATGATAATGTCATTAAGCAGGTGCAGAGTGTGGTCTTGCTGGACCGTCGTATTACAGTCCGAGAAATTGCGGACGATATAGGAGTAAGGATCGGATCATTACTTTTAATTTTGAACGAGAATTTGGGCATAAGAAGAGTATCCACGAAATTTGTAAGAATGGAGCAGAAACAATGGCGTCTGAACATTGCACGGGATCCCTACTCAGTCGACATGGCTCCGTATGACCTTTGGTTATTTCCCAAGCTAAAAAAGACACTAAAAGGGTCCCGATTTGAATCAAGAGAAGACACCATGCGGAATGCGACATCACCATTCCAAAAACTGCGTTCCAGAAGTGTTTCCAACAATGGCGGGAGCTCTGGGAGAAATGTGCATTATCAAGAAGACTATTTTGAAGGGAATTAGTGTTTCGGATCTCCAAATCAATAAACGTATTTTTGCCAACCAAAGGTTCGATATTTTCTTGAACACTCCTCGTATAATGCAAATCCCACGCTAAATTGAAGATATATAGCTTAAAACCTGAAATAAACACTACTTGAAGTCTTACCGATAGACGAACCCAAGTCTCTCGCATCAGTAGCCATATAGTCATGACGGAGCTAAGTTAGGCCTATCGCTAACTATGTATATATCCACGAGGGAGCATAATAATAGAAGTTTCATTGCATGAAAAGTCTAAAAGAGAATAAACACTTTTCTTTTGGTATTCGTGCATGTGCATTAAGCAATAAATTACTCGTTCATACAGAAGGGAAACACGTATAAAGACTGTGAAAAGCAAGTTTGATTTTGACATTACATAGAATTATATGGCAAAATTTATAGGGTTAATTGTTATTTTCAAAAGAAAAAGAACCGTAAAAATGGCCAACAGTCATACCCTTCTTTACTTCTGTGTGAGTGATTTTATTATAGCTGTTCTTATAGGTTGCAGTTCAAATGATATTACACAGAAAACATGTCTATGCATATGTTTAATACAAACATAATGTGCTCAGGGTAGTATCGCTTGAAATCCAAATTGCACGTAAACATACTCAATGCTTACAAGCATTCATCGAGTTTTATATTCTTTGAAAATGAAAATGACTTAAAGCAGCCTACGACCCATTTAAAAACATATATATTGCCATGTGTTCAAAAAAAGTTTTTTTTTTTTTAATATTAAATTTAGAAGCAAAAATGTAGGGGGAGATGCATTCGTTATGCATTTCCGAAATCATTAGCTTCTTTGACTCCTCAATATATTTAATAGGTAGGGACTGTGGGTTGCAGAGACCACCTAAGAGAGCGATTCTTTCTGGAAGAAAATAAGAAAAATAAGTGCACCATCATTGACCAAAGCTGCTGTTGTCAGAGGAAAGTTTAAATAAGCCGTGTGTGTGGAAAACGTCCAAATTAGTAAGCGTCTCTCCTTCATAAGGGAGAAAGAACGAATACTTCATACTTTATAAGGAGAGGTCATGTGCCGAGGAGAGGGTCTACAAAGCATCAATCACAATTAAGGGGTGGCTTTTGGGGTGTTGTGACTTTATACCCCCCTTTGACAAGAAAGGATGACGACTGGATAGTGTATACAGAGATGATTTATATATTTAAGAAAAAAAATGTCTCAGCACCCGCGGGATAAAAAAAGGTAGCCTATATATATATCATTCGATGTTAAATTTTGGTCCTCAAGTCGTTTGAACTTTTTATTAATTGCAATTAGTTTTCTTCTCGGCTGTAGCCTCCCTGTCTAAATACCATAGAGCAGAAGAACTGATTAGGTACCGTGTGCAAAAAATAGCATTTAGCATCCAAATAGTCCTGTGCAAGTTTGAACAGGGAGTGGGCCAATCACAGAAGACTTACTAACGTTAAGGGCCATATGGGACAATATATAGCATTTTCAAACAATCAAATGGTCATATTTAATGTAGAAACTCATTCAACATACTAATATCACAGGAAAACAAAAACTGTATAACAGTAATTAAAATATTTATTTATTAAAGAAAGGCATAAAAAATCTATTTATTGGTCATTTTAGTGGGAAATTTGATTCTTCATGTTCTGAACTAGTCTCTCAATGTCCCATGATACACTGGATGTTCCAACGCGGATGACATTTTCTAAGGTGGACATCAGTTATCCAGAAAATATTCTCAATTCAGTTTAAGATTATGTAAGAAATATATTTCCAATAAGGCGTCAGGTGGTCCGAATGAAAAGGTAGTGGGCCGAGATTGGCCCGGGGGCCGGCTTTTGCACATGGCTGTTATAAGGTATGTTCTTAATTAGATGTTGTTGACTTGCTACGAGTAGCGAGGATAGTTTTCATAACACTATGGATATTAACTAAAGAAAATATATTTTTTAAAACTTCTTTAACATGCACTTTTTAAAAATTGATAATTGGTCGAATTTTTATTATACAGTCTTCTGAGTGTAACATCACCAAATTTCGAGAGGCAATTTATTTATATAAGTAAACGGAAGAAAATATCTTACTTGTAGAATCAGTTATGTTTATAAACAGGGTGTTTCAAAACAACACCGACAACGTTTGGGAGGTAATTCCTGACACCAAAATAAGACGAAAAGTATAGACCAACCTGGGTGCATAAATGCTTCCTTTCAGAGTTATAGGCTACCGAAATCATGGAAATTTGAAGTTTAAAGGTCCATAGCTCCGAAACTGGGACCTACCGTAGTCAGGCCAACACTTAGGAATTAATATGTATTCTATCCAAATTTCCATGTTTCAGAATCTTGCGGTATTTCTGCAACAATTTTTATAGAGGTAGTTGGTGAGTACTTCAAATTATACCTATATGCCCCTAACCAATTTCCATTTATAAAAATTGTTGCATGAGTACTTTAGGATTCTGAAACTGGAAATTTAAGTAGAACACATATTAGTTCCTAAGTAAAGTCTTGACCCGACTACGGTAGGTCCCGTACTTTCGGAGCTATGGACCTTTAAACTTCAATTTTTTCATGATTTCGGCAGCCTATAACTCCGAAGGGAAGCATTTGTGCACCCAGGTTGATTTATACTTTTCGTCTTATCTTGGTATCAGGAATCACCTCCCAAACGTTGTCGGTGTTGTTTTGAAACACCCTGTATATGTAATCACTGCGAAAATGACTTTCAAACGTCAATGTTAATTTTTAAACGAAACACAGAATGATTTAATGATTTCGGTAGTTAGTCGCTTACGTAATTCTTGCAAGGAGACTCATTAAAATTACAATTACAATTGCTTCTAATGGTAAACGTATTGGTTTAATTGATCATTGAAGTTAGCGCCCTTTTTTAATACCGAGTCTATGAGAGATGTGGATTTTCAGTTTTAAGGTGAAATCCGAATCACCGTAATGCTTTCAATGCTTTCCCTGAATTCGATACCACCTGATCAATTGCACGTGCGTTAACCACTTAGCAAACAGGAAACGCTAAAATGGGAATGCAAAGCACGAGAATTACAGTTGACATTAAGTACTAACTGATGCTACTTGAATACAAATCTTTATATAAATCGCTGTTGTTTAATAACAATAGATTGACAGATCATTTGTCAATGACGATGAGATTTTACTAATAAACCTTGTATCTGTAACTTTAGTAAAATATTTTAACATCTATTGCTTTTACATTCCCTGTTTGCCTTGTTTGTCATTCAATTACTTTACTAATTCCTTAGTTTTGACATTATAGTTTTGTAAAGTTGTTACTAACACTTTGACACACTTCTAGCTTCTAAAAAAAGATTTCTTGGTCTTATTACAATGGAAGATTACGAGGAAAATTACAATGGATCCCTGGCAAACCTTTTACTAGTAGGCCTATGTCGGTGTTGAATTTTAACCCTAGGTACATCACTTGACACATTTCTGGTTGTGGTAGTTAACTGTTACAAACTCATATTAATCATATGAATTTTTGCCGTCGATAGGGCACGGTGACTCAGTAGTAGAGCGATTACCAGTAGTGCATGTAGTCCCTGGTTCGATCCTAGCTTGCGCTAAGTAGGGTTTGTGATGGACAAACACTGTGTTCGTGTTTTTTTGGGTACTCCAATTTCCTCCCACTTTCTCATTCCACCAAATCTTCCATCATCATTCACTTGCTTTAATCATCGTCTCCGTTAGGCTAAAAGGCATATACGTGGGACGTTAAACTCAAAGATTTCATTTTATTTCTAGCGGGAATCGAACCCGGAACTACGTGCACCAAAGCGCACGCGCTAGCAGCGGAGAGGACTATAAATGTTAGAGAAAATACAGATATGAAGGAAATTCTTACATCTGTGTATTTTGTACTGTATTTCCCTCTTAATGTTGAGTATAAAATTATCTTATAAAGATGTACATATATCTGATATTGAATATGCTCATCATCAAATATATACTCCTTTATAAAAGACCTATGAAATTCTAATAACATCAATACATGTACTACTATTTTTGTATGCTAACATATCCTTAAAAGGTCTCTACAACATTTTTCCGATCTTTTCGTTTTTCTACATTTTTTTAGAACTAAAATAATAAAAAAAGAGAAGAAAACTCAAGTACAGATTCTTGTGTAAATTTCGTGGCCTATAAAAATGGAATTAAAACCCTACATCAACTTTTACGAGCGGCTCCCGAAAAGCCTTCCGAAACTTATTGGTCTTTAAAATGACGTCACAACTTAACAACGGGAGCTATTATAGCTCCGTCTCAGTCAGCATGAAAACGATTCGTGAAATGTTGAAAGCAGGAAATATAAGAAACCAAAAATGCATTATCAGCAGCGTCCTGCCAAAATATTTTGTGACCCATTTGCTTAGGAGACCGGACGAGGGGAAGGGTGTGTATAAATCTGAGATGTAGACCACACATTCATTTCTTAACTGTTTGAATGACGCAGTCTTTTGGACCTTGGTTGTTTATAGACCAAATAGTTTTCTTTCTCTTTCCCGTTGTGTATTTCTGTTGCTTCCTCACGGTTCTAAGAATGAAGTTACTTTTCAATGAACCAAATTCGTTCTCACTAACGTTGCTAAAAGGCTGATACTGCTTACAGATGCGGGGATGTCATTTGTGGAGGGCAGTGGGTTTCTAATTGTATACTAATAAAAAAAAAAAAAAAAAAAAAACGTGAAATTTTGTGTAGATGTACACTTTTGCCTCTCCTGGCTAAACCTGAAATGACGATACTGTTGAGATGGTGCTACAGAAGTTTAATGGGTGGTTCGATTCTCCCACAAGATATGTGACAATTGCAATACAAGATACTCACATACATGCCTTTTGTAAATATGTATTTTTCTCATTCCTTTTCTTCCTCTGACATGAGTCATCCAAATTTATTTTCCACGATTTCAAGGGCTAAGGAAAAGATAGCCTAAAATAACTGGAATTCTGATACACTAACAAGGAGACTTACGGAAGCTCACCGATTTGAATGAAACTTTGCATACTTGTAGAACATCGAAAAATAAACGACACGTATTGTTTTCTTTTATTTCGGCAATGGTGCGAGTTTAAAGGTAGAAACCACCCTTTGAATTGTAGGAGTGGTCTCCAAGCGTAGACAGAAAACAATCATTTAATGCAGAGGAAAACATCTTTTCCTTCACTTGTGTGAATAAGGTGACATGCACAGTGGAAAGGAAATTCATGGTCCAACAGAACGATGTGCTGAGTAGACAGCGCAGGTTCAACTAGTTAATCATAAAAAATAAATAATACTTTCTTCATTTATTTTAGCTCATTCTAAATAACCCTTTCGGGATCCTGGGTTTTTGGGGTATTTTTTAGACTTTCAGTCAAGCAGCTACTGCATCGTCACTATTTATCCTAGGATCATGGTTCATACCTCATTCTCTTCAGAATGGAGCTGGATTTCAAATGGTACCACTTGCATGCTCATACCATATACCAGGAGCGGGAAAAATGCTGTCAAAGGAAAAATTTTGGAGGGGAATTTTTTCGCACTTTGGGCCTCTCTGGAACGGCCCTGTGTGAACGTAGCCATCTAAAAAAAATCTGATAAATAGTACTTGGTATACTGAATGTGTGTGCCAAATTTCAAATTTCTATCTTGAATACTAAGGGCGGGTGAAATTTTATCAAGAATTCCCACAATGCCCCAAATTACCGCAAAACACTATGATCTCAGGGGAAAATTTTCCTGAGACATCTCTAATTCCCCTAGGGTCATGTTTCGCCCATCATTCTCTTAAGAATAGAACTGCCTTTCAGGCGGTACCATTCAAATATCTCCATCATGTATCTAAGGCGGGAAATTCCCGAAAAAAGGGATTTTTTGGTCGAAATATCCCTTTTTTCAACTTTTAGCCCCTCTGGACCCCCCTGTTTTAACGCATAAATCTGAAAAAAAAATCTGTTAAATAAAGTCCTGTTAAAAATCCTTAAAAGTCTTGCTCTTGATCTCCCTCGTGGCTATGTGCATGACATTATGCATCTTTGGCGTGGGACATCCGGGTTCGATTTCCGGCGGGAGCTCCGATGGTTCGGATCCCTCGTGTGCTGTAGGTCCACGGTTCATCATCATCACTGCCGAAATGGGCACTAAGTCAAATCCGATCCAATTTGTTTATTTTTTTCTGTTTTTAAATGCAATTTCTTTATTTGCATGTATCGATTCGGATATTTGGCGGTAGAGATGACTGAGGTTCAGATAATTGGAGTTATACTGTACTATGCTATACAGCTGAATTGCAGCTGTACACTGTGTTGATCCTAAATAAAGTTAACAGGGATCAATTTTCTTCTACTAGCAAATTAACACATAATTTTCCCCCCTTCCTCCATCGTGGTTCGACTTGTATAGTGTTATAATGAATTGTAACAAATTTATTTTAAATTAAATTATATTGTGTTGGTCTTCATGTTGTAAAGCCTTTCGAATACAATAAGAAACGACAGGGAAATCGTGAATGTCGGATCCACTCACTCTCTTCGGATACACTTATAGAGAGAGGGATAACAATCGAAATTTACCCTCCTGAATATCATGTCTCCTGCTGTGCCCCAATGTGTGTGCAACAATGACAGATCAAGAGTTTGTTGTTAGCTGATTTGCATACGAAACTTTCTTTTTTCTCTTTTATTATTTTTTAAGTCTTAGTAAGTGTTCGTCTCTTTTTAGAAGGTATATTCTGCTCTTTTACTCGAGCGAGAAGCAAGTCACTACATATGATGAAGGCAGAAAGGGAATAGGAAGAAAAGTGGTTGTTAAATGAGAAATGATGGTATAAGCAAGGGTTTGTTAATAAAACAAAACGAAAGAAAGAAATAGATGTTTATGGCGGAGTTTTGAAAGAAAGAAAGAAAGAAAAAATGGACATGACGGGGGTGAAATATGCCATAGATCTCACGGATCGAGTTCGTCTTGTTCCACGCGTCAGTGGTTTGGAAACATGTTAAGGGGTTCGATTTTTTTTTTTATTGAGAGGGATGAAAATCTTGGGAGTGAAGACTTGGGTAAAAGTCTAAAGGTCATCTTGTAAGGGAGAGAGCGAGAGATATGTATATATCTTTGGCTTGTCTGATAAGAAAATCTCCCTGATTGCATTCATATTTCATGTGTGTGTACACCCACCCTCTCTCTCTCTCTCTATTTCTCTTGTAAGTATATTCAATCATAATAGTCATCATTTTGTCTGCTACACCTAATCGAAGGATCAAAATAATGCTTATTGTTGTTGGTCCCATACTACGTCTGACAACTTGCAAGTTAGCTGACATATAGGAAGTTTCGTCTCTGTTCGGAGAACTCTTCATTCCACATACGAATATGCAGTACTTCATGTTATATGCAGTATAGGCATATATAATTTCCTACTTTCAAAGTTAAGTTCAAAGTCAAATGTAGGGGTATGGATTCATTTGTATTTGTCCTTTGTCAGCAGTAAGACCATAGGATGAGACCTACAATATAACATGGTCTTCACAGTAGTATGTTCGATGTTTTTCCATCGGGAATCGAGATCGCGAGCTGATCACTATACTGGCGAGGAGAACAAAGTCAAGTTCAGAGTTATATTACTAGAATAATTATGCCAAGTATCTATCTTCGCCCAGTCGAAAGTATGTTCTACCTTTGTCCAGAAGTATTCGAATTTTGGACAGAACTTATTTACCTGGAAAACTGAAGATCTAATCTTATTCAAAATAGACCACGTATAGTCGCAAAATATACCAGCAAAGCTTTTTTTTTTTTTTTTGAGACATGACATTTCTTTCAGATTCTCGCCATTGTTAGAATAATTTCTTCAATAGAGTAGAATTGACAGTACTTGATTTCCGAATATCTCCTCATGAGTCAATTCAGTTAACTTCGAACGGATCTTTCAGCTTGATAGTTCAGACAAATTAATACTTTTTTGGGCTAAGAATGAAAAAAAAATCAAACAGAAATAAAAATTGATGAAATGCTCATAAAAGTGCCCTGATTGACATATAGAAGTCTCAGAAAATCCCAGTGGAAGATTTGTTTATGATATCAATATGGTGGCCGCTGTCAAACGAGTCATCCAGCTAAAATAACGATATTTTCGTTACGTTTTAACTTAGGGAACTAATTTTGATGTCATCTTAAAAAACAGGCGAGACAGTATTTTAAATAATAACACATACTTTCATAAAATATACGATAAATTCTAAAATTTAGGAAGAAAAAAAAAACATTTTCCTCTTCATTTTAGAACTTTAAATTTTTTATATACGACGAGAAATATGGAAACTTGATCTTCAATAATAAACTTAAAAAAACATTATATAAGCTTTTTAATGATACCTATACATTTACTGTTTCTAATAAACTAAGCTAGAATAAGATTTTATATCCAACAACTTGTAGTTGAACGTGCCAATGATCCAGGAAGAGTTCCGCTGATAAAATAGGGATGTCCATGTCTCCATCACGATTGAGCATAAAGAAGTAACTTCAGTGTCGTTTTCAACAACAAAGAAAGGACATTATTTTACGTAGAGAAATAAATTTTCATATCTTATATATAAAAGAGAACGCACAAATCCTTTGTTCCCTCATCACGCTAATACGGCTGAACCAATTTCTTTCATTTTTGGGGGGTTATTAGGATTTGGACCCTAGATGGTTTTTATCATATCACTTTAATTTTTAATTACCAGTGTCTTGAGATAATTGACCATTCAAGTGTCCATAACGTACAAATCCTTTGTTAGTTCATCATAGGTAAAAATAAACGTATTTATATGCAACCCGCATGACCGTGTCACTCGGCGGGTTAACATAAATGACAGGCGATATAATGTTAACATTTACTGCAATCTTCTATGGTTTTTATCATATCACTTGAAAGCTAAAAAGTAAAAATTATCTAAGTAACAAAGTTTATTGCGTTCCGGGGTGACCGCAGCGAAGCGGGGTGAACGCTGCTAGTAGATTATATGAATGAAGTATTTTCTTGTCACCAACTATTATCAAACATTTGGTAATTTGTCTGAACTATGAATCTCCTTGGGTAGGTAAATGACACTCTACATTTTTCTCACATTAAATTTTATATTTCATCTAACTTCAAGTATGTTCATTTAACTGTGTTCAGATCTACAATGTCTCCATCAGGGTATAGAGAATACTCCTGTTCCTCTTTTTCAGTGTTAAGGCAGTTCCACGACTCTGTCGACACACCACGGAACACATAATAGCCTGCTCGTCTGTACCCACATGAGCGTACGCATCCACTTTTGCAATTATAAGTTATCAATTGTAGAAAGTAATTTGAAGATGAAGACTTGTCTGTTTTAATGTGTGTAAGAATATTTCCACTAAACTTCCAACTCTAGTTTTCGGCTGGCAAGCAACTTCATCCCATTCTTGAACTTGATGATATACATATAAATTATGCTGATATGCAGCTTTAGATGTAGGTGGAATTGCAGTTAACTGCATTTCAGCATATACTGGGGTACGACCAAATGCTTTAAGAATGTTCATTTTGGGATGTGTCATTGTGTCATACCCCGAAAAGAGCTAGTAGAAACTGTTCTTTTGTTTTTAAAATGGTGACATGTGAAGTTCCATGATCATTGAATATGGACACTGATGGCTGCAAGTACGCACGTTGAGAGATAACACAGTGTTGACTTTTTTTCTACGCTCTCAAAACAGGGCAGATGTAGTGTCGCACCCTATAACAGCGTGCAGGAAAAAACATATCACCAATCTTCTGTTGCAAACGCTGAGAACTGTACCTCTGAGATGATATTTCGCCTCTACTTACTTTTAAGGAGCAGATGGCTTTGGATGGATAGGCTACTGTAACAAGGATAAGAAGATCTACATATTTACTCAAAACACACACATTGTCATATGACGTTAGCTCCACAGCAGTCTGCATCTCATCCAGAATGGCCACTGCTGATGCTGTATGTAAAAAGATGCTCTAGCATATGCGTATTCACTTATTATGTGCTTTACTGTATTTGTTGCATAGGTCACTTAACCCTCTGCCATTCATTATATGTGTAATGGCTTCCATATATAAATTCAATAGTTATTTTTTATGTTTTTCATCGTTTATAAGAAATGTAAGGTTGAAAGTTGAAAACAGAGATATTTATTCTAAATTATAGGATTTAGAGCTAAATGTATCTAAATGTATATGCTCTATACCAAAATTTTTTTCCTAAATAAAATAATGTTCTTTCATTGTTAAAAACGACACTAATGTTATTTATTTGTGCTCAATCGTAACGGAGATATCGCACTTTTATCGGTGGAATTCGTTCTAAAATAGTCTGCTTCATTGTCACGTTCGACCCACCTCGTTGGATATAAAATCAAATTTTTCGCTTAGTTTATTAGATACAGTAAATATGAAGACATGTTTACACAATGCTATTTTAGATCAATTTTTTATATTTCTCGTCGTTTATTAGAAATTTAAAGTTAAAAAAAATGAAGAGAAAAATTTATTTTCTAAATTTTAGAAATCTGAGCTAAATATCTCTAAATTTGTATGTTTTATGAGCATTTTCACCAATTTTTATTTGTTTGATTTTTTTTTTTCATTCTTAGCCCGGAAAGGTACTCAATTTCCTGAATTATGGTTAATAGCCAAAAACTTGAAGCCATATCGGGAGAAAAAAATAAAATGAAATGAAATTTTTAAGTTTTATGTCCCACGGTTATGCCGGCTAGGCTAAAGGAGACGGTGATGATGAGTAATGAATGAAATGATGGAATGAAGAAAGTGGGAGGAAAGTAGGAAGCTGACGAACCAGGGAAATATTCCGCTTGATCAAGTATCAGCCTCGGCACGAATTTTGCAGATGCTCTTCTATGGCTTAAATAATATTTCTCAAAATAGAATGTAGCGAACCAATTGCTTACCCGCACCTTGGAGCAAGTTATTGAACAGTGATACCATCGTTCTCCATGACCAAAGTTCGAACTCGGTCAGGGCACCTTGTAATTTTGTCTTGCTCAGAGTATACCAAAATGTGGTAGTTTGCTCTCCAGCGATGTACTGCAATCTTTGAGATTATTTTCCACACCAGTCGGGAAAGTTTGATAAATCATCGTCGGGGAAAGAATTAAATTAACGTTGCAAGATTTGAGAACACAGTTAAACTTTGTGAGTGAAAGAAAACAATGATCTAAGAAACGAACATGATCCGAGTAGCAATTGACTACAATGTAAGGAAATGAATATTTGTGTAAAATTAAGTTTTGAGCTATTATTATAAAATAAAAGGTTCACTGCATAATCCCAAATCCCTGTTTCTCGACAGTACTATGTAATTATCACGCAATAAAAAGCTCTATATTGACACCTTCAAAACCAGCTATTAGCTTAGCCAATCTGTAGACTAACGAATAAATACTTTCATTTGCACTTTCTTTTAAAAAAGTTATTTTATTTCTATTTAGCTTTTCATTGTTGCTAATACACAGAAACTTGTATTTTCTCGATATTAGCTTCGCATTCTTTCATATAGACAGGCCGGTAGGCAGCTCAAAAATGTAGGGGGGCCGGCAGAAGTTAGGGGGGCCCGACCCAACCATATTATAGTTTATCGCCATATGATAGTTCATTTGTAAGCCTACCGTGAAAATTTTAGGGGCCAGTGAAAATTTAGGAGAGGCCCGGCCCACCCTAGCCCCCCCGTGGATACGGGCCTGCATATAGATGATGCATTTCATGAAATACATGATCTTTTTTTTGTCTTCATGCAATTCCTTTCAAATGACCAGGATTCGAGATTTTACTCTGTGAATTTTAACCAAGATCAATTATGAAGAGAAATATCAAAGCGGTGGCGCACACAAGATTATTTTCGCCTTTATTCTGTGTAACTTAGATTGATTGACTTCTGTATCTATCCATTGCCATCTTTCAACCAAAGAAAGCAAAGGCAACCAGTTTTTGCCGAGATGCCACTTAATGAACAGCAGGCAAGCTGTTTTCATAGCAGTGTTCACACTGTGGATGTCGTCAGTTTTATACTGTTGATTGAAATTCTTGATCAGAAGCAAGTCATAAGATTTGCTGAATTGTCAAAGATATTTGCACCATCAAAATGTAGATATTATGCAAAGGAACAGTTTTCGTAGACGGTAAAGACAAAGATGGGATATGGAATATACCAATTTTTGTTCAAAGCGTTGTTTGAAATTGCAGTTCGAACTGCTGATTCTCGTCCATTTTCCACTCAATTCCAATTTATAATGATTAGAATCAATAAAGAGTTTATTATTATTATTATTATTATTATTCCATCACTTAACTAACTAACTCTACGGTCTATGGAACCCGGAGGTCCAATGCCACGTTCACAAAAGCTCTCTATTGACTTCCATTCTCTGGATCCAGTTTCTATTCCTATTTCCGCGAGATCCGTCTTAATATTGTCCTCCCTTCTCCGTCTAGGTCATCCTAATGGTCGTTTTCCGATTGGACTTCTAGTTAAAACTTTCAAAGCGTTCCTACTTTATTCAATTCTGGCTACACGGCGTGCCCACCTAAGCCTCCTAGATTTGGTAACTTTAACAATGTTTGATAAACCGTATAAATTATGTAGTTCTTCGTTATGAAGTTTCCATCGTTCCTCATTCCCGTTCCTCTTGTTTCCGAATATTCGTCTCAGGATTTTGTTCTCAAATACTTCCAGTCTAAGTTTTTCCCTCAGAGTAGGTGACCATGTTTCTCAATCACAGAACAATGGGCATGGTTATAGTTTCATATATTTTAAGCTTCAAATTCCTCGACAGTATTGGCGACGACAAAGGATTTTGAACTGAGTAACAACACGAATTCCGTGCTTGCAATCGACATTTAATTTCATCGTGAATGCAGTTTTGGCCTGTTAATATTGATCCTAGATATTTAAGCACATCCTAGATATTTGTTCCATCACCAACAAATAAAATAGAAGCCTACTTATTTTACAGTAAATTCAGACAGTTTTTTGATACCCTAATGCACAATCAATGGAGAATTAGTGATAAAGTGCTTATTCCTGGTGCAAGGACTCCCTGGTTCGGTTTCAGTCTATGTGAGTTTTGGTGGACAGTGTTTTGTCCGTTTCATTTTCTTGTTTCCTTCCTCATTCTTACCCCACCAACTCTTTCATAACCATTCACTTCCTTTAGTCATTCGTTTCTTTTAGCCTAAATGTTATACATGTGGGACATTAAATTAAATACGGTACTTCATTTTATTCGTAATTCTATTTGCAATCGTATACAATGCTGAAATTTCTAATGCAATAAGAACTGATTCACCCTGTATATCCACAAAGAGTAGAAATAATTTAATATTCATTCTACTCTCTTCTTGATATTTTCTTCGGCTAATATATTTGTAATAACACTTGAAAAAATTAATTTCATCCTCATTTCTAAATGGATTCCTTACGTCGATTCCTCAAAATTTTCTATCAAGTTATTCTATGTTCAACCACTGCATGAGAATTGGAAAAATATCGAGTGGTGTAAATTTCAACAAAGACAGGGGACTCTGATAGAATTTCGTAAAAGGATATTGTTGCGACCATTTGAAGGGAGAATAAGAAAGGAAAGGCGTTCGGAATTTTTTTTCGTTGAGAAACATTTTGCTGGTTCAACAAAGCATTGCTCCGTCAAAGTCTCATCACAGGACGTAGAAAAAAAAAAAAAAAAGAAAGAAAGAAAGAAAGAAAAAGGGATGAAAATTGTGGAGACATTTTGGACAGATGCCAAGGGACATTGAAGCTTCTCTCTTCGTACGTGGAGTGTAACACAACCCCTGTTGTTGAACAAGCACAGAAATCTCCATATTTTCGCGTCTTCCGTCTCATAAAGAGGGATATATTGGTGACGCAAAATAGCGCGACAGTGTCATCTGAAATCTGTTAGGAGGGTCTAAAGAGTAAGGATACTAGTATATTTATTATATGAGCACGAAGAAAAAAAAAGATAATTTGTATGTAGCAGTATATATATTGGTTGAGCACGTGGTGTTCGAAACAGAAGGATATAACCTAGTTAGAAAAAATAAGAAAATACACTGTTGCCAACTCTTAAATGACAATATAAATATTACTGAATGAAGCACATGTCTACACGCGTTCAATATTTCCAGATCAACTTGGAAGATTTAACTTAGTAGACAACAAGCAAAGAAGTCTAGTGAGACATATATTTGTCACCTCAAATGGAACTTTTATATATATATATATATAATGAAACTTTTGAGTGCTGGAAGATATAATTAGAAGGCTATACTGAAGTAATGCTCACGTATGTAGCACACGATATGTTTACAGACACTATTTTTTTTATTCCTTTAACAGTTGATATACTAATGAAAATATAATGATTTAGAAAATGTAAAATGCACGTGTATTTTAGTAGCTTATAGCACAAATA
Organism: Thermobia domestica; assembly: GCF_964235325.1. Taxonomy (NCBI): domain Eukaryota; kingdom Metazoa; phylum Arthropoda; class Insecta; order Zygentoma; family Lepismatidae; genus Thermobia; species Thermobia domestica. The sequence continues at coordinate 163,920,617 of NC_137455.1, read as the reverse complement.
ATGTCTATTAACTAGAACTAATTAACTAACTCCATGGTCTATGGAATCCGGCGGTTCAATGCTGCATTCAAGCTCTCCATTGACTTCTGTCCTTAGTTGTCTTGATCCAGACTCTACTTTGTATTCTTATTTCTGCGAGATCTAGTAATATTGTCCTCATGTCTGTGCCTGGGTCTTCCTCATAATCTTTTACTATTTGAATTTCCAGTAAAAATCTTGAAAGCATTCCTACTTTCTTTCATTCTGAATACATGACCTGCTCATCTGAACCTCCTAGACTTGATAACCTTAGCAATGTTTGATACACGGTATAAATTATGCAGTCGCTCGTTATGAATTTCCGCCATTCCACGTTCCCGTCCCTCTTGGATCCGGATATTCACCTCAGGATTCTATTCTCAAATACTTACAGTCTATGTTCTTCCCTCAAAATTAAGAGATCATGTTTCGCAACCATACAGCACAACTGCAATAACTATCGTTTTATGCATGTAAAAAATGTTAAGTTATACAGTATCCACAATTTTACGTATTTAAGTACACCTCTATATTTGCTTGCTCTCTAACGTGTGTATGACTGAAAAACCTCACTAGTTCCTTTCCTTATATCTTCTTATAGTCTGTACAACAGTGGTATTTTAACCTTCTCCCGCCTAATGGGATCATACTTTTCCATTCAAGAGTGTATCACCAATTTTGAGCTACCCTTTGACCAAATTATAGATAACTGTATCAAAAATAAATTATAAAATGTATTACTTATTAAATGATAGATTAGATGGGAGTTTAGCGTCCCTTTCAGTATCAAGACTATATAAGACCTGGACTTACAGCTTAACATGGAATCCGAAACCCCATGAGCTGTGAGCTCCCACCGGGAATGATTTATTAATTAAATAACTCAGTTTTACTATAAACGAGAAATTCAAGTTATTAATTTAATAAAAGAATATTACAAAACGGAAACGGAGCCATCATTTAGGGAGGGTCGAGGGGACAATTGTTCCCCCTGTGAGTTTGAATTTATATGGTTGAGTTCCACGTTAAGCAGTAGGTCCACGTCTCATATAGCCTCGAATGCTGAAAGAGATATTAAACTTGAGATCAACCAACAATATATTATTTACACACATTATGGCAGGAGCTTTCTGATACGGATTTTTCATACCCATATCTAAGAGCTAGAGGATGCCAACTGAATTTTACTTGAATTAGTGGTGGATCCTTTCAATTTGTTTTCTTTCTCATACAACAATATATTGTTATGGAATAAAATTATGGATTTTTTTTCTTTTCAATCGATAAAATCTTTGTGACACAAACCTAACAGAATCTAACCAAAATTTGTGCTACCTATGCACGCATTTAATGTGGATAGTAATGATTTCAGGGGTGGCCCGGAAGCAATTTTCCAGAGTCATTTCTCCGACCATGCTCAATCTGGGTTACCAGTATTTTCGAAGTACTACTTTCATCCCAAGTTTATTGAAATTCCCTCCAGAGTAAATGTTCTGAAATCATAGCTGATTGTGGATGTCCCGGTTTCTTGATCCAGTCACGATAAGCCCCAAAGGAGCAGGGGCTTAGGTTTCATTCTTTGCGCGAACAGTTATAGAAAGGAGAGTGAAACAACACAAATGCTTTCAACTAAACATTTATATTTTGTCCTTGTGTCAGAGAAAACGGATAAAGATGAGGTGCGTGGCCCAAAACAAAAAGTGTGCAATTTCTTTCATCTTAATTAACAAGAAAGTACAGTAGAATTTTCAAAGCTCCTTACAGAAAACCTCATCCAACATGGAAATTTTGGAATCATTGATTTTTTCATTTAAATTTAACTATTTGGCATTATCGAGGATATTGTGTAAGACGAGACCTGCAATTCAATATATGAAAACTACGAACATAATACAACAAATCGTGTACAGCAGGGCGCAAAATTTCCGATCGTTAGGTCGCCTATGGGGACTAGAAATTTAGAGCTGGCGACCAGTGTTCAGTAGGAATGGTTTCTACCTAAACTCACAGGGCTGTGCAGTTTCTGTTTCGCACGAAAATAGTTGATCCTGAGTGAAAGAAACCACGGAATGTGAAATCTTCACAACGGACATGGAAAGTGAAGTTTTCACAACGTTGTAATTTGCTCCTCTTTTTTCCACCTTCAATCGAAAACTTCATAACGAGATTCCCAAATTTGCTTCCAACTGTCATTTTGTGCAGTTTTACCTGTGAGTACTGCTTCATGTGAGAGAGGCTTCAGCAGTCTCAACAGAGTTAAGACTGCCTAAAGGAATTCACTGAAGACTGATACATTGGAAGATTTGCTGACAATTTCTATCAATGACCCTTCACTTAAGGACTAATCCGAAAACTACAATCGAGAACTGGTGGTTTAATGCAGAGAGAGAGCGTTACACAAATGTGAAGTCTTAAGGTAAGGTATTTTTTTTAACATACACTGAGAAAAATACGTTCTCCGGACAGCGATATATTGTACAAATATACGAAATCCTCTTGCTTACTACAGAAATCAGTATCAAGCATACGTTATCCGTATGCTACATAGGCACTGCCCTTAGGTGTTACATCATGCCGTTGCAGGACGTCTGATATCTAACAGTTTTCCGCATATCACACGCATATACTTATGTTACCTTCGTCAGCTATATGTTATATACGTCCATTTGTATGTGAGTTCCTGACCGCCTACATTGTTTCATACGGAAAGTACGTATAGATGGAACACATATACGGAAAGTATTATAAAACATGCGTTTTCAGTTATACGTCTGCTGTACGTTAAGTCCAAAAACTACAGGAATTACGCATGTAACCTATCTTTTTAAGTATGCCACCTACATTTTTTTTTTCTCAGTGTATACAGTATATGAGCTGTCCAATTCAAAATTGATTGTCCTGAATCTAATTGTCTGGTTTTGAAATTTTATTCCCTGATGTAATATCTTTCTTTGTCAAACCAAACGCCGTGGAGGGGGAGAGATAAACTCTCATAATTTGTACGTGAGAGATACAGGCGGCCATCATTTTTGATTGGAGAATGCGTCTGACTTTGAAATTTTGCGCCCTGGTGCTGGTGCACAGTATATCAGTTATTAGATTATTTGAAAAATTTGTTTTAGTTTTATATAGGCCTATATATATATTTTGTTAATACGTACAATGTACCACTGTATTCTGTTTTGGGGTAAAACTGGTATTTCGTGTATCTAGACCTACCCTACATTCATCATCCAGGAGGCGATCCGCCTCTCCCCAAAAAAGACCGTTTTCGATCCCTAGTGGCTTGAATCAAAGGAAAATGCTCATGTGTGCATTCTAGAGAGTTCACAGTGAAAGCTAAATTCTATCCTATAGAGCCAAAGTATTTATTTCTCGTTAAGACAAGATAGTGTGGTATGTTAGCGTAAGTATCCTGCATTTCCGGTTACCAGCATGAAAGTTTGCCATTTTGTTACATGTCCAATCAAGGTTGGAAAATTACCGGGAGACAGTTCGTAGGATCATTAGGGTCGACACTGGACGCCATATTGGAAAATGGCTAACTTCTAACAACTTAATCTAAATATTTACATGAAGGCTTTAGAAAACACTTTTCTTCTTCTCGAGTCTACTGCCAAACAGAATAAGAAACAGCAAAAATTTAACCGATGTCCGATTTTAGTCATTTAACCCTTTGGGGACCGATGGAACAGATCTGTACCATAGCGTCGACCTTTGGAATTTACCTTATGTGTCTATTTAAGCTCTTCACACTTTTTTCTTTGCCATTTATTTAAGTGTTAAAGCATCAAAGAACGTGTTTCATGGGCATTTTCCAGTCACGCGTGCGATGCCTACGGGTGGTGACGTCACGAACATTGAAGAAGAAAGAAATTGGGTAAATTTTAGAGCTTTTTTGTGAATTTTTTGACACGTTTATGTGTATTCTAGGATCATGGTTCGTACCTCTTTATGTTTGTAATGAATCACTGTTTCCAACTGTACTATTACAATTCCCCTATTGTGTATCAGAAGTGAGAAAATCGCGTCCAAATTGAAAAAAATGAAATTATTTCAGAAAAAAATTTCCCTTTTTCGGGATTTCTGCCTCTGAGGGACACGATAGGGACATGTGAGTGGTACCATTTGAAAGCTAACCTAATTTGATACGAAATCGTTTGCGAATTATAATCCTCGGATAAATAGGGACGTGTCAGTTTTTTTTTTCTTTAAAGTAGTACGAGTTATGCTTTCCACGTGGGGGAATTTTCTTTACTGTCCTTGGTTTTCAAGATATGAAATCGATATTTTCCGGAGATGTTACATACACCATGTAGTATGTTTTAGGCGATTTTGAGATCCAAGCGTTAACACATGGGGAGAGGGACCCAAACTTGAAAAAGAGTTATTTTTTCTGACAAAATTTCCCTTTGAAGGTAATTTTCCCTCCACAGGCACATGGTACCCACATTCGAGTGGTACCACTGGAAAGGTTGATTCATTCCAAAGACAACAAGGTACGATTCATGTTCCTGCGAAGAATAATCTCTATGCTGATGCTCATTGAAAAACAATTGACTGACAATGTATTATTGGGGGAAATTGGTAAATCGGCTAGAGCATCTACAGTAATATTTGGTTGACTATTCTTCATATTTCATTCTATTCACTATAAAGCATTTTTTTTGGTACCACTTGCATGTTCGTATCATGTACCACTTGCATGTTCGAGTGGAGATATTTGTGCCTTTTGTAATTTCCGTTTTTCACACTTTGGACGGGAATTTCCCGCCTTAGGTGCAAAATAAGGAAATTTGACTAGTGCAGTTGGAAACGCAGCTTTATTACAAAAAACGAGGTATGAACCATGATCCTACGATAAATAGTCTCGTTGTAATAGCTGTTTGACTGAAACTCTAAAATTTACCTAAAATGTAACATCCCATAAAGGTAACTGCATGAATAGCCTCCCCGGTCACCCGACCTCACTGTGTTTTTTATTCTAGAGGTGTTGTATATCAAGTACAAACTAATATAGGTCATCATTCTACAACTTTAATACGTTTGCTACAATGTTACATATCTAAATAACTCATATACACTTTCACATTTTAAAAAAAAGTTCAGCTGTTGTGTTCATTTGTCTTCTCCTCAATGTAGTCTACACAGGATGGTAACCGAGTCCGTCATCTGTTTCCTTTCAACCCCAGTTCAGGGGTTCAACATCATGCATATCCTTTTCGAGGCACTATCACCAGATCTTGTACTGGGTAGTTGCTCTTCTTGTGTGGAGATTCAATGCGTCTTCAGTTGGAGGTATTCTGTCTATTGTGCGAATTTTCTTGCTGAATAGAATACGTCTATGGTTTCGTTGACTTCCTCGCAAGTACTTGATCTGTCGTACATGAGCGTCACAAACCGCTGGATTAGCATGCGAGATTGGTAGCTTACAACATCATGAAAATGAACGACTGAAAGTTAACAGAAAACTGTATCCACTTCTCTAAACGCCATTTACGTATTCCATGCACTTGTCTATCCAACGCCAAAAAAGGCTGAGTGTCACAGCCCCTAAAACTGTGAAAAAACGGCAGCAAATATATCGTTCCAGACGGTAAGTTCGTGCACATGGTGTGTATAGGAATGAAACGTCGCAATTTTGCAGAACCACAATCTCGCATGCCAGAGTAGGTGACAGATGCAGAAACGCAAAGAGAGCGATAATAACAACATCGGAGTCAACTGTACGAACTGTAATATTTTTGTGTCCCTTCTCGGCAGCATGACGGATGTGCAGAAAGATTCTTCCATCAGCTTCTATGTGGGATGAAGGAGAAATACCAGTAATATCTAAGTCTGAGGAAGAGGATAAGACTTGATTTCCTCTTGTGCAGAATATTCCTCTTTCTGAAATATCAGCCGCAATTATTGTTTCGGCGAGGTAATGAAATAGCCTTTCCTTGTTGTCATCGTTTGCAAGGAACTTCTGGAAATTTTTTTGGAAGCGGTCCCGTTGGCTTGACAACAAAGCGGTCGCCCTGCCCACGCGTCTGTGTTTTCAAGCTCTTTCCAATGTAGCGGTCAAAGACAACGTCTAAGCGTTTAGTGTCTCCAAGTGTGAAAGAAACTCAGTTATTCACAACTGCGGCATATTCTGCAAATGTTTTCGCTGTTCGTGGTTGCAGTTGGTGTACCAGCATCGCTCCATCGTTGGTGTAAAAGACAAGAGGAATGGGGGATGATAGTACTTGTACACCCATCAAATTTTTCAAAACATTTCAAAATATTTGATTTAGAGATAGAAAGTGTGAGATCTCCAAATTCAGATATTGATGGAGGATAAGTTGTGTTCTCATGAGAAAATACTTCTCTGATATCGCCCTCCCTTTCCTGACATACTATGAACATCTTTCAGAACAGGTTAGAATCTATGTGTGCACTAGCAAGTTTCATCTTATCTTTGCAACGAACTTTCAACGAGCTACAGTTGAAAAGCTGCATATTAACTTTCTTTATAACACCGTGTATGGACTGCTCGTTTGTCATTTGACGGTTATAAACGAAGTCGTCATACATTTTGGTTTCTGTGGTAGCTGCGATGTGGACAGACTGGCGCGAATCTTCTGGCTATTTCCAGCGAAGTATTACTGAGTGCAGCAGAAACATGTATTAATAGTCGATACATGTTGCAAATAATGGCAGCACTGTGACAACGCTAGATGGAAAGAAGGCTGCAAGTGCCTCTGGTGGCATCATGAGCCAGGCTCGTAGCCATCGCAAAAATGTAGGGGGGGGGGTAGAAGTTAGGGGGCCCGATCTAACCATATTAACTGTAATATCTGCTCTTACAAGCCTATCGTGAAAACTTTAGGGAGGCAGTAGGAATTTAGGGGATGGAACCCCATGACCCCCGTGGATACGGGCCTGTCTTGAGCCCCCTTCCTAGAGATGTTGACTTGATATATAGGTCAAGTAACACAATAGTATTATTGGGGGGCGCGGTGGCTCAGTGGTAGAGCGTTCACCTCCGGTGCTTGAGGTCCCTGGTTCGATCCCAGCTCGCGCCGTGTGGACTTTGTGGTGGACAAACACCGTGCTCGTGGGTTTTCTCGGGATTCCCCGTTTCCTCCCACTTTCTTCATTCTACCATTTCATTAATTTCTCATAATCACCGTCTCCTATAGCCTAACTGGCATAAACGTGGAACGTAAAACTTCATTTCATTTCATTTCATTTCACAATAGTATTATTTTTGGTGTACACAAAATAACTGCCCCCCAGAATACCTGCGCCCTTTCACTAGCCCCCCTCAAGAAATTAAAGCTATTGCCGTTATTGTCTAGCAGTTCACAGTCTTCTATAAGCGTTTTACCTGTGAATTTGAGCCCAAAGACGGTGTAAATCGGCCAAAATTTGGGGAACTTGTGAAAAGTAGGCCATTTTTCAAGATGGCGCCCAGAGTCACACGAAACATATTGTGAAGCTGTCTCCCGGCTTTTTTCTCATTTATATGTTGCGTTAAACACTCTGAGCAAATTTCGTGCTGGTAACCGGAAATGCACGATTCATACAAATTATTGCACTTACGGACCGCACTAAGAAATCGGTTAAAAAGTCTAAAATTTATTGGATTCTCTGTTACCAGGAAAATTGGATCCTAAGCTATGCACAGAAAACTGTTCAACGCGTATCATAATTAATATCTCTTTACTCAGGTACTTTTTAAATAGATCTGAACACAATAGAATGACTCATATATTTCACCATCACGCAACATATTTTGGCGTTGTCTAGCCAATATATTTGCAGAAAGACAGTTCGTCATTCACTAGAACGTTAAATGCAATGAATATAATGTTAAACATGTAAAGTCTGATATCATGAATTGTGTTGGTGTTCCCATACGTTGAAATTTGTATGTGATAAATTATTATCATTATACTCTGCCGGAAATTACTTGTACGCAACGTTCAATGGATGATATATTTTATAATGGATAAGGAATATGCATTTATAGGTGATACATTGGATACCCAAACTGTAAAGTAAGCCATATACTTATTCTACCTCCCCTATGCTCTACCTAATTCATTCCAACTACCGAAGTGAAAAAGAGTAAATCACTATCACCATCTTCAAACAATCGAAAAAAAAGTAGTTGGCTGTCTAGCATATTGTAAACTAAATAGGCTATGTGACATTAAACATTTCTATATTGTTTTTAAGTATCAGATATATTCATTTACAGAGAAGGAACGTATTCTCATTCATGTAATTTCCAATAGTCAGTAACTGAAAGACATTTGTACCAATAAGCCTGCCATAGTTTGAATTTAGTCATCCATTATCCTGGCATATATATGTTTATTCTGTACATTTTATATATAAAAAAGAACTTAATAACGTCTTTAGACAAACCAAATGTAAATGGTAACTTCTCCCATAAAATATGGATTGTAAAGCAGAAACGACAAAACCCTATATTTCCATATAATTCTCAGTTCGAGGTAGATGTCAACCATTTCTACGTTTGCCTTATGTCCTTAACATCTTCCATTATATGGCCGCATGATCCATTTTAAGTGCTGTCGTTCTCATTTTACGGTTGCTGAGATTCACGATACATACAACTCTTCTAGTCATCTGCCGAATGACTTTTATGATCAATTTGTGCAGCATGGCTTTAAAAGAAAGAGATAAGAAATACTGTCGACAATATCGTACATTAACGAGCACAAGCTATAATGATTTCTTTTTCACTGCTGTAGTTTCTTGTTCTTTTTGTTTGGTTTAAACCAAAAGTATATTCAACGCTATCTTTGATGTGCATTTTAAGCGCTGTATGAATTGAAACGTTTCTTATGCTAACATAAGATCACGAGATGACAGAAATATTATTTTAGAAATAGATTAATTTTTTGTTTTAGTGAAATGGAATTTTTTTAAAAAAAAATGTGAAACCTATTCGTCTGGTAGAATTCTACTTCCCGGATACTCGTAAAAATTGTACAACTAACTCTAAAATTTCAGTAAAGATGGATAACCATCTCTATTTTCCAACAGCGCAATAAAAAGCGTGTTTTATTTTCAAACAAATAAACTGCTAATCGTTTGTAGATAAGATTATCCAAAGCTGTATATGTCATATCATACGAATATCATACATCGTCACTTTTGATACAAACACCTCATAAAACTCGTGGAAATCCATGATCCACCCAATTCCATGTATTAACAGAAACATGTAAGAAAGGGTCTTTTGATCGTCAAAACTCGCCACTAGTAAAACTGAGAATTTGTGCATAGTTATTTCACATTGAAAGACGGAGATTTATGATTTTTGTTCCATTTCGTGTCTGCTTATACCTATTTGGATAACTAATACGTCCTGATTTGTAGTTCAATTTATAACGATAACAATAATTTCGTTGAGGTGATGCATTGTGTGTCAAATGTGTGTAATGTTAAAAATTTCGTGCCAGCACCCAAGAGTCAAACAAAGCAGCTGTAGTTACTGTCTAAATTGTACTTATGTCTGTAATAAAGATTTTTCAAATTAGATCGAGACGAAGTTTTGAATATACGGATGACCCATCATGTATTAATGGAGCTATTGTCTGTAGATAATATCATTATAATGTTAACGAAAATAGGACAATGTGCATGTTTAATACTTTATACTCGAGTGTCATTGGAACGATACTCGAGTGTCATTGGAACGATTTATGAGCACTCATGTTTTTCATTAGCATTCCTGAACAACCAAAGGACTAGTGAGCTTCTATAGTAAATTCTGCATAACCGAGTTCATTTCCCTATCGGAGCTCATGTTCAACATTACATTGTAGGTCTATATCTTACATAGCCTAGCGCTGAAAGGAGATACTAAAGTTTTTTTTTTTTTTTTTAATCATATTGGTACGTACAAGGGTATATATTTTTTAAATGCCATATTTGTGTCATTTACTTGCTTTATGTGTCAAATTACAATGAAAGCTACCTAACAGTCGAAGTTGAGACCACCGAGTTGAATCGTCTGAAGCTGGCTTTCGGCCAGTTCTTCGATGCGAAGGACTCCTTGTCTTAGTTATTGAAGTATCTCGAACGCAGAAAGTACGCCATGGATCGGAACAAGTTTGGACTACATGCTGGATGTGGCATAAGTCAAATGCCTCAGGTACTTCAAGTTCTGGAGTTCATTTCGGGTTGTTTGACAGTTATGAGGTTTTGCATTGTCTTGCTGCAGACAGAAACATTTACAAGATTTTGTTTTGTACATAATACAATACATCCATTCAAACTGTTCGAAGTACATGTTGATATTGACGATTCGATCGTCCGGAACGAACTGATAAGCAAAAATTTATTGGTGTAAGTTCTGCGGAACCTTCGTTTTGTGATTACAATGGTTTTTGTTCTGTGTGTCTCGTGGTAAAAGTTTTGTTTTTGTGCCCAGTATGCCCACATGAAGTAGCTAGCAATTTCAATAATTGAACTACCAAAACGTAATATTTTACTAATACATAGACGATATATTATGTTACTGTATTATAAAACGTTATATAGAAGTCAGAAAGTTTTAGAAAAGTGACCCGATTTCACGCTGTAAACGTAAGGTAGCCTTAAGCCTTGACTGTTAGGTTTACCAAAAAGATTGTTTGTTCATACTACTCATAAAGATTTACAGTCATCTATATCATTTTGTTCAGGTCAATAGGATCTATCTATTGGTATGTGTCTAAGCTTTTCCCTAATACTAAACATCTCGTAAAATTTGTTGGAGTTTTATGCTCCTTTTTAGCATCGAAATTGCGAGGAATGGTCAGAAAATAAGGTTGCAAAGCCTGCAGCGAAATGCGTAGATATTATTTCATACAACCAGTACTGCGAACAGATAGTATATACATCAGATTATTTTTCAACATTGTCTCCATATCGGCTGAGACCTTATCACATCGTGAGATGAGTTTGAAGATTCCTTCCAGGTAAAAATCCTATCCTTGTGTGTTCAACCAGTTTGTCACGAAGGGTTTTACCTCCTCGCTTGAAACGAAACGACGGTCTCCTTAGGTGCTCCTTCAAGTGAGAGAACAGGTGAAAGTCTCTTAGAGCGATGTCCAGACTGTAGGGAGGGTGGTCGATGATGTCCCAGTGAAACTCCTTCAACAGCATGGTGGTCCTCTGGGCCGTGTGCTGGCGTTTTCTCTACAAGCCGCAATCTTGCGACTCCATCCTGATACATGCTGACGACACGTTACAATCTCTCCGTAAACCTCTACCAGCTACTGGTGAATTTCAGCCGCAGTTACATGTTTCGCCCACAGAAATCGAATAACTGAGCAGACTTCTTCGCGAGACCAGTTTTCCAAACGAGTCGCCATTTGTATTTACCTACAGCTAGAGCCATAGGTGGCTGAAACTCTGCACAGTTGCCAACTCCATGTAGTATAATTACCGCACGCTCCTTATTCCTCTATAACAGACGAAACTGCAGAAATATCGGCCTTGAAATCTTAGTTTCTGATCCTTCCTCGTATATAAATAATATTTTTCTCTATTAGTTGCTAGTAAGAAACTATGACGCGTCTCATTATCCGATTTTATTACGAAAAAGAAGAGCAAAAATAAACTTGATTTTAAGCTTACAAACACGCTTACGTATCTTTTTTTTTTTTTAAAAAAAAAAAAAAGATCAAATATGATTTTAGTTAACGCTTCGCTTCTTTCCTCTTTGAAACTAGATTATTAAATCTGACATCAGTCTAGTTCTAATTGCACCAGGGTTAACTACTAAAGTGTCGACAGATTAAACAAAGAATCTTATAGGAAAAAAGAAAGAAATAATGAAGTGGGGGGAAATAGTATTAAGAATGATTGATTAGATGTGTAAAAGGAATGAAGATAGTTATTTAGAGGTTAATTACTACGTTAAAAAGCCATGAAAATGCTCCAGGAAATTTAGTGAGGGAGTCGTAATCAGATATATATTTCTATAGTTACTTCTTTTTTTCTTTCTTTTCCTTTTTACGGTTGAATGCATTTTTGTTAGGTTTGAGGTGTATATCGTGTAATGCGTTCATTGGGCTTTTCTGTGCGTTAGTGATTTAAAAGACAAGATATCTCATGCACGTCCCCTAAGGGAAAAATAATTACTGGCGTTAATGAGTACAGATTACAAACAAGGAAAAGTACATGTTAAAAGAGAGAGAAAGAGAGAGAGAGAGAGAGAGAGAGAGAGAGAGAGAGAGAGAGAGAGGAGCAATAAGATAAGAGGAACCAGATTCTTTTAAGAAAGAAAAGTGTATTAATATCTGATGACGGTATCCAGTAGTAGAGGAAAAGGCCGCAGAGAAATGATGAACAAGGAAGCTATTGCCTATAGTCATTGTGAGAAAAGAAATTCTTTACGCGCCATTAACCTTCCATTTTTTTTAAACATAAAACAATGTTATTTATTATTGAAACCTTTCATCACATCTCATGTATTCCATTGTTTGTATAAAGTCTTTAAAGCAGCTAGTCTCCGCCTATCGTCATCTCAAACAGATCGACTGTCAATTTTGACGCTTCGTAACATAGTTATTAGTACAGGTCTATTCAGTTTCTTTTCTCTTAAATCTATTTTCAAAATAATTAGTTAATTATGTTGAAAAGAACGGAATTCTTTTGAATATATTCCCTTGTTAAATGTGTGGAATGCCGTTAGAAAATTACACAAAATAGGAGCTTGACTGTAGGGAGCTACCATTCATGAAAGTTTAGAAAGTGCAGCTTTTCTTGAGTAAACGCAATAATGTATTAAGAATAACGCATTTAAGGTAAATAGTGCTATAGTGATTTAAGAAAATGCATTAAATAATGAAAAAAAAATTGTGCTTAAAATATCAGCTTTTTTCTTAGTGGAAAATCACGCAACGCTGCTGTTAGATTCGTCTTTTAAAAGCTTTTCTCCCCTATAGTACAGACAAAAATATGTACAGTAACGAATTACTAACTTCTGCAACGTTATCACATATTTGAGGAACTGGATAGTCGATTTTTTTTTCTGAATGCCAATCTGTATATAAATAAATAAATAAATAAATAAATCCAGCGGAGTAAAAGCTATCAAGTTAATTAGATTTGCAACGAATTACATACTTTCCAATGGCATAATGTTTAACGGTTTCTCCTAATACTACGCATTATAACTAATTAACTGTCAATCATATCAACATGTCATCTTATTAAACTCAATATGATATATCGATGGATTTATATCTTTGCACAATATTATAGCCTAAGTAAACATAAAATTGAAGTTTAAGAGTTTAAAAATCATAATTTTGAGCTATATTTTGTTAAGCATGTTGTCTAGCTAATGTTGTATTGAACAACTTCATGATAGTATACTTAAGTATAAGTTTTCCCTTAAGGGTCTTCACTACAGCGAAATTAAACTACCGTTAATTTTAGAGTTTTTCTGTAATATCTTCAAAACAAATAAAAACATTCCAAAAACAGGAACGTAGTGAACTAGACAAAACTATTTTGCATGTGATACCGTTATCACAACTTATCTATCTGCTTTCACTTTGCAACTGTAGATAGATTTAGCATATTTTGCGGGCTCTATAAATAGCGGCATATCAAAAGCAGATAGGTAAATTGTGGTAAAGGTATCACATGTAAAATCGTATTATCTAGTTCACTAAGTTTCCGCAGTTCGAATATTTGTATTTGTTTTGAAGATATTACAGAAAAACTCTAAAATTAGTGGTAGTTTAATTTCGCTGTAGTGATGACCCTTAATAGGTGGCGTGATTGTCGTATAGCATCAAATTTTAGGTTTACAATAAAAAAAACGAGTTTTCTCGACTTTTTGGAAAACTACGCATGAGGATTTACACTCACTCATATCATTTTGTTCAGCTTGATGATATCTATCGATTAATATATGTTTAATTGCTGTTAAATGCTAATAATGTTATAGAATTTGATTAAAGGTTATTAAAGATTGTATTAAGAAAATATATTTCATAAAGATGTTAAATTTTAAAAAGATAAAAATCATTATATTTATAAATAGTAACTAGGCCACTTTTATCTTCTAAAACTATGTATGTAAATATTTCGTTTATATATAAAAAAAATCACGTTATTCATCACACTGTATGCATAAAAACAATGAAGTTAGTGGCACTTCCATGTGCTTTTTATGTAAATTCAAAGTCTGTCATATTTGGCTTCCGCCCAGACTGTATATATATATATATATATATATATATATATATATATATGTGTATGTGTTTGCGTAACGAGAAAGTAAAATTAGATAAAATGTGCTGAAAAGCGTGAAATTGTTCCTTCCTGGCTCTAAGAGAAACTATTAAAGTGCTTGAGATTTTTTTTTTTTTTTTCAAATTTCTGTTTGTAGTAAGTATACTATGCACACTATGAGAGAGAGAGAGAGAGAGACTTCAGATAGAGCCCGCAGAACATTTAACGCTTGCCTTTTAACTTTGAAACATCCATCGAGCTTGACATCCTCTGCTCCTTTTTAAAACCCAGAAGCAATAGAAGAGAGACTATGAGGTTGACCCGTTGAATAATAGCTAAATTTGTGAGTGTGTGTGTGTGAATGTGTTAGTATGTACATATTTGGATAAGGAATTTGCACAGTATAATATTATACTTGAAGGGCAATGTCAAAATTATTCACAGGAGGATTTCTTTTTAGAAGTGGGATTATGTGTTATGTCGTCCGGATTGGACGTTGACCTATGGTGCACGCGAAAGAAAGCTTTGCATTTTATATAATAAATCCTTCCCTATTATTATGTATCACAGATCACGAAGTTGATCACACTCAGAAGAAAAACATACTGGATTTTAATTTATTTTAGCTGTCACGCCTTATAATCTAGAAGAGTTATAAAAATTAATTTATTTTCTTCACGCGTTTTGATTAAGAGATGCACTCGCTGTAGCAAAATATAGTTTTAAAAAAAGAGAAGATTTGCGAAGAATGAGAGAAAAAAAAGTGATGAATATGAGACGTTTCTGGAAAAGATTAGCATGCATGAGACAGAATTAAGTTAAAGGAATGATTGGGTAAAATAAACTAAATCACGGAACATAATATCCTGTTACAAATCATTGGCTCTTAATTTTTAATGTATGGAAATCTTAAATGTAGCACCTTTACTTTTATAGACTACTAATATTGTAAAATATATCAATAAAAAAAAGAAAGAAATTAAGCGTCTAAGGGCTTTGAGTAGACTGTAAGTATCAGACGGATCACTGACACTTCGAAAATAAGAAAGATGTTGGGAACGTTCGAGTTGTGGTTAGTACTGGAGAAGAATTTTGAGCATAGCATGAATAGTAATAACCAATAAAATAAGTTGAGGTAAACCGAACTCAAAAGCTCCCAGACAGGGGCGGACTGGCCCACCCTGCCACCCTGCAAATGCAGGGTGGGCCCCCCAAACAGGTGGGCCCCCTCCACCAATTTTAAAAAGATGTGCTCAATTAAACCTACCAGCATGAAAAATATGGCAGGGTAACTCCCGCAAACTTGTGTTTTGCATAAAAAAGACGTAAAGTTAAACTTTCATGAACAGACGAACAGACTTTCTTCTTCACGTTTATCGACTTGAAAAGGTCCGTCTATGAGACAATCAGGCCCTAAACCATTGCTGGGTTTGTGATACGACAGCTGTTAAAAACGAGAACGTTAACTACTACTTTTTTAAATATAAGAAACACAGTAGATTTCAGGCTGTTATTGGATTTGGATACCATTGCCTACTCCGGTCCTTTTACAAGCCGGCGAGTGGCGATGTTTTAAAGAAACAATAGTTTCGTAGATATTGTTATTGTGCAAACTGGAGGTGGAGCCGGAACGTTTTTGAACTGCATTGTCCTCAGACCAAGCTTCGAAGAAAGAAATCGGATCAGGCTTCGTTTTTTTTTCAGTGCGGTAAAGCGAAAAGAAATTAGTTGCCACTATCAACGATTGTTTTATACAACCTCAAACAATTACTATGAAGTTGCTGCCTTCGGCTCGTGTTTTATTTGTATATTACATCGAAGAGCAAATCCGATAGCAGCAATTCAATTATTGGAACACCAGTTACGTGTCGTTTGTCGTGGAAGACAGATGTGGTTGTGTCAGTATGGATGGTACGAGTGATTGTAAGATTACTGTAAAGAAAAAATATAAAAGTGGTGCTAAAAAGCGAGAACACAAACGAAGATGTGATTTACAAAAAGCTGCATTTGACCCAAAACAACGTAGGCTATTTGAATCTGTGAAGCCCAAAGAAACAAATGAGCGTGATGTGATTCATTCGAGTGCTGCAGGACAGTTGCCAGGTATTTTTTAGTTTTTCTGTCTAAGGTGTTTATAAATTATAATGTATACATACACCATATCTTTGGATGACTTCAGTCAATTGTAGCTTATCTTGTATGGCTATTTTTACTTGAAATTAGACAACTTTAACAGGCGAACACGAAATTAACTGAACTGTTTGCCGCGTAGTGCTTTCAAACGGGTCAGATCAGGCTTTCATGGGTCAGGGGTCGAGTCAAGCCTGCTTGAGACACGGGTCGGGTCAGGTCACCTACGCTAGGGTCAGGGCTGCTCTAGCCACGGGTCGGCTCGGGTCAACTTTCTTATGCGCCGTTTCGGCTAAATCCTTCTCGGATCGAGTTGAACGTCGACCCGACCGGACTCATGACCCGAATAGGTTTTAGCCGAAACGACGCATAAGAAAGTTGACCCGAGCCGACCCGTGGCTAGAGCAGCCCTGACCCGACCTGTGACCTAAGGAGGTTCGACTCGAGCCCTGACCCGATGAAGCCTGACCTGACCCGTTTGAGAGCACTAGCTGCCGGCACTGGGCTCAGTAAGCGTTGGTGTAACTTCTAAAAGTGCTGAACACTTATGCTGTCAGTCAAATCAGTGTGTATATCGTGTAAATGTTAACTTCCCTTTAGTTATTTAAAGTTAGTTTAAAATAAAAGTGTAGTAAAATGTAAAAATTATTTGTGATGTGCAAAGTAGGTATTCATATGAAAAGAGAAGTTGGGGCCAGCCGAGGAATGGGCGGACTACACTAGACGATAGACGATATCTAATCTTTCTGCGACATGAAGATATTATATTATGACTTACTTATGTCAAGGAAAATCTTGCGTTTCGAAATCTATCGCAGATTTACCCCCAATCGCATTCTTTGTGTTGTATTGAGGCCACAAAGTTAAAGCTTTACCAAGTTTCAAACACTGACGCCATGTCTGTTGCCTCACCTGACACGCTGGGGAGGGGGAGTTGTCTGCTAAGAGCGGGGCGTACTTCCTCGAGATTATACAGCAATATTTAGACGAGTTTGTGTATGTGGGTTACATTTTCTTCTCGCCAAAAAGACAGGTACAGAGAGAGATAGCGGCACATTCGCGAGCAGACTCCCGACTGAAGTAAGTGGTATTTTTGGCATAATGAAGATATTAATATTAGGATACATTTCTGGCATTCATATTAATATTATATTATATTAGGTTACAGTATGCAATTCAGTAGAAAATTTCAACCCATTTGATATTAGAACTGATTTATGAGGAAAGAAACTTACATTATTTCTGTCAGTGCTTTAATTATTTAGTGTTTCAAAGTTGACTTGAGATTAGTTTTTACTTATTGCACATGTATATATTTTGGGTTTTCTAAAACATGACATTCATTTGTTTACATAAATGGTTTAAATTCATTACATAAAAAAAATCAATAGCACTATATAAATAACTGAAAGCACCAATTCCGGTATTGTATGTGTTTACAATAAAAAATGATAATGCCAATTACACACTGTATGAGTTACTATTAAAATGTTCCTAGTTCAGATTTTTTGTAATTAATGTTTTGCTTTTGTATGAATATATGGGATACTATTTATGGGTTCGAAGATGGACTTTTATATGTAATACATATGAAGAATGCCAAGTATATTTTTTACATTTTTATACATTGGGCCCTCATATCAGTTTAGCAGGGTGGACCTTATGGTTGCCAGTCCGCCCTTGCTCCCAGATGCAAAGTTGTGGAACTCAGCCTCTGTTGTTAAGCCACAAGATATAGAATTTGTATATGCCCATTAACTTTGGTTGAGATCCGCCCAGCTGTTACCGAGAAATAAAGCGTTATATACAAGGCTAGGCGAGCCGAGTCTGGCCCTGGTCAAACCCGGGTACCAAATATATGAATTTTTATTTCTTACACGATGGGCTACTTGCCTACTAAGTTTCGTTCAGACCCGGTGAGTAGTTACCTAGAAATAAAGTATCACATAAAAGGCGAGTCAAGCTAAGCCTGCCCTTGACTGAACCCGGACACCAAATATTATTTTTTTTTATTTACTGACTATGGACTATTTGTCCGCTATATTTGGTTGAGATCCGCTGTTAAGTTATAAGTTCCCTATGTTTACGCTGGGAGCTAAAATAGCAACTTTTAAAAACAATGGTTTTGTAAAATGCACTAAAAAGGGGATTGTTTACTCAGCTAACTCACTTATTGCCTTTTAAACAAAAGTTTTGAAAAACTGCACTGTAAAGGGTATTTTTGGTGGGGTAAAACGAAGAAGTGGGACGGAGACAAAAAACATTGGTCTGTCTTATTAAATATTGAGGGTTAAAGTTTTCAAGCATATTTGGGAAATGGATCGCTTGAGTTCAATGCTTTTAATCTTAATCCTATTTCTTCATTTTACCATACCAAAAAATCTCATTTTCAGTGTATTTTTCTACTTTAAAAAAATAAAATAATACTGAATTACCCCACTAAAATATTTATTTTCTATTTTAGTGCATTTTATAAAAGCATTGTTCTCATTTTTTTTGTACGGTTATTACTTTATACTTATTAATCTTTATTGATTATTTTTAATTGTATTGCGAAAGATGTTTCTTACCTTCTATTACGGAAATCACAATGCTTAAAGTTGTTGAGATATGAAGTCTTCAGAACGCCGAGTCCTCAACGATCAACCGAACTCACTTGAGGGTTTGTGTTATACTGTAACCAGCAGATGTTATATATTTTAGATGTTCGAAAAAGTGATGCTAGTCTGTGGGAAAAAAAAAATGTGGAAATTTTTGAAAGCAATATTCGGAAAGAGATAAAGGGCAACATATATACGAGATTTTTCAAATCAACGATCTAAAATCCACGTCAACAAAATTCTCTACGTGCGGATTCGAAGTCTTTCCTTTGTTGCCAGGAAAGTACATGGTATTGCGGAAGTGGTTTGCGAAGTGATTTAATCATATGTAATGCTCAAAAACCAAACGCTAAGGAGCACAATTTCTGCTCAGGTATTTAGTAAGATCATAAAGAAAATTAACCGAAGGAACAAATGAATGAAAGGAAAAAAAATAAGCTGCTAACTGAGAAACAATGAACTTTCCAGACGTTCCTAATAAAATATGTGGAGAACGAAGTTTTTTCAGTATCATTTTGCTTAGGGCATAACCTAGGTGGACACTACATTTCTGACGAGAATTCACTTTATTTCAGTTAAGTAAAAGATTTATTTATAAACTACGTATTTTATAAATGTACAAAATTGAAATTTACGGATAATTCATTCATATATATATATATATATATAAAAGCAAGCAAGACACATAAGTTTAATTTTCCGTATTATATTTGAAGGAAATTTAGAGGCATAGCGGTACTTATAACCTCTCGAGATAGATTTTAAAATGTTTCCCGTTGGCTTCACTAGTCCGAAGATGAGAAATATGGAACGTCCAGACCACAAGGGATTCGCGTCGAATCACCAAAGTTGTGAGAGAAAGATACATAAAGTTTGTACGTTCCGTTTAAATTACTGGAAAAGTGAACTTATCTGAACCCGAATACAGAATTATTTTAAGTTCTGGGAGGAGTTTCAAGTAATAATGTTAAATAGGAAATACCAAAACGACCAAAATTGGATTTGGATCTCTTTGAACGCCTCATCTACCAGTCGATAAACCTCACTGAATTAAACAAAATGGTACGGGTGACTGTAAATCTTCATGCGCTGTTTTTGAGAAAATAGAGAAAAGTAGTTTTTTTTTTTTTTTTTTTTTTTGTAAGCGTAACAGTTGAAATTGAACATTAACACCCACAAAAAGTTCTGTGTAGTAGATCCCAGGGTATGGATTAGATACATTCTTATTTTACGCCGAATCCAAATTTCGAAACCCCAAACTGATTGACCATGTCAATTCTTTGTTGCGGGCAAAAAATTTGAGCAATTTTGGATAAGGATACACACGTAATGAATATGCTTCTTCCAAGGAAAATCATGGTTGAGTACCCAAAAATGACATTCTTATGTATTTTTCTCTACTGGATCCGACTCAGGAGATGAGGAACCTTGAAACCTCTAGCTGAAATCATCTAATCCGCATATAAGAGCTTTCTTTGAGTACTCTGACAGTTGTGTTTCTGCAACTTTGGCTAAGGAAAACTCCAGTGCAGAATGACTAAACAGGTCTAGATACTTCCTTTTTTCGTGCTACCTTTACCTCTTATCTTCGGTTGATATTTTCATGGAGTATTAGACAAATCTTAAACAGACAAAACTTCCAGCTACGATCTATATACAGATCACATCGATCTATATACTTATCACACACACAAAATTAACATGCTTTGCAGAAAAATTTTCATGCGTAGTTTTCGAGAAAATCAAGCAAAAACAAACATTTGATGACCAAAGAAGTATATTGTTTGTTTCGACAACTTTTATTCTTCTGGAATAAATAACTTATTTATCTATGTACAGTATATGTAAAATAACACACTATTAAGTGGATTATTGTTGTTTATTTTTGTCTATTGTTGTTTATTGTTGTACATATTATTGTTGTCTATTATTATTTATCATCTTCTAACGGTGACACACACTTCTAACAGTAACGGAAATCAACAATTGTATTTGAATAAAGAATGTTCGACCAACTATTCGATTTTATTTATTTATTTATTTATTTTTTGCAGCAATACAAGTTTACATACGTACAAATATGATAGCTTGTTTTTAGTTTTTACATTATGCCAGTTAAGGGGGGGGGGAGGGATCGAGATCTTTCTGTTTATAATGTCTATCAAAATTCCGAAAATAATAATGGTGTATTTATGATTGCTGGAAAATTGTTACCGACCATCATCACGAAATAGAAAGCAAATTGACTTTTGTTTTTCCTATCTTCCTACCTTGCTTCCTACCTTTGATAGCTGACTTTTTTCTTTCTTTTTTCTACTTAATACGAAGGTGTTGAGGTGATGTGATAATCTATAACAAAAACACTAATATTTTGTGTGATATGCCATTAAAGGATGTAATTTTGTGGTTTTAAAAAAAATGTCTGCTTCACTGAACACTCTCTGATACTCCCTAACATTTTTGATATAGGATTAAATGAGTTATTTACTGTGCGTTTATCTATCGTATGTATAAATTTTAGAGAAGACTGAAGGAAGAAAACGATCGACAGAGATTACGTGTAATATACGACAGATTGGGGTAAAAAAAGTGACATGTTGAAAGCGATTGCACCTAATTACAAAATAATTAGGTTTCGTGTAGACATGCGACCTGTTGGCGCCTTTTAGAATAAAGCTTACCTGAGTGGAACAACTTTTCGTCTTCAATTTTTTTTTTCCTTTTCATTTATTCGTTTTCTCCCTAACTGATTGACAGGTAGGCGATTGTTTTAAACCTGATTTGTAGACTGCAAAAACTGCTTTTTTTTTTTTTTTTTTTTTTTTACATGTAGCAAGAAAGATTAAAAAAAGGGGGAACTTCATTTTTGATTTGTTCACGTGTTTTTCATAATTTTTTTCTTTAGTCTTTCTTCGTCCTTCTTTATTGATTACTCTTTCCACGTTTCCTTTGTTCACCTTTTTAATTGTCCATATGACTCTATCTTAGTTTCCTGTTAATCTTAATTTGTGTATTATCCATTTCCGTATTGCTTATACATTATCCTTTGTTAATTCTAGCAAAAATTTTATCCAATTTTTTTGTCACCTATTATAAATGACCCGAATACCGATACATATATTTATTTATTTATAAGTATAGTTTAGATACAGCATGTTAGATATTTTGCACTGAAACAGGAGTGCACCCACGTGGAGGTCTACTGGATCCGGACCTCCCCTCCCCCGAAAAAAACTTCGTAGCTTGATAATTATACATTTGTACATTTTCTTAATAAAACTTACTTGGTTAGCAGAGAAATGATTATTGTAGCGTAAAAAATTGACTTTACACATCATCTCTACTCTTACTTTTCGTATAGAAGCAATCTAGTTAAATATAGATGGCAGACCTTAACAATTTACTTATTTAGTCTTTTCGAGTGCAGAACAGGCACGCACCCAGAATTTTGTTGTTGGGAGGGATCCAATACTAAGAAAATATGTCCACCAACCAACTATATTAAAAAATCAAAATTAGTTTTAACTATTTACAAGATCACATTGAATGAGTTGTTAAATACTTACTGTAATAATAGTAAATGTCTTTAATGTAACGTTATATTTAAATTTAGATAAACTACTTTTCTTCTTATAAATTGATTCCAACACAAGTCATATATATATAATATACTAGCATATATTACCCGCTTCGCTGGGTTGAAATAAATAATTTAAATGCACCTCTTTGTATGTTGTATGGCTGAATTTGGATCTATGCTGCATCGTAAATATCAATGTTCATCTTACTGACCCCTAAAATTATAGATTCAACACGGATATTACTCATTTTCAATCATTTAAATGTATGTCACCCCTCCTTATCCCCCACGTGTCGGGGCTGAAAATGGATTAAACAACATCAGAAGTGTCACTTTCCATCTTGTCGACCGCAAGAACTATATAGTGTATATTCAATACTAGTATCTGTCATTTTTGATCATTTTAAAATTTCTCTTCCCCTCCCCTTCCCCTACGTTGCATCGTCAAAATGAATAACCTAGGGTAATTCCTGTCCCTAAACTCATGTCTGTTGAAAATTTGATTGAAATCGATCGGGTGGTTCGAGAGTGATGAAGTCACAAAAGCAGTCATTTTTTTATTTTATATATATATATATATATCCCCCCTCCCCTACGTTGACTCTTCAACGTGAAACTATAAAAAAACACCCAAGGCACAACCCTCATATATGTTGAAAATTTGATCGAGATTGGTTGGATGGTTCAAAAGTTATTAGGTTTTATTAGTTTTATTTATACGTCCCCCTCCCCTCCCCCCTCTAGAATCTACCGTTAAAGTAAAATTACAAAAATGTTTCCAGATCCGAACCTCATGTATCTTGAAAATTTGATTGAGATTGGTCGGTCGGTTCAGGAGATTTAGTCACAAACATAGTGATTTTCAATTTATATCTATATCTATATCTATCTTTAGCTGCTAGGGGTCTAAAAAGGACGAAACAATAGATACATTCTATATTTTCTAACTTTGATTTATTTGCTCCTCTCTATACTATATTGACTAAATCTTGATCTGAAGAAATGCGTGAAGCAATAAAACTATGAATATGCTATTGCCATCAACACGTTCTGTTCTAATTTAGTTTTCGGAATGTCATGATATATTTCCTAAAATATCACTATTTTTGCAAAAATGATTTTTGATGTCACCGTTTTACAAAGAAATAAGTATAAAAAGCTTTATCGACCCTATTATCTATTCACAAATAAATATTTTGTTGTTTTTTAAGAAACAAAATGTATTTTGTTCATTACATATCACCAAGGCATCTTTCTGTGAAGTGAAAAAGTCGAAGGACAAAAAAGTTTATATTTTCGAATAAATTTTGTTGAGAGTGGTAAAGGACTGTGAGAAACATTGTTATAGAAAGTTTCGTTAATTGATTTTAATAAATAACATATTTATACATATCTATAATTTTGAGGGGTTTAAACGGGACGAAATGTTTCCAATAATTTGGATTTTTTAAAAATAACAACAATATTTTACATCTTATTGCAATGAATCTGACATAATTCAATCTAAGTAGCATAAGAAACGTTTTCCCGAGACGTGTCAGTAATTAGATAGAAATAACGTTGATAGATATGACGATATTTTTTATGGTCAAGGGGTTTTTTCGGGACGATTTTTGGTTATTTCCAGGTATCCAACTCTCAACAGAATGTGTAAGAAAATGTCGGCAACTGTGAGCGTACTCTTTAAAACGTCTCCTCTCAAGCATTTCTCATTTCATAAACTATTCTGTTTAAACAGTTCACAGAAATTAGGATGGAAAATTGACAAAAACAGTCTACCAACATTTCAGATAGAACATCATTGCCATAACAATTGCTTCGGAGAAAGTCACACCACCGTTCGCTCATAGCAAACAGCACTGAGAAGGGGGAAATATGTAGAGGAGGAGCCCTCCCCACGTGCGTCACGCAGCAGCTCAATAGTTGATTGACACCTGAAGTTCCTTTATAGCTGTTTTCTTCCGCTGGTTATAAAGCAGTAAAGCGAACAAGAAAGACTGGTTACAGATTTCAATAACAATTGTATAGGCTGTGCTCTACACAAACATATTTAAAGCTGAGAAAATATGTAGAAGCCCTGGACTAAAAGACACACATCATTTGAAATATTATAATAAATAACTACAATACATGTATATAGAATAAGAAATACATGTTACTCAATGATAATTAAATAATCCAGTGTAACACCATTCTACAATAAATCCCATATTTTCAGGAACACCATCAATAAGACCGTTATATTACTGTTTTATTTATGGTTTAGTGTCTCACTGGTAATTACACTGAAAGGAGAGGTTCCGACTTCATATGATCGCATGCAGTTTTTATATGGTTTCTTGCCTTTCACTCCTTACATTGTGTCGTTTATTATTATTATTATTATTATTATTATTATTATTATTATTATTATTATTATTATTATTATTATTATTATTATTATTATTTTATTATTATTATTATTATTATTATTATTATTACTAGTGAGTTGAGTTGATTTTGAGTTTAACGTCCGTTTCAGCAGCTAAGCTGTATGAAAAGTGGACGTACTGATTAACGTGGAATCCGAAACACATGAGCTCCTACTGGGAATCGAACCCAGGTACCCCACGCCACAGACGCGTACGCTAATCTCTTAGCTATGGAGATACTACTACTACTACTACTACTACTACTACTACTACTACTACTACTACTACTACTAATAATAATAATAATAATAATAATAATAATAATAATAATAATAATAATAATAATATAGTTTAAATTAAAAGACAAATTCTGACCAAAGCACTCATTAACTAATAAATAATAGCATTACAGTTTCGGCAAATTGCTTTGGTTAGACTTTGTCTTTTAATTTATACAAGAAGTTCCAAAGCTAGAATGAGTGATATTCAAATAATATAGTTAATAACATCAAGAAATTTTGAAAACAATAATTTTGGGAGAAAATAGTTTTTGTGGTGGTAAATTGAAGAAAAGAAAAAAATTAACACTAAAAGCATTTGCGAGATTAAATGTTTTTATAAACTAAACTACTTCCCTGATATTCGAGAAAACCGCACTCAATGTTTTTAATTTCTTCATTTTATCTTCTCAAAAATAGTTTCTTCTTTTTAATGCATTTTATAAAAACTTTGCTTTGTTATAATTTCAGCATCATCTTTACCAAAGGATTTACCAATGAATAAGTGAGAAGTTTATTTATGACCTCTTTCTAGTACCGAAGCTATACGTTGCTTGAAAACAGTAATGGTTTTAGATTAGGTGTGAAAAGTAATATTGTTGAAATGGTGGGAAATCCACATGCCCAGGAGGAATTCACTTGCTCCAAGGGGCTCCCTGTCACTCTCTGAAATAATCACTGCTTGAAAATGAAATCTCTGAGTTTAGTGCCACACAATTATGCTCCAAGGCTGAAGGAGATGGTAACGAATGAAACAAACAAGTGATGGTAAAATCTTGGCGATATAAAGAGCAGGAGGTAATGGAAGGTCTTCAAGAAAACCCGTGCACATATTTTTCATCCTTGGCGAGAACCAGGACCGAAGCGGGGGCCACATATCCTAAGAGTATTTGCACACGTCCCTGGCAATGCCGGATCCGGCACCGACAATGCCGGAACCGGAACCGGGGCTGCTTTGCACACGCAGCCGGCAAAACCGGAGCCGGATCCGGCAATGTCGGTGCCGGCGCTGCTTTGTACACACATCCCGGTAATGCCGGTGCCGAAAGGTAGTTTGAGTTTGAACGTGAAGGAGAGAACATGAGTCCGTTTTATACATTATATGAAAAGCTGCGTACATATGATTCGAAATTTTTTTTATTAATTACTTTCGCATGTCTAAACAAACGTTCGATTTCTTAGTACAACGAATTAGTAATCATATTCAGCGCTGTTCAGATTTTTTTTTTTTTTTTTTTTTTTTGGTGCAAGAGCCGTGTAATATTACAGACTGACTTGAATAAATGGAAGGGTCGTTCAATATCTGAGAAATAGCTCAATGCAAAGAACAAGGTTAATTGTATTACGTCAATCAAGTGACGTAGGAGCATTAACGTCTAAATCCCCAAATATCTTTTCTTTAGTACACAAAGGTATATTTGCTCTTTGTGTGTGTGGATGTGTGCGCACGAGGTATATGGCCTTCTTTTGGTTTCTTTCTCTTTTTTTCACTTTTGTTGCCATAATTTTAACATCTATTTAAATTTCTCAAAATTGAAACATGCTGAGATCAAGCTATTTAAAATAATAATAATAATAATAATAATAATAATAATAATAATAATAATAATAATAATAATAATAATAATAATAATAATAATAATAATAATAAGCTCTACAAAGGCAACATTGCGGCTGCCTATTCATTCAGTATACAATCGTTTTATGGAACAAATACCAGACAAGACAGAGTACACATTTTTATTACGATCTATAAGGTAAAACAGTATGCAACCACAAGAATAGAAATTTTCTTGTTCTGTTTGTGCATTTTCAGTTCTTTCTGTAGCTGTGTTGTAGTTTTTATTTACTTTAATTTTATTTACAACCTTTGTTATGCTTGAAAATGCCTACTTCTACGATTATGATGGATATTTATACCGTACATACTGGGTTGCATAATTAACAGGATAAGCACTGGACAACTATCCTAGATTCATAATTTCTTCGTATCTCCATTTTGTTCATTTCCGCCAAGTTGATTTTTTAAAAATTATGACTTCATATATGCTAAGACATATTCTCTATCAAAACGAATCCAACGACCCCTTTGTTTAAATCGTTTAAGTAAGTTTCAGCTGTAGAAGATAACAAATTAATATACATACATACATGTGTGAAACTCACTTTACGCGTTGCCGTAGTTGGATAATTCAAACAAGATCCGAATTTCCCTTGCTGAGGATTTATGTAAATAGCAAGCCACTATATCTGTGGTACCTCACAGCCATTTTTATTATTTCATTCTTCATTATATATTCATATGATGTGAAAAAAAAGAAAATAACAAAAAACCTGAAGTAAACAAAAAATCCAAATACAGGAAAAGAAACAAGAATACACAACGCCTTGCCACTCACTCAGTGTAGCTAGATTGAAGAAACCTATCAACAAGCCGGCTCCGTCTTTGCCGGCTGCGTGTGCATCTACGCATAATAAAACATTGCCGCCGACAAAACCGGAGCCGGGGCCGGCACCGACATGTCGGCGGCTACTCCGGCTGCATTTGCCGGAGCCGGGAGTTCCACCGGCTTTTTTGCCGGGTCGGAAAGCGTGTGCCAGCTACCATTTGATTACATTGCCGCCGACTCCATCGCCGGCATTGTCGGAACCGGATCCGGCATTGCCGGGGACGTGTGCAAACGCTGTAAGAAGTAGATAGGTGCTCTATCACTGAGCCACCGAGGTTTCCGTATAAGTGAATCCATACCTCAAGATCGAATCAGATCTACGTTAATAAGTTCAAATTTTAAAGCTGATCAAGAATCGAACTCGGAGCCTCTTACATCACGCTCGTTAACCACTAGAACAGAGCGGGGACTGTAGGGGGTGAAATACAGGGACCTGATCCCTATTAACTGTAACTTCCTGAAGTTAGCTCTCCACTCATCACAAATATATATTCCAAATATTATACTTTATTCCTTTTAAGTCATTTTTAGTACTCAAAGAGCATGTTCCCTAAAAATCTCGAAATCTAATTTTGTAAAACAAACACAGGGGCGGATCCAGGATAGCGATCGGGGGCGATCGCAACCACAAGAATAGGATTTAAAAAAAAAATAAAACCCATTACAAAGTTGTAGCTCTTGATTTTTTATTTAAAACATTGTATTATGATTATAGAATAAAACCTTAAATAAGTAAGTCTTCAATTGCAGAAGTTAAATGAATCAATACATCTCAATAAATTACTTGCATTGGAATTCTTGCTCAGAAAATGCCCACTTTCGAAAATGTAGGTGGTAAACAGTAAGCTATAAACCCATTTGTCCGCAAGTGTTTGCCAATATTCCTTAGGACTTTGACAGTACAGAAAGTCAATAAACGTAATGGTTCTGGCATTTTACATGCAAGTGCAATTGAAAATACAAAGAAGGAAGTAATATAACTAGCGTATGAATAGAAATTAAAGTTCATGATTCAAGAAGAATTCGTATTCTTATTATTATTCTTATTCTACTGCTACTACTGTTTATTATTATTATTATTATTATTATTATTATTATTATTATTATTATTATTATTATTATTATTATTATTATTATTATTATTATTATTATTATTTGTAATCCATCCGTATCAACGTTTAAACAAGTCAACATGCATGGCAGTGCATGGCAGCCAAGTTACGCGAAGAAAATGAAAACTGGCCTGCACTGCCGTAAGCATAGTATACACAACTAGAGATTTGGGTAAAATCGCCGATTTCGAGGCTCTGTAAAACCGATTCTAGTAACGGGAAGAAACATGAAATTTAGAATTTAAGGAGATATCCGAGAGATGTGATCATATACCAAATCTCACATTTCTACCTTCAACCATATTCGAGCACTGGACCCCTAAAATATGCAGTTTTCAGGCTCACTGACTCACTCATCAAATTGATTAGGTACTTCCCAATGAGACAGAGACGTGAAACTTAGCACAAAGGTACCTTATAATGACCTGAGTATAGAAAAAGTCCGAAATCTGATGAATGTGTTATGGGAAATTTTACATGGGCAATAAACTGTCCTTAGCTAAGCAAGAAATCGTTTCACTCACTCACTCATCAAATTGATAAGGTACTTCCCAATGAGATAGAAACGTGAAACTTTGCATAGAAGCGCCCTATAACGACTCGAGTACAGAAAAAGTTGGAAATGTGAGGAATGTGTTATGGGATTTTTTATGGGCTAGAGACTGTCCTTAGCCAAACATATATAGGTTCGTCCTCTCATTCATCAAATTGACTACGTGCTTCTCAATGAGATAGAGATGTGAAGCTCTTCTTAAAGGTACTTTATAATGACTAGAGTGTGAAAAAGATCCGTAATGTGAGGAGTGTGCTATGGGAAATTTTTCATGCATGAAAACTGTCCTTAGCAAAGTAGAAATCGGTTCATTCATTCACTCATCACATTGAGTTGCTAGTTTCCAATGAGATAGAGATGTAAAACTCTGCATAAAGGTACCTTATAATGACTTGAGTGTGATAAGTCCGAAATGTGAGGAATTTGTTATGGGAATTTTTTATGGGTGAAAACTGATTTTAGCCAACCAGAAATCGGTTCATTCACTCACTCGTCAAATTGGTTAAGTACTTGTTTATGAAATATTGATGTAAAAGTGTATATTGGTACCTTATAATGACTTGAGTATGGAAAAGGTCTGAAATTTAAGTAATGCGCTAAAGGAAATTTTTTATGGGTGAAAACTGTCCTTAGCCAAGCAGAAATGGGTTCACTCACTCACTCATCACTTTCATTTGGTACTTCTCAATGAGATAAGATGTGAAACTCTGCATAAAGGTATCTTATAATGACCTGAGTATGGAAAAAGTCCGAAATGTGAGGAATGTGCTATGGGAAATTTCTTATAGGCGAAAAATGTCCGTAGCCATTAGATACTTTCCAATGAGATGAAGATGTGAATGTCTACACAAAGGTAGCTTATACAGTAATAGCTTGAATATGAAAAATGTCCGAAATTTAAGGAATGTGCTATGGAATTTTCTATAGGAGAAAAACTGTCCTTACTCAAACAGAGATCGGTTCATTTACTCACTCATCATTGATTAGGTGCTTCCAAATGAGATAGAGATTTGAAACTCAGCATAATGGTACCTACCTTATATAATGACTTATCTAAGTAAAAGGTTCCAAATTTAAGTAATGTACTATGGAAATTTTTATGGGCCAAAAACTGTTCATTAGGTACTTCTTAATGAGAAAAAGATGCGAAACTCTATGAAGGTACCCTGTAACGGCTTGAGAATGAAATTTGAGGAATTTGCTATGGAAAATTTTTCATTAAAAAAAAATGTCCTTAAATCAGAAATCGGGAACGATTCCGTTATTAAACACATCACGTGCATTGTGATAATGTTGTCAATCGTCCGAGTAGTCGAGTTGGTGCCCTCCTCGCTGTCTATCACGTGCGCCTTTGGAGTATGGGGTCCCGAGTTCGATTCCCGGTAGAAGAGCCTTTGGAATTTTAACTCTCCTCGATGTTTCTGTGTTCGTGTCCCTGTCGTTCTAGAACACGTTGGCCGCCATGTGCATAATTCTGATGCACAAATAGTGGGGTGCTAAATACCCCGAAATATGGCTTGGCGGCTAACGTGTTAATAGAAAAACGAGCTAAGGTCACCGAGAAAAATCCGTTATCCGGACATCGGTATATTGTACAAGTATACGGGATCCTTATGTTTACTATAGAAATCAATACTTAACATACGCTATCCATATGCTACATACGTACTGGCCTCTTTCCCGCGTAGATGTTACTCAGTGGCATTACAGGATGTCTGACATCTAACAGCCTTCCATACATTACGTACGTCAACTATAAGTTACAAACGGCCATCTGTATGTGAGATCCTGACTGTCTACATACTGTAGTTCTTTCCTTTGTGCGGAAAGTACGTTTATTCGGAACACTTATACGGAAAGTATGTTTAAAATATACTTTTTCAGTTATACGTTTAGTGTATGTTTAGTCCAAAAACTGCAGGATTTACATATGTAACCTACGTACGCCACATACCTACCTATGTAACCTATGTACCTACGTACATTTTTTCTCAGTGTGCGAGTAAAAAAGTGAAAGCTAGTAATAAGTAGTTAAGCAAGTTAATGAGGCATATTCTGTGCATCAGTTAACTTTTAAAAACGTGGGCTAAGACACGTACATACTGCCGTAAATTTCGTGGTTGGAAACCCAGACAAGGGAGCCAATATTGTTTTTCTTTTTTCGGTGAAGATTTTCCCTTTATTTCAGTCATTTGTATTAAATAGATATTGAAATTAATTGATAAGTAAGAGATTGTAGAAGTGAGGATATTTATAATTAATGAAGTTTCCGAAGAAATGAGAAATTTAATTGTTCGAGTTTATGTGAGACTAGCAACAAGATGTAACGGATTTAGTAAATATATTGGTACCACGAGTTGTATTATGGTTACCACAGTCGTTGCGTAAAAATGTTCTTGATGCTTCGTGTCTCTATCTGTGAACAGTGTGCGAATCTCTTACGTATCAGCCTTTTCATCAACAGTGAATTTCGTGCCTTTGCTCTTCATATTTCCTGAATGTGCTCACCTGAGGGTCGCCCCCACGCGTCCGCCTTTGCTCGGCCTACTTCCTCACACCTCTTAAGCTCACAATTCTACCGAATTTCAAATTTCTTTTCCTATTTCAACTATCTAAAACATAAGATTTTGTGTCCCAGGAAAACGCCTATTTAAATAACATGGGGTTTCCTTCATCTCCCTTTAGATTCCTTAAAAACTTAAAAAAAAAAAAAAAAAAAAAACACTTTTAGCAATTTTCCTGTAGGTTAGTCGCGGGAGGCTACAATCGTGCTAAATTTCATCATTCTAATCCTGCCGGAAGTGAATAAACATTTTGGGGTGTAGAAGACGTCCAATATAAATAACATGTAAATGGTTTTTCAGTTCCTCATAAAACCACTGTAAAGTTGGAATTGTTTATCTTTTACTGATTACTTAGGTAATACTAACGAAAACGTAGAAGCATACTGAATTTCAAGTTCTTATTCCAATTCCAAGTTCCTAAAACATGAGATTATAGGTCCAAAAAAGACCCATTTAAATAACATGGGGAAATTCTTCATCCCCCTTCATCATTTCAACTTTCCACGTCAACCGGAAGCACCTCTTTAATTTATGTCAGTTCATGTAGTTTTATATACAGTTGGATATGTTGGTGGCAAATATTATTAAGATTACAAGCTATTTGAAAGGTGTATATCATTGGAAGGAAAACCCGAAGCAGTATGAAACTGCGCAACATGCGCGTCATGTAATGAACTCCGTAATTTCGCAATGTGGAATGGCAGAGAACAATTAAATATATTGAAACACCAGCCATGTCTAGTGATGTAGCAGCGAGGATTCAGCATTAAGGGTTTTGGGCCCTGTTGATACTCTTCGTATTTAGGTAATGAAAAATGAGATGTTAGCGATCGTGATTTTGTAGTTCGGGTAAATGAATTAGAATCACGTTTGGACATAACTCTCTGACAGATATTTAATAGAATAAATCCTCTCCGCTGTTCTAGTGGCTAGCATGTGCGCCTTTCTTGTACGGCGTCCTGGGTTCGATTTCCGGTGGGAGAGCCCTTGGAAACTAATGTTGCATGTGACACATTATGACTCCTTTAAAAATGTACAATTTTAAATTTAAATCCAATAATATACCACAATTAAGATAAACGATATTGACATGGTGAATTACAAAAAGAAGTGAAATATGAACAAAAACACCAGAGGTACAAAAAGTGCAGCCAAGTTCGTCAGCCTCAAAAAGTGTTGAGATGAGGATCGATGAACCAAGTTCCTTGGCCCTGCATCCGAAACGAACACTGGAACTTGGCGCGAGGTGTCAAGGAAAATGATGCTAAGGAACCTTAGGGATAGTGGTGGTGGGCGTGGTGGGTTTGGGACCACCACCAACCTTAAGAATATCAACTTCGCTAAGGCGCTAAGGCACATATACAGTATATTGCAGTAAGATTGGTGGTTCGAAACTCAGACAAGGAAAACTTATATTCCTTCACGAAGTGTCAAGGTAAATGATGTTAACGAGCCTTACGGATGGTGTTTGTGAGTGTGGTGGATTTGGGGGTCACCATTAGCCTTATGGCTGAAATGTCCCGGCCGTGAAACTAGGAACAGACATCTTAATGTATTCGAATATGTTAGACATCTCGCGCCAAGTTCCAGTGTTCGTTTCAGATGCAGTGGTAAGGAACTTGGCTCATCCATCCTCATCTCAACACTTTTTGAGGCTGACGAACTTGGCTGCACTTTTTGTACCGCTGGTGTTTTTGTTCTTATTAATTCTACAGAAGAGTCCATTCCCTTTTCTAAAATTGTTTGACTTTTCGTTTTTTCTTTCTTCTTTCTTTTTTGCAATCTATTATGACCTTGTTTTGAGCTCGAACGACTGCCCCCCCCCCCCAATATTCAACTTGGATCCGCCTCTAGTTACACAATTAAGGAATTATCCACAGAAAGATACATTTAAAATTTTTTGTTGTTTATTACAAGCGCTTGCGTGCGTGGAATAAAAAGAAATTTCTATTTTACGTAGATACTAATGTAAAGTAAAGCTAAATAATGTTAACTGGAAAGCAAAGTTGTTAATGTTTAATTTAGTCGGCAATGTTCTAGTGAGATCAGCGAAGTTAAATAGTACCGGATCTGGCCCGAGTGACCATGCGTACTCATTACATGGTATCGACATTTCGGTATCCACGCAGCGTCGTGAGGACAATTGGGGAACTACTTGAATGAAAGTATTGAACTCGGTGACTTCAACTTTCGGCTATTCAAGATTCGTCTAATAACCTCAGGCAATGAAATTTGCAGATGTTAACTCAAGAGAAAGTGTAAGCGAATCTTGAATTCAAGATTGCCTAATGTGAAATTATGTTGGTAGTACTGACAAGAAATGACACAATTTAAGAAATTTGTAGTTTCTAAATTTTAAAAAAATAAAAATAAAAAGTACACATCAAAATAGTATAAGCGCAATTACACTATATAACTAGATATTATATGTTTGACACCAAGATATGAAATTATTACATGAAGTTACAAAATGCATTACAGAAAATATAAAATGAAGTCACAAATTCGACGAGAGTTTGCATAATTCATGAAATAAAATTAAACAAAGCACCAAAGATCAGTATAAGCACAATTACGGTATAGATAGCATACGCTTGACATCGAGCATCACCATTAAAAGTGTAAATTTTTAATTAAGTGCAAACTGTTTTAGTGCAGTATGCAGGGGTCTGAACCGAAAAAAAAAAATAGTAACAATAAAACTTATGGGACAGATTTTTCCCATCAAGTATAGACATATCCTAAAAGTGATCAGATATTCACTTAAGCTTCACCCAATATGGCTGCCATATCTCATGTGATCGCCGCAGTCTATAGAATATCCATGTTTCCTTGATTTCTTACCTTTCGTTCAATTATACGATTTTGAAACTTATAACAAAATATTTTGTAAACAAATTTCTTCTCGCTTGATACAATCTCTGTAGGTTAGGTAGATATAAAGTTACAAATGAAGGAAAGGGTTGTGTCGTTTAATCTTGTATCTGTTTTTTTTCTCAAACGTATTTTTCTGATTTTTTATAAAGAAAGCAGATTGATCAATCAGTCAAAATGTTTAAATACGTGAAAATACAGGAGGAAACATGGATAATGTGATGATATTTTTACATGAATTTTCAGGATGTAACATGGCTTTGTCTCTGTTCCAAAAAGGGAAGAAAACCTCTGAAACTACTCAAGAGATAGACAGTTAATTGTAACATTTTATGAGTATATTCAATAATTCTACCACGAATTCTGAAGAACTAGTAAAAGTGGGATAACGTTTCCAATTATACTTTTATGCATCCCATGGGATGACGCACTGGCTTTCTGTCGATATTTCACATACAGAAGACTTATTTCACACCAGTCACTTACTCCGACGGCACGTATAGAAAGTGTACCATAAGGAGCTAGCTTTGCTGGAGCAACATATTCAAGTAATTGATATGGGGGACCAACATATTCAAGTATTGAGGATCGGAAGAGAAAATGGAGAACGCTACCTAGTTCGTTGTTTGGAAATAGCAGCACCATTTTTTTTTTTTTAAAGCTCGTGTATTGCAAATGTAAAACTCTCATGTATTTGGGCCTATTGTTTATGTTCGAGATTGTTTCACTCAGACATGCAGTAGCGTAACTAAGGGCTTGGGGGCCACCCAGCAGACAACGTGGAATGGGGTCCCTTCTCTACGTCCTACATTACGATTTGTGGCCCCGTGATGGCTTCGCCCCCCTTGCAATGCGGGACCTGCGGGACCCTTATTTACGCCCAACCGTATCGTTTATGTCCCAACAGTGTACCGTGCCAGGGATGGACTTTTTTTTTTTTTTTTGTCTTTTATGTACCATAAATTATTTCTATCGCTTATAAAAAACTGAATTTTGCTTAAATAACGTTTTCTCTACAGATTATTTTGCTAAATAAGATTACAGAAACTTCCGTATAATGTCCTATTGTTCTCAAATGGATCATATTTTGTATATGTCAAGTGTAATTCTAGCATGTTCACATATTTTCTTTCTCTCTATTTTTTTTTTTAACATATAAATATTATATGTATAAACAAGCAAAGAAATCAGAAAAATACGCTTGACAGAAACACAGGCTCAACATTAAGCGATACAAGCCTACTCCTTCATTTCTAGATTTATATCTACCTGACCTACAGAGATGAATATACGAAAGAAACGTAATTTTATTCACAAAAATATTTTGTTACAAGTACCAAGACCGTATAATTGAACCTAAGCTAAGAAATCAAGGAAAACATTATTTTTCTATACACAGTGTCGGCCAAATTGAATATGGCAGCAACATTGGATGTAGCTCAAGAGGAATGTTCGGGAACTTTTAGGATATTACTATACTTGATAAAAGGAAACTATCCTGCAAGTTTCGTTAGGCTACCAATTTGCGCTGGGTTTGTCAAAATTTTCCGCTACATACTGGACTATTTAATAAGAACGTGAAAATACTTTCAAGAAAAAATGATAACTATTAATAAGGTGCAGGACTACCAACGTATGTGAGCTAAACGAAGTGCTTTAAAAAATCAACTTTCGCCTAGTAAGAAAATTAACTGTGTCATCGCTTTGATTGACGTTTGCATAGCTAGGAGGTATTAGGCGAATCTTGAATAGGCGAAACTTGAATCCCGGTGAACTCCCGTCTAGTAATCCAGCATTAACGGCGAGGGGGGCGATGTGCTGACCACACCTCACTCCAAAGGCATGAGTGCCGTAAAACAGCTTTCAAGCCATGGTCCCATAAAGGCTGTTACGCCAGTGTTTTCTTAAAGTTTAATTCAGTGATGGTAGGTACTATTCGGAGATTTATTATTTTTCTTTTTCCATTTTGCATAATTATGTTTTTTTCTCGTTATTATATATATAAAACATTCTAGCAGTTTCGATTTGCTCGACTACAAACACGGAAGTGTACGATAATTTGGAACTATTCATACTGTTAGGTGAAAAAAAAAAAGTTGTATACCTATATAATATATCACAGTCTTATGAGCTTGTATAAGAAACAGAAAGTGAAATCTGAACTAGGAGAGATATCTGAGTTTGAATCTCGTGTTTGGTGACACAACCCGAGACTATAGATAATACAAGATGATTGTTGGATTTGAGTTTAGTGTCCCGTTCTGCACCAAGGCTATATGAGACGCGGACCTACAGCTTAATGTGTAACTATAATATTATGGAGAATAAGCGCATCCTAAGGTTGCAATAAGCTCGTGTTATAAAGTGTCAGTTAAAGTTGGTGTTGTGAAAGGTAATTAAGGATTTCATCCATTTGAAACAAATATTGTATTAAAATATCTATTTGTTAAGATAATGAACGTGATTTTCTTTGTTTAACATGGCAGTCAAAGAAGAATTAATGGATAATAAATACGAAATTGTAAAATTTAAATATCCTATCGTTTAAATACATTCTTGCTACTATCGACGGCATTATCTGGTAGGAATGTTGAATAACCCTGATTCAGCAGGAAGAAAATAAGCTATAGTATTGAAGTTGATTGATTAGAGTTTCACTATATAACAAATATTGAGGTTATATGAGACAAGATATGTTGTTTAAAGTGAACTGTGGATCACTATTCGAGTTTTATCCAAGGCTTGATATACGTACTAATGATTGAATCCGCGAACACGCATAGGAAGCACGAGCATTGCAACTTAGCTACGAATGGACACACCATTCAATAATTCTAATTCAAGAATGAAGGCTAAAAATAAGAAAGATGAAACGACAGTCTGTAAGATGATACTACTTTCACATTTTTTATTTCACACTACTTATTCCGAGACGAAATCGAGACTTGCCATTCTAAATCGAGACAAGCGTTTATCGAGACGAGATCAGGATCGAGGCCATTATTTGTCAAACGAGACAAGCCCTACACTGCGGTCTCGTCTCTATACCATGCCTAATCCGAACTCCTCTAAATTGGACGATTATCTAAAAGAAGTTGAAAGAATTACAGGCTCAACAACCATTTGTAACATAGTTTAGAAAATGTTCATGATTTTTTGATGATGAACTTTATACCAATTTACCAACATTATTAGGGAACTATTCACACAGGTCCTGAGAATATTCAAGAAATCACCACTGGAACTGTTCACATAGGCGTTGACAAATATAACTATGTGTAAAATTTTGGATGGCTGATGCCGTGAATGATAAGAAATAGTAGCATGTTTTGTGAAGTTTATTTCAATGTGCCAAACAAAGGAAAGACAAGCGGAAACAATGAAAGGAGAAATTTTATCTGCTTTAAATCAACTCGCTCATTTCAAACATGGGAGAGTGCGACAAGTGAGCGATGAAAAAAAAACGAAAGAAAATAGGAACGAAAAAAGACAACTGACATAAGTTACCTGGAATATTGATCATAAAAGAAAGTTCAAAACAAAGAAAACATTTTACTGGATGGTAGAATAATTATTTCGTTCTGATCAGTAACCTTAACAAAAAAGGAGGTGTGTAAAATTAAGCATGTCTGCATGAACTCGTTTCAATCTCTGTACTCGTTTCAAAATTAACGGGCATTTCTAGACATTTTCTACGTTCTATCTTCGCACTTTGCCCTCACTTATCTCCCACCCAGTATACGGTCTGCCACTAAACACTCTCTTTTTCTCTGTTTATTTTGGTGCTGAATCCAGTGCTAGTAATCAGTTTCAACAATGTAATTCACCAAATCGGAATGTTCTATTGTGAGTAATATATGTTCACGGAGTTATTACTTGTTCTTTAGAAACATTTCGTATATGTCGTTACTTTGGGGATTAAAGTCGATCTTGTGGCGATATCTCATATGGGCAATAATGATTTCAGATTTGTTACTGATGGATGTGAAAAGTATTACTGCAAAATACTGGGAATCCCCATTGAGCTCGATATGAACTATGCCCTGGGGGAAATTTCGTAGTTCCGGGAGCAATACCTTGGGCCACCTCTTGAAAAATATTACTGCATATGGGTGCTAGTGACCGCAAATTATTCATATAACAATTAGTTCTTCGTGTAGCTGCGGATCTCCTATTGATTTTTCTTGTAAAGTTAAACATTTTATAAAAAGTCTCTTTACTGAAGTTTTTGCGCGAAAAACTGCTTTGAAAGAGAAATGGGAATAGACAATATTATTATTATTATTATTATTATTATTATTATTATTATTATTATTATTATTATTATTATTATTATTATTATTGTGATGCTTTATTTTGTTTAACCCGGGAACAGTCAACAGGTGAGCGCAGCGCTCACCCTATTTTATATTTTCGTT
Organism: Thermobia domestica; assembly: GCF_964235325.1. NCBI lineage: Eukaryota > Metazoa > Arthropoda > Insecta > Zygentoma > Lepismatidae > Thermobia > Thermobia domestica. Next base: position 163,881,388 of record NC_137455.1, on the reverse strand, counting down.
TCAAAGTCGCCCTAGTGGGGTCACAGACCTGAGACGCTGTCTAGCTGTGTCTTATGTGTGAGAGCCAAGTGTAATCTTTTCATTCTCTTCTGTTCGAGTAGTACTGGCTTTATAAATGTGACTATGCGTAATTTGTGAGCGCCACGCTCACGTGTCGACCGACGACGTGAGTGATTACAAAAGAAAGGATTGCTGCGCTGCATGTTTGTGTGAGAAGCTGAAAATATATATATATATATTAATAACCTCTAAAACGTTACTTGCAGTTTTGCTTTAAAAAAAGAAACAAAAGGAAGGGAAAAAAGGAAAGATTGTATTTAAAGGGAGCAGGAAAATTCGGTGTAGGAAATTTCGGTGTAGGAAAATTCGGTGTAAGAAAACTCGGTGTAGGAAAATTCGATGTACAGAAAATTCGGTGTACGGAAAACTCGGTGTGGGGAATGTTCGGTGTAAAGAAAGATTCGTTGTAGTAGACAGTAGTATTTATTAAAAACTTAACTTTGAGCATAAATGAGCGTATTAGTTTTAAGTTCAAACTTTGTGTAGAACGTACTTTTACTGTCTGCTGTACCAAATTTTGAAAAATTGTGATAGTGAAATAATTTGAATTCTAGATTTCGACGGATTTTAGCATTTCATGGCCCTTACATGACGAGAAATTTGTTTATTGATGTCCGTTTGTGTGATTTAGCGAAGCGATCATCGATACCAATCGACATTTCATTTAAAACTTAAGTTTTTATGCTGTTTTGGAGGATGTCTCCTAGAATTTTATATTTCAAAAAAAAAAAAAAAAAAAAAAAAGTAGGTTACTAGACGGGTAAAGTTGAAAATTGTAGATTTTTCAAAAATGTTCTGACGATTTTATGTATATTTTATAAATAAATATTTAAATTTAAATTCTTCAAAAACGACATAGTTTATTTATGTTACTCAAAGGTGTAAAAATAAATGCCTCAACTAAAGTATCTACGCCTGATTGGAGGAGAAGTCAATAAGGAGTCAATAGGGTTGCAGTACTTGTTTACCTTAACTTAAGGCAAACAAACTAAAGTGTTTGATTGGAGGAGAATTAAACTATTTGTACAAATATTATATGATAAAACCATTCTGCTTTATATTGCCCTTTCCACTAAGACTTTTTTGATCAATATATTTTTGCATCTTACATATGTATATGCAGAGTGATACTCCCGGATTCATTGGGCTCTAGAATTTCCAACTAAAGTCCGGTTTTCATGCGCTTTGTTGCAAATTATCAAGGGAGAATGGGAGGTTTATGGGACTATGTTTACTGGTTTAAATTCATACGGGGTAATATCGAGCAGGCCGCAAGAAAAACAGCAAATATTCGCCATTGTACGTTACATTTCGAATGAGATATTGGATATTTGAAGCGAAATTGAAGAATACAAATTAAGTGTTAGTGAGAATACAAATTAAGTGTTAGTGAAATGAAATGAAATCTTTAAGTTTTATGTCCAACAACATCCGCCAGCGGTGTCCGATGCTTCCCTGCCTTACTCAGAAGAGATCCTGTTTCCTGCAATTTATTCACTAGCGACCATATTATGTTCCTGTTTGGGGCAGAACGTGAGGCAAAGTTGCGTGTAGCTGCCCTTTGCGTAGCAACAACAGATCTCGGCCTCTAAAATCTTTTTAACGATAAAATCACGTTGCTCCAAAGAGTACATTATTGTAACTGCGTCCTGATCATATTGGTACAGTAGCACAGCATAATTCTCAATACGAAGGCCCAGTTTCCTGTTTCTTATTGACCGTCGCGAGGTTACCGTCTAACGAAGAAACTCAAATCCCCATACCGCACCTCACCAAATTCCAATTCGGTACAGTGGCGAATATTTGCTGCTTTTCTAGAGGCGCGGCCTATATTACCCCAAATGAATGTAAACCAGTAAGCATAGTTCCATAAATCTTCCAACGTTCCTTGATCATTTGCCACAAACCGCATGAAAATCGGACTTCAGTTAGAAAATCTAGACCCCCAAATGAAATCCGTGAGTTTTAAAAGAATCACCTTGTATATGTTCTATGATGTACTATATAGGAAAGGTGTTTTTAGTTGTTCCTATAACTATTCTCTGAACTTATAGTTGTAATTGTTTTATTTCTGACAAAAAGTGTCAGCTTCATTGTGTGATGAAAAGTAGTTTATAGTAATACCCCGCAAAAGACATGTAAGAGGTATTGAACTCAAGGCAGAAAAATAAATTTGCTTTTCTTGAAATAGGTAATAACATTTTATTCGTTACATTATATGGTTTTCGTTTTCACAATATGAAATGTCGTAAATTATTGTAAGTAGTAAGATTCAATATGTATTACACCGAATCTACCGTACACCAAAATTTCCCCACACCGAGTTTTCCGTACACCGAATTTTCCTACACCGAATTTTCTTACACCGAATTTTCCTACACCGAATTTTCCTAGACCCGTTCTTTATATGTTCTTTTATGTTCTTTAAATAATATTCGAACATTGTTTTGAAAATTTTCACAAAAATAAATAAATAAATGAATAAATCTCATGAACTTTGAACTTTCGTTTATCCCATCCTAAAAATTGATCATGCACACCAAAGAAACAAAAAGCAAGACTTGTAAAACTTAGTATGCTTTTCAAAACAATGTTCGAATATTATTTAAAGAACATAAAAGAACATATAAAGAACATAAGGAAATTTTTGTAATAACTGGAAATTTACACAAATAATCCAGCTTCCAAATAATTTATCGCATCTATTATACTTTCTAATTTCAACGACATGGAGGACCTACAACTATCGATGGTATTAAACCTCGTTGTATATGCTATGGCGAAATAATTATTCAAGAAAAGCAGGACCGGGCTGGATAGGCACTCTAGTTCTATTGAAACATTCAGAGCCAAGTAGCACAAATTGACTATGAAATGTATTTTTCACTTTAGTTTGATATTAAGTTTTTCTATGCAGTGTCAGTACAACCCCGAAAATAAACAAGCTAACCCTGTACGAATCTGGTTTTACAACTTTGAGGAAGGGGTACAAAACATCACGGCCGTCTTGCACTGCAGCGACTGCGGACTTGTTATCCCAGTCACTGCTTCCGTGATGTATTTCTCATAAGTGCAAGTTAAATAATTAATCTGAAAGTTATTTTCGATACCAGTTTGCTTGGAACCTACCACAGCGTTCCGTTTCTTTTTAATTTTCATTTCAAACTCACGATTAAATATTTCGGGTTGTCAGTATTATAATAAACATGAATAGATTTAAACGAGAAGGATGTGAGTGAAGCCCTTAAACTGTATGCCCATGTGTCATATGGTCTAACTGTAAAAAAGAGACGTTAACTTCAATAAACAACAAGCAAAGGGGATGGTAAGGAATGAGAAAAACGAATGATATTAAAGAAACAAGTGGAATTAAGAAAATAGGAGGAAAGGGCAGAACCAGAAAGAAACCTACACACATTGTTTTTGTGCAGCACAAAAGTGCAATAAGCATCAGATGGATTGAATCAGGGATTCAGTACCAGAGGTGAATACTATTCCACTGATCCACCGCGGTCCCGTAGTTAGAAGTCCATATCTCAAGCCTCCCTCCCCCTACAAACACACAATTTTGAAATTCAAAGTCTTTTGTACGGCAAAGGCTTGTGGTATTTTTTTACCTTTTGTATCGAAAACCCCAAGTTTTGTGCTCTCGCCGTTCTCAAGTTATAGTAGGAATAATTTGGGAGGGCTGGAGACTTTGGAAGTTGAAAGTTCATTCTGTGCAAAATTTTTGTACTAGTTTTGTGCTGAAAACTCCTAGTTTTGTTCTCTTGCCATTTTCGAGTTCTCTCTCTATTAAATATGGGGTACCCATCTCTCCAGCCACTATTTTAGAAATTGAAAAATCTTTTCTATGCCAAAGTTTTTTTTAACCCTTTTACTCTGAAAACCCCAAGTTTTGTGCTCTTGTCGTTCTCAAGTTATAACAAGAATAAATTTGGAGGTGCGGGATGAACCTACCACTTTGGAAATTGAAAGTCTTTTATATGTCAGTTTATATCCCCAGTTCCGTGCTCACATTTCTCAAGTTAAAGCAACAATAAATTTGAGGCTGGAGACATGCAACAACCCACTTTAGAAATAGGAAGTGTTTTCTATGCTAAAGTTTGGTGCCGTTTTTTGCTGAAAACCCCGAGTTTTGTGTTCTCACAGCTTTCGACTTACCCCCATTTTAAATGTGGGGGATGTATATCTCTAGCTCCCTTTTTAAAAATTGAAAGTTCTTTGTATGCGAAAGTTTTATGCATCTAGTCCAACTTATCGCGAATATTCTTAGAACGTACACCAATCGTTTATGATTTGTTTGGGAGGATATAGGAGTGAAGTCCCGAAGTTAGAAGTTTACTATTTTAAAGATACATTACCGCAAAATTGGGGGCCAACTTCGTGAAGTTATGACCCCATACGTCACATATAATTTTAAAACCTACATAAATTGTTTTCAAATTTTTTGAGAGGATTTAAGACTGAAATCCTAAAGTTTAGAAGTTTACACTTCTCAAGATACAACCAGTAAAATAAAGGAGGGCCCCATTCGAATAATGAAACCTACGTTAATTGTTTTGGATTTGTTTCGAAGGATTTAGGGGTGAAATTGTTAAGTTTATGAGTTAAAAATTCTGGATATACAGTGCAACAAAATAGTGGGGTCTCCCATTAGTCAAACTCTTCGTGAAAATCAATCGTTTAGGAGTTGTTTGCGAGGACTTAGGAGTGAAGTTCCAAACTTCAGGATTTTTTTTTTTAAGATAAAGGGCTGGAAATAGTTTACGTGTTGTTTGCCACCACTTCATTTTGGTGTTGTTTGCCACGGTATTATCTCTGGCTTATCTTATGTCACAATCGTAAAGATTTATACATAATCGACTCATAAGCTGAGGGTTGCCAGATGACCATATCATAAAAATCAAATCTATTATATTTATAAACATAATACATACAATACACACTGTCCCAAGCACGTTATTGGGTTACTACGCTATCAGCTGCTAACGCCGCTGTTAAATTTATTGAAGTTGAGTTCAAGCACTCGATGTAATCATTTGTGTGCTTAAAATCTCCCCAAATGCATTTTCAAAATTTATATGACGTACAATTTGTGTGCGTTCGAATGTGTAGCCAATGTTGAATGCAGGCATTTCATCAGGACCACCCATAAGTAAGAGGTAACCATCCCGAAAAATGAGAACCCGGACCTTCAGGAGGGGCATTTTTTTTAATCTTTCATAGCTTTCCTAGAGATTAAATTAAACAAAATTAGATTTAAATATATGGATTTAGCAATCTTTTGAACATCTTTGGTGAGAGGAAGGAAACTTCTATTGGTAATACAAAAATTTAGTGACTTTTGTATTGTTAGTTGGCTATTTTCAAGCCCACTCAGAGAGCTCCTTTGTGGCTAAGCGGTTAGTGTACGCGCCTTTGACGTGGAAGACCCGGGTTCGATTTCAGCTGGAGCTCATATGGATCGGATTCCACGTTAAACTGTAGGTCCACATCTCATATAACCTCGATGCTGAGCGGGCCACTAAAAATTAAATCAAATCAATTCAACAGAGATTATTAAAATACATGGGTCGGCAATCCCTTTATAGCTTTTTTGAAACAAGATGAAATGTGCATGAATTGGAGTAGATTTGAGTTAAACATCCCATTCAGTAGCAGACTGAGACATGAACCTACATCTTAGCATGGAATCCGATCCAAATAAGTTTTCGCCGGTAATCTAACCCAGGTCTCCTATCCCAAAGGCGCGTGGCTATCCACATAACCACAAGGGAGCACTGTGTACGATTTGATACAATAAAATCTATGGCAGAAGTAAACTAGCAGATTACAATTCTCTAAGTTTGAACCATTAATTCTCTCGAACGTTTGAAGGTAAAATTTAGACCATATATAAATGTAAGAAGTTGAATTCCGCAATCGAAAGATAAATCATTCGATACTGAACCACCCCCAGAAAAAAAGAACAATTTAAAATATTGTTTTTGTGGTGTAATCGTACACAAGATCATATCTCAGATGGATTCTAGGGGTGCAGAAATGAGAAATATTTGCTTAATTTTTCAAGCAAGTCTCAGAGTAAACACTTTAGATGACAGTGATGCAGTGGGTTCTTCTGTTTCTTACCACTTTCTTCATTACACTATTTTTCATTCATTCTGATCATTACCATATCCTTTAGCTTACACGTCATAACCATGGGAAGTAAAACTGAAATATTTCATTTCATTTTTCTAAAGTATATGAAACCCAGTTCTTTAGTCGCGTAGCATAACGGAAAAAGTAACATTTTGTAACAGCCCATATTAAAAACTCAGTTAAAAGAGAAAATGCAATTATATCAATTTACTAAGCTATTTTGATATTAATGATGTTTTGTATTCAAAGGCGAGAACATTTACCACTTGTTCCAGAGAATCAAAAAGAGAGGTGCCTTGCAACCCTTCCTTTTACTCCAGGTGTGTGTGAATTTTCGCGATAATGAGATATGGTAAGATCGGAATGCAAATCGGGGCAAAATGGTGGCAATCAACACGAAAATCGAGTCGTGGCAAACAACACGCCACCTGAAAATACTGGGGATTAACTTCGTGAGGGAGTAACTTCCTGAAACTAGCTCGTCACCACAAAAAAAAAAAAAAAAAAAAAAAAAAAATCAAGCTCACTCTCGAAAGTCTCGGTCTCTCGTTTCGAATATCGACAAAAAAATACATATATATACCATTGTCTTTACTCAAAATGCACGCATTGTTAAGTTACATTTCTGATAGTAAACAATTACCCTTGGGTGACCGTGTTCAGAGTGGTATACACGGGAGAAAGAGGAATTCCACCTCTGATCACAAGGTATATCGAAAGTGTTTAAAACAACTCAAATTTTGAGTTGTGACTCAATATACTGTAGATCTATTCCATTTCAAGTCATTTTTAGTCAAAGAGCATGTTCTCAACAAATTCCGAAACCTAATTTTGTAAAACAAGCACATAAGATTTCTACCTTCTAATATTATTTTGTTACACATAGCGGTAGATCAAGAGGATTTTTTTTTTTTTTTTACGTTGTAGAAGTTTAATGAAGCAATACATCGCAAGAAATTACTTGCATTGGCGTTCTTGCTCAGAAAATTTCGACCTTCGAAAATGCAGGTAGCCATTTCTTGTTCTTTCTTTTTAAGATGTGATATTTTGCGCTATCGCTTCGTTCTGAAGGTTTGGTGCTGATTGCCACGTGTGCTGACTGCCACAGCCAATTATTGGTGCTGATTGCCACGTATGCTGACTGCCACAGCCAATTATTGGTGCTGATTGCCTCGACTGGCGCTGATTACAAATATCAAGGTGCTGACTGTCACGACGGTGAGCTGACTGCCACGAGCCTGTGAGAAACTATTTGGAAAGAGCGGAATTAATCCGTCATACTAAATTTACTAATCATCATACTAAATTAATATGAGGGATTAATTTAGTAATCGTCACAGCAAGTCTATGTAGTATCCTGTAAGTTACAAAGTTGCTCACTAAGTATAACGACATACGCTTGGATGTTTATAAAGGGATTGGGTTTTTTCTGTTATATGTACAATTTGCACATTTCGTTGTTTAAATTAATTGTTTTATTGTATTATTTAATGGATAAGTATTATAAAGTAAAATTAGTGTGTATTTATTCACCCAAATAATGTTTTTAGAGTCAAAGGAAGGGCTATTTAAACAATGATAGAAGGACAGTTCTTGGCATTAATAATAATAATAATAATAATAATAATAATAATAATAATAATAATAATAATAATAATAATAATAATAATAATAATAATAATAATAATAATAATAATTCCACGTCTAAAGAACTAGATTTTCCGGATGATCATCTTCGCTTCGAAGATCGAATTTCCTTTCTGCAGTACGATAGATTGGAACAAGATAAACGGATTTTGTATTTTGGATATGATGGTCTGAAGTCAGTGCTGACAAGGGAAGTTCGGGACAAAGCACTCGCCTGCAGAGAAACTAAGCATATCATTTGAAGGACCAATTCATGCTGATTTCAACAGGTAATAATATTCCTGTACAGTTGAGAACTGTTCGAGATATTCAGATTGGAAGTTTATATGAAAACATGAGTGGATGCATATTTAAAAGCGTTAAGTATTTTCTCCCATAGCGAAGCCTGAAGTTTTGAACTTGCTACTGCTTGATCACTGGGTTCATTCACAGACAAATTGTTAATTACAAGTTGCATGACGGATGACAAAAGACGTAATGGTTGAGAAGATACCAAAGAACTGCTGCACACGGGGATACAACCATTTGATGTGTTTGGATTCCTATCAATCAAAGATTATGGCATAAGATTTGTACAGAGTATGAAACAACTTCATCAGGACGTTATGATGTACCAACGAAATAATCAAATACAGTTCGTGTCCATACGAATCAGTTCCGATCACCGCAATACATTGGATTGTTTCATTTTGCGTTTTAGACAACTAAAGTTATGTGAAAATTATGAATAATCTGAAATCTACTTTACTAATGACATCCGCTCTTTCTAGCCTTAGCAACACAGTTCATCATAATTTTCTTCCATCACTTTTAGACTACTTGCCGGAAAAAAAATATGTTTGTATATAATATGGTTATTAGGTAATTTCTTCACCTTGACATTCCTACCGTTGAATTCCTGTTCAGTTTTCTTAAACGCATTCGCAGCAGTATAGTTTCATAGTCCTCATATATTTCGATTCTTTAGCTAACAAATTCTTAACTCTCTGAAAGAAGTCTTACGATCCTGCTTGATTTGATTGTGAATTTCGAAAAATTAAAAAAAAAAAAAAAAATCTTCTGCATTCTTAATGAACTCAAAATGTATATTATCTACCTTTTTGTTCTTAATTTTGCTGTATGTCTTTGAATTTGTCCAATGAACCATCCTCGTTTACTTCATTTTCCGTTTTAATGTCTAAAATGTACTGTTTATTCTTGCTGTCATCCGACTCCTCAATGTATTTTTTCCATCTTCTTCAAACTCAATTCACTCATTAAACACTCATTTCTATCGTTAGTTTCTATATTGTCATAGTAGTTGTCCCTTGCTGCCCTTCTACAGTATTTGCATGAAATTTACTCTCATATATAATATTCAAATTTCTCTATCTTTTTAAATTCTTTTTGGTCACCTTCGCTTCTATTGTATATTTCCGTCCTTGTAGATTTCCCTTCTTCATTCGCAGATAAACTTTCTATACATCCTTTCCTTCCCTTATCCAGTCCCCCTTCCGTCATGGAATCCAATTGTTGCTGGTTAGGCAATGAAAAACTTATGTGCCTGCAGGAGATACTACTTTGACTAACCAAGAAGCGTAACTTTAAAAATAAATAAATAAATAAAATCCTTCTTTCAAAGTGACATACGTCAGGCGGACATTCTATTCACGTTAACCTAATGTTTAAGAGCAGGCATAATTTTAATTTGTTCTGTCTATATTTTTACTTCTTCCACATAGATCTAAATACTTTCAGCATTGATCCATTTATCTCCTACTCAGAATATTTGGGGGACGCGTCCCCTCTTTAGACCGCCAGAGACGCCCGTGAAGTCAATAGAGTTGACACTAGCACCAATTATTATCTTAACAATCGATATAACTGTTTGATGGATTTGTAGAGCGATGCTAATGCTCACAATTAATATGCAATGTTGCCACATAGTGAAATTTTAATTCCCCATACCAGCTGAGGGATGCCCCGGGGAGCATTCCATCATATAAGATTTTCTCTTTATTTTGACCTGCAGAATAGTGTTCTGTAGTTTGTGGGCGCCATTTTTAGGACACCCGATATATATATATTTATATCTATATATAAAAATAACCGATATTAGTGTCGAATCCATAATTTTCGGGGTCGCTGAGACGAACAGTGACACTTCCGATGCTGTTTAAATCTTCTAAGTCCAGCTCCCATTAGTGCTCTTAAAGGGTATGGTGACTTTAAAATAATTGAAAATGATCGATATTAGTGTCGAATTCATAGTTGATGGGTGACAGTATTTTTGCCCTATATGTCCAAAATGAAACTTATTCTCCCCGTGCAAAGAATGGGCATTCTGGTAGCGAAAAATAAATGAGAAATTGTACAATTTAAATTTCCTATTATTCAAATACATTCTTGCTGCTATCTACTGTGTTATCTGGTAGGATATTGAATAACTGATTCAGCAGGAAGGAAATTAACTATAGTATTGAAGTTGACTGTGAAGAGTTTCTCTGCATAGCAAGTACTGAGGTTATATGATAAGATCCGTTGTTTAAAGTGAAACGTGGATCACTATTCGAGTTTTATCCAATGCTTGATATACACCCTAATGATTGAACACGCGAACACGCATAAAAAGCACGAGTGTTGGCCACTAGTTACGAGTGGATATGCCACACAACTCAAATTGAATAATATAAACAAAAAATGATACTACTTACACATTTATTTTATTTTATACTATTTACTTTGAGACGAGATCGGGACTGAGACCACTTTTGTCAAACGAGACGAAACCGGAACTGCAACCTCGTTTTCGAACTCCTTCAAATTTGACGATTCTTTAAAATAGCTTCAGTCTCAAAAAAAAAAAAAAAAAAAAAAAATCTATAATTTAAATTAGAAAGTTTTAATGATTTTTTATGATCAATTTTATATCAATTTGCGATCATTATTAGCGAATCATTCATATAGGTATTGAGAGTAATCAATAAATCACCATAAATCATCACCAGGACTGTTGTTCACACAGGCGGTGTCAGATACAACTATATGTAAAATTTGAATGGCTGATGCCATGAATGATAAGAATGGTACCATGTTTTATTAAGCTTATTTCTACTGTATGTGCCAGATAAAAAGGAAAGACAACCATATCTTTGAAGTTTTTTAGGGTACACAGACAGTAGAGCCTACAAACAATGAAAGCAAATATTATCTACTCTAAATGCACTAGCTCATTCGTAACACTTGAGCAAGTGACAAGAGAGCGTTGCTTTTTTATAATAAGAAAAAAGAAAAGAAAAAGAATGAAAAAACAACTGACATAGTTTTCTTGAAACATTCATAGTAAAGGGAAATTCAAATGATTTAAGAACACAAAGGAAAAATTTAACTTGATGATAGAACTTCTATTTCACTCCCGTCAGTAACAAAAAGCGCAGGTGTGTAAAATTTTTGTTCTATTTTCATGTATTGAACCAACAACTTGCCACATGGGAGGAGTTCCCCACCCCTTCCGCATTATGAAACCTTTTGCTGTGATTTAGCTTTTTCCGTTTCCCGACTATCCACTACCGATTTCTTCACACAACTGGATACTTGAGATGCAGTTTACTGAGGTCACATGGATCACAAGCACTTTGGAAAGAGACACCTGTGAAAAAGGGGGAAAGGGTAATCGGGTTAATGATCCCTAAAGGGTACCGCAGTGACTAAGTGCTAAAGGTATAACATCTGGTGATATTCGTCCTTTGTTCAATGGCAGGAAGTTTCATGTGAATTTTATAGGGTACAAAGCGGTGTTTGAGCTTTATTCTACCTTTCTTTGGCGTTACATGGGTTCCTCCATTATAATTCACTGTATATCATTGTTGTTCTTCATCTCAATGGGAGCAAAACTAAGATGTTGAGGGCTCATGCTTGGTTTAGAGGTTAGAACGCTTGCCTTCGGCGCGCGTAACCCTAGGTTCGATTCCCACTGTAATACGAAAAAAGTGGTTCTGATTCCACAATAATAAGTAGGTTCACGTCTCCTTCAGCCTACACGGCGTAAGAGTGGAACGTTAAACTCAAACAAACCAAAAACAAAAATAGGTTAAGCTTTCATTTCATGTCGAGTTTTCTTCAATTATGAGTTTTATTTTTAAAAGTAGTGTACTTAACCCGTAGTGTTAAACACAACTTACGAGTAACGAGTAAGTTCTATGTTTAATTCTATGTCTAAAATCCGTCGATCGAGTTTTTCATTGTTGCAATGTTTTGAAATATTTTCCATAAAATTTATTCTACCCGTGCGAATAGCGGGCATCATAGGCACTGACTTTGGGAGGGGGGGACAGGACACTTTTGGCCCCCCAATATTTAAAGGTGGGGTCCTTGCCCCCCAATATAATCCAGTTTAGGAAAAGGTAACAAAGAGGAGAAAGAATTTATGTCGTAAACTTCGTCGTACCTTTAATTCAATATTAGGAACAGCCTTCTTATTCGATACAAAATGCCACTTTCAAAGTTGTGTTTAATAGAGCACTGAAGCTTTAACCAACACTATCGCAGCACTGATATGACAAGGGACGATCAATGTGGTGCGCAAACTTCCAGTAAAGTTCCCAAATTTTGAACTTGAATTTATTTTAGGCAAATTTGATTTAGGTCTTGAAATTCGCAGCGGAACGGATGGAGCGGACCGAGATCCTGTGGGGGAGGGTCTTTCATCCAGCACCTAATAGAAAACGTCTGAATATGATTATATATTTATTCATTGTTTGCCCTCCCCCGATCGGCGTAAATCCGTCTTCAATATTGAGTGGGTGGAGTAATATATATATATATATATATATATATATATATATATATATATATATATATATATATATATATATAAGCAATGTTCAAAATATTTATGAAATTCAAAAACAATGTTGTGGAGGATCAGGGGAGCAGAGTTGTCTTCAGTGGCGTATAGGATGCTATCGGGCTCAAGATCGCCCCGTAATAAATATGTTAGTTTTTCGCAAATCAATAATTCTTCTTAGCATTTCTAAGAATGTCATTGACTTTCCATTTTCTTATGCTCTTTGTTCAGAAATAATACAGTATTTGCCAAATTTCATATAATGTAAGAATTGCGTCCTCTTGTTCTTTCTTTTGTCCTTTCTAATTTTCTGTTTCTTTTTCTTGATGTTACTATCTTTGGTTTCGCCTATCATACTTTATCGACCGTTGTTAGTTGTGATTCAAGTCGGACGTCATCAGTAACACCTAAACTAACAGGAGTTGATAAGCGAAACTGGTGTTCCACACCAACTTGAGCGGATATCAACATGACGGAACTTTAGTTATTATAACAAAGAAAAAATTATATCGTTTTGTTATTTTAAAAAGAAGGAAATGTTTGAATTAAAGAAAATCAAAACGGGGGAATAATTAACCTGGAAAATTAGGTAGGCCAAGAGAATACTTCCTTTTTCTTCTATGGATATAATAAAAGGTGAGATTCACTCCTAAGATTTTGTATTATACCATATAGGATTTATCGGTCTGCAGTTCTTGCCATTGAAATTTCAATTCATGCATAAATTAAAATACATTTAATTCTCAAACTCAGGTGGGCAATTGTCACTTCCTTCCCTGTGTTGGGCGTAGCCCCTCGAAACACAATCCTAAAGCCCCCACTGGTTATGTGCAACATTGCGAGGTGGGCAGATTTGAGACTTATTCTAGGGAAGGGAGATGAAATCCATATTACGGTAAAGGGCCGCAGTGGCTCAGTGGTAGACCGTTCACACTGGTGCATCGGGTCCCGGGTTCAAACCCTGCTCCCGCGACGTGCACTTTGTAGTGGTCAAACACCATGTGTGTGGGTTTATTCGGGGTTCTCCCGTTTTCTCCCACTTTCTTCGTTCCACCATTTCATTCATTTCTCATTATCACAGTCTCCTTTAGCACAGCCAGCATAACCATGGGACACAAAACTCGAAGAATTTCATATCACGGTAGATGAATCTGATTTCTGTGATGAACACGTTGTAGAGTATATTATATATTAGGCGATGCAGATGAAGTAGTAGTAGTACACATCCGTATTACAAATCACTGCCGTGAACGCATTCTGAAATCTAAATACATGAATATTTATAATTGGTATGTTTCCAATTAGGCATCAACAATTATCCACGTTAAAATTTTGGACACTTGTTTTATAATAATATAAATAATGACTTCCCCAAAACTATGAAGAAAGAAAATTATGTATGACGCAACAATACTCTTATTTGAGCAAAATGATGATAATCTCAACAGCATTACAGGAATCGTTACAGAAATCTGACAGGTATCATATACACTTTAGTTAACAGATGTAACCTTAAAATTACGGAGAAAAATATTCCAGCAATTAAATTCTTTTCTTTACTTACGAAGCATGAGTAGATGCCTAGTCTGATACTACAAATAGATAAAATGCGCGTTTACTGAAAAGATGGGTTCTACTGACGTAGGGTAGTCTATATACTCTTCGTGTGCTAGGGCCTAGGAGGGAGGAGGAGATAAGATTTCACATCAGGTTACGTCACGCACAGTCGCACACCTTCATTTTCATTAAAAATGGAAAAGCCAAAAGAAAGCAATTTTATCTCACTTTCCTTTGAGGCAGTCGGACACAAATCATCACACTTATCTGCAAAAAGCACTTTTCAAATCGGATTATTGGGTGAGCCTCTAGTTCCAATGTTGGGGGACATGTCTCCCAATTTCCCCGGGATTTTTGCCCGTACCGACAGCTGGGACAATTTTCCAGAATGAGTAGAGGGACATATTCTCCTCTGGCATTTATTGCAATCTGTGCCCAAGTAGCGGATGTGGAATTAATACATATTGATGAAACTACTAAACGCACTACAGCACGAAGTTCAGTTTGAACTACTACTGAATACGATTCTTTCTAATATATATATATATATATATATATATATATATATATATATATATATATATATATATATATATATATATATATATATATATATATATAAGCTGAGAGAAATAAATTCCATCATACATTCCTTTATGGCAGACGGACACAAATCATAACACTTATCCCAAAAAGCACTTTTTACGTCAGATTATTGGGGGACTGTTCCCCAGGTCCAAGACTGGGGGACATGTCCTTCTCATCCTCCCGGGATTTGCGCCAGTGGCTCCCTCAATATTTTCTTCAAGTCGGCGTCTATGAGTGTTACATTCCGTTATTTTCATATTTTTTATTAAATTTTCTGGGCATGATGTGTGTATGTTTGGTATAAGTTATTATTAATGTCTGTGTAACATGAATTATGATATTATTCTTATTAGCACTCCTAAAGGCAATATTTAGATGCATGTAGCAAATTCCTTAGTGTGTCGAATTTTCAACAGCTTCTTTTTCTCTACTATGTTCTAAAAATATGGGTATTTTATAGGTTTTAAAATATATCACCGATAAAAGCGTCAACCAGAATAGCTATAGCGCAAATTCCATTGCAATCAGTACAATACTTTCCAACTTACAAAGGTGTATACACAATTTTGAATCAACCTTTTATCTTATCGGTGTCATTATGAGGTTTCACTGTATATTATTATTTTATGTCATTCTTTTTTCACGACGTAGCATTCATATATCACATAGCTGGAAAACTGGGATTATAATTCTGTAGTTGATGAGACCATGTAATACATTCGTTTAATGTATCTTTTAATGTCTTTATTACTGATCTTGAACAATAAAGCACATTTTACTTATTTTTGCATAAAGCGTGATACTTGATATGCTTCTTAGTAGATATAGCAAATATGTTCCTCAGGGATATTGCTATTTCAAGAATTTCAAACCAAAGTATTCTAAAATCAATACTTTGTATTTTTCTGTAAACATAAAGTATGTAACTGAATTAAATTATGTACCGCTGTATTTTCTAGTTTTCTTGTATTGCTGATAAAACATTCTAGTCTTGGATTTGTGTGCTGTAATATGCATCTCTATTACAGTACACAAATGGCATGTGTGTTACAGCATAAATATTCATGAGCCAAGTGAGTTTATATCATAAGTTTTGTAAAAGGAGCTTAAATTCTGCCCAGATTCCGTATGCAATAAATAAACTCTTTCTTGTAATCTTTGGTGACTTTGCCATTGCACCCTCGGTATTCATATCTCCCTCACGTAAGAAATCCGTCTGGCTATTCGAGGCCGCGGTGGCTCAGTGCTAGAGTGTTCACCTCTGGTGTATGGGGTCCCGGGTTCAAACCCTGCTTCCACCAAGTGAACTTTGTGGTGGACAAACACCGTGTGCGTGGGTTTCCTCGTGAATCTCCCGTTTCTTCCCACTTTCCTCATTCTGCCATTTCATTTATTTCTCATATCACCCTCTTCTTTAGCCTAGCCGAAATAACCTTGGGACGTAAGATTTCACCTTCATTTTTCCGGCTGGCTGTTGACCTTCTAATCCCCCTTTTCCTCGCTAATAATACTTCTGTGTAATTGGCAATCGCAGAAAATAAACTTCCACATATTCTAAACATTTCATCTCAATTTCTACTGCGAAGGCACGGAAAATTCTGGAGTGCTAGATGTTAATAGAACGACGTCATAATTCTATCTTTTTAATCGATTATTAAATTTGGAAGTGGTAAAAACAAAGTAATATGGAAATCAGAGAATCGGAACAAAACTCTCCCAAAAGACAGAATCTACTGCCATGATGGCTTGTAGTTAGGGATGGACATGACGAGTCCGAAGCGAGTTTTCTTTCAATTCCACTCGGGAGCTCGGCTTGGAAATTTTATCCAACTCGACTCGAATCAAATCCAGTGTAGTTTGAAGTACACCGAATGGGCGAATATATGAAGGGGAAAGGATCATACGCCAGCATTTTCTTTGTTCAAGGGAAGGATACAAGGAGGAGTTCGGACCTTCAACACCGAGGTCACATTTGCCCTTTAGGTTGGGCTAGGATTAAGAAAGAAAGCGGCTCTAGTCTAAAAGAGTAACTATCATCCCAGCATTCACCTGGAGGGACTGAATAAATAAGGAAACCCCTCAGTCAGGATGTCCTACCGGAGCATGGATTCTTGCCAACCTCGATCTACTAAATAACGCATGGCAGGCATAGTGATCTGATCTCTACTCCACTGGCTGAGTGATTACACACGACTTCAATATTCATGGCAGTACCGTTACTACTCACAAACAAGAGGAAGGGGCAAATACAAAACAAAATTAAATTAAAACAGGGTGAATTTTACTATACATATGTTTATTAAAACGTTGATATTTACTTATGATTAATAACCGAAAATATAGAAAAAGAAATATCTGTCTACTGAGCAATGAGCATTACTATCTAAATAGAGGTGACCTAATAGATTAAAGAATTTGTCTTCAGAACAACAACTGGTAGTTAAATGTTAACTCGTACTGTTCACCAGCGTTGGATAATGTCTGCCTATTAAACGGTTTATTCATTTCACAATAAATGAAATTTCAACTTGTATGTATTACTAAGGTTTGTGGTGACGCCAGTGCCGTGAACATTGAAGTGGGATATGATCCTTCATCCTTCATATGCTCGTCTCTTCCATCTTTCATCTTTCGTGGTTCAGAACACTTCAAACTACCCCGTCTTTCATTCACTTTGTCCATTAATGGCGTGGCGTGGTAATGCTACATTATTCTTTAATTGAGCGCTACACCACTGTAGAGCTCAGATGCTTGGTTCAATTTGAAATATTGAAACATTTTAGACCGAAAGCCTATACTTTCCAGTAGCATTGCTCTCATATGTCTCATCACTTTTTCATATCTTTAATCGCTATCTAGATGGCCTGTGCAACCAGACTTATGGGGCACCGTTTATTTATACAGTACACTCACATCCTATATAATATACTGTATATACGGGGATAATGTGTGCAGATGGACGTTTGTTGTTCATGAAACTAATCATACTTCAGATATTTTTAATAATATTGAAAACATCTTTCACAAAGCCTGTAACACATTGTTGGAAATCCCTGAGAAATTGAATCGTTGCAGAATGTTAAGCAGGGGTGCAGCTGCACTGCAACAGAAAAAAAAACTTATTCCTTGTTCACTTTGTTGAAATGATCTGAATATTTTCTTAAAGAAACATAGCGTTCAGAAAACAATGCTCTGAATAAGTACATTTCTCCACCAAAAAAAAAAAAAAAAAAAAAAAAAACGGGAACAGTAAATGAAAAATTGAAGTTGGGGTGCACGTGCACTCAATTGGTGCTACTAGGTTTAAAATGAATGAAAATAAAAGTTTTATATAATTTCAAACTTAGTTTTAAATTTTATATAAGAAGTGCTCTCAAGGTACTCGTATTAGTAACCCCTGAATCAAAAGGCCAGCCTAAAAAAAATAACTATATGCATGTGATGGAAATGGATGAGAATAAAGTGTAACAGTTTCAAAAGTTTCAATTCTGTAAAAATGCTCCAAAGAACCCTGTCATAGTGTTTCTGAGGTCAACTTGAAAATTTTAAGTGATAACTGTTAGAAAAAGTAGTGTTTTCTAATTCTCGAAGTTAAAAAAGTTACTTCAGAGTCTGAGGGAGAAGCCCCGAGAGGAGCTTTGGGGACGAAACCCACATGCGTAGAAACATGGAGTATGATGGCCTATACCTACGCTTGGCTCGTCGGTGTCCGGGTCAGGGCTCCTTGCGGCGGAATATCAGGGTTCTACGGTAATAGATTTTCACGCTATTCTTCCGAGTTCATCCGCAGGTTAGTAAGCACTGTGTTAGCATTTTCTCGAATTACTGGGAAAGAATCCTATTTACAAAAATTTAGCTTCATTTTGCTACATGCAGCGATGTTCATGAGACGATATTTGGGATTGTCTCAGGGTAATGTAGTCTCGTCTCATTTTCGGGATGTGACGAGATGTGAGAATTGCCCTTTCTCGGGAGCAACACTAAAATTATTCCACATTACTGCTTACTTTTTCATAGCTTTCGTTTTCGAAACAAAGAAATCTATGATCTCTAAATGAGCTAAAAGGAGCCGCACGGGTGAACGAAGTATCAAACTCGATTCGACTCGAAAATCGACCTAAAAACTGTGACTAGAATACAGAAAATTTCTCTGCCTCGGCTGAAAACTCGACTCGTGCCCATTCCTACTTGTAGTAATCTGACAGTCTTTTAAGGCTATTCGTGGTATTTCTCGTGCCTTAACCGGCCTCTGGGGCCGCGAGTGTGCACCATTTTGTGTAAAAGTAAACACATCACTATTTTGGCAGGATATTCTTAAATATTCACGAATATAACCAGAACTAGGAATTCAGAATATATGTGTGTATGGTTTTGTTCGGAAAGCATGTCCATGTTGAGGATAATGACGTATAATACACGACCCACATGACTACACCAGCAAATCAATTTGTAGTTGTAACTATATTTTCGGAATGTGCGTTTTCAGTTCTCCGAGAAGTATTGAAACCCTTGCAAAATAGTCCAAATTGTTTGAAATTTCAGTTTTCCTGAAATTATTTGTCTTTCCTCAAGAGAGTAACGCATAAATAGGTGATTATATTACGATAATTATCGAACGGTCTATGGACCCTCGAAAACGGACATTTTTCTTGTAAATATATGCTGATAGAAGAATTCTTAAGGGAATATTACACATGGCTTTACGCTTCTTTTTAAGTCCAATTCCACTTTGGAACTCTTAAGTAACAAGAGCATTTGGCCGTAGAAATAACAATGGAAATGAAGATAGTTTCGAAAGTAAACTCTGTAATTTGAATTTCCTTATCTTGTGTTCCATTCTATTATTTTTATATCTGCTCCTTTAAAGAATTATAAATGGGTCACGATAAAACTCTATATTATGAGAATTCAACTAGACAATAATACATTATAATTCATTTTAGAAACAAAGTCAATCTCAAAAGTCGAGATGTGACTACGTGAGATAGCTTAGTGCCGCAACGTAGAATAGTGGTCAAAGTACTTGTTCCAGTTTCTATTCTCGGTAGCATACTAAGCCGTGAATGAAGAACAGGCAAAACGGACCATATCTTTACAGAAACATTATATTATGTAGCTTCGTTTATGAACAAGAACGTCAGATTGACGTATGTGAAGTTGGCCCCCCCACTTTCACATTTCGATTCGAAACTGAAGCCAGTCGATTGTTTTTCGTTTGTTATTGATTGTTTTGAAGAAAAAATCGTTTGTTTCGAAAAACGTACGGACATATTCACAAAATAAAGTTGGGGGGCCAACTTCACGCTGACCCCACTTTCGAATTTCGATTCCAAACTAATGCCAATCGTTTGTTTTTCGTTTGTTATTGATTGTTTTGAAGAAAAAATCGTTTGTTTCGAAAAAGTTACGGAGATTCTCACTAAATAAAATTTGGGGGTTGGCAATTTCCCGCTGGGCTCTTTAGTATGAAATATCGACTCAGAACTGAAGCCAATCGTTAGTTTTTCGTTTGTTATTGGTTGTTTTGAAGAAAAAATCGTTTGTTTCGAAAAACGTACAGTAATATTTAAAAAAAATCCTGTGGAGCAACTTCACACTAGCCCCCCACTTTCAAATTTCGATTCGAAACAGAAGCCAATCTTTTCTTTTTCGTTTGATATTGATTGTTTTGAAGAAAAAATCGTTTGTTTCGAAAAACACAGAAATATTCAAAAAATAAAGTTTGGGAGGCCAACTTCACACTTGCCCCCCACTTTAAAATTTCGATTCGAAACTGAAGCCAATCGTTGGTTTTTCGTTTGTTATTGATTCTTTTCAAGAAAAAATCGTTTGTTTCGTAAAACTTACGGAGATTTTCACTAAATAAAATTTGGGGGTTGGCAATTTCCCGTTGGGCTCTCTAGTATGAAATTTCGACTCAGAGCTGAAGCCAATCGTTAGTTTTTCGTTTGTTATTGGTTGTGTTGAATCAAGAATCCTAGGAATATACGTATTTTCTGTACCCTAATATCTCTACTAAAACCAGAAGCGAAATAAATCTATTGTCACTTATAATTTCAATAATAATTGAAAAAATATCACACCATAAAAACCAAATTAAATCACGTGGTGTACACGTGACACTGTCATTCGTTTAATGTGTAAAGAGAGGATGAAACACTATTGTTTTATTCAATCTTTGTTAATCTCACATACTACCGTATTACTCTCTTTCTCCTCAGTTTGTAATGTATATAGCAATTAAAAAGCATCGCGTTATTATCTAATCTATATGTGTTGTACTATTTTAATTCTAATTTTTAAAGTTTAAAATAAAAGAATGAAATACTAGTTTATTATCTAGCCTATATTCGATTTCGCGTTTTAAAACCTCCCTGGAGCAAGGTACTATGCAAAAATAAGCATTTATCACACACAAACTCACACTTACACACACACTTACACACACACACACATATATAAGGTGTAAAAAAATAGGTAGAGCATTTTTCAGGGGTGGATCCCTTATGGCTAGACAAGCAAAAAAGTTTATATGACTATATGTCAGGAAATGCATCGTTACAGAGTTACGGCCATTGAGCCGTCTGATGCTGTTAACAGTCAAATTCTGGCCGCCCCTTAACGTGACTCAATTTAAACCTCAATAGTTCACCTACTAATTAAGCTAGGAAGGGAATTTTAATATCAATGTGTTTCTGAAGGATGAAGCTTTCGGCTGATATATATTCCATGTATGGGGAGGGTACCACGGTGGACAGGGGAGGGTAACTACGTGTTTTTTTTTTGTTTGTTTCTTGCATCAAGATTTTGGGGAAGGCATTCATTCCCCAGGGGCGTCATTTCATACTTCGCTTGAGGCTGGCAACAGCACCACCGACATAAGACTTTCACGTTTTGTACTAGTATATTAGTAGACAATTGATTAAAGTAAATGTATTCCTCAAACTCTTGGGAAGGCAATTGCCCCCTTCCTGGCCCCCTAAATGACGCCCCTGTCCTTCCCCCTTCGGGGTACTCTCAAAAAATTTGGTATGTAAAGCAATAAAGTAGTCCACTATATGAAACCCCAAGGGTGTGGTTTGATTATGCCAACTTGTATTCTTTGCTCTGATGATGCACATTTTGTGTTCGTAATTGTACTGATTTGAAAAAAATCGTAGACTCTCACAATGGGAACTCTGTTGACACACTTAATTACCACAGAGTCATGATTCATACATCGTTGGAAACTCTATAGAACGCAGATCTCAACGAGGTAACATTTGTACAATTCCCTCCATATTCTTAGAAAAAGTCGCCCTGAAAATAAATGTAATTTACGACAAAAAAAGTGAGACTCAAAAACTTCCCCAACTTTGGCCTCCTCCCCCATGCAAGCAACAAATACGCATATAGGGGTATTAGCATGTAGTGAACTACTTCATTGCTTCCTAAACCAATTTTTATGGGTGCACCCCAAGGGGGAAGGAATGCCATCTGCAAAATCCTGATGTAAAAAAGAAGAAGAAAAAAGAGCTTCGTACCCCCGTCCGTTGAAGTACTGTCAGATACATGAAATACATATCGGCGGGATGCTTCATCCTTCATAATCACATTGATACCAGTGTGAAGTTTCCCCTCATGTTTTTTTTTTTGAATATGACTGTACGTTTTTCGAAACAAACGATTTTTTCTTCAAAACAACCAATAACAAACGAGAAACTAACGATTAGCTTCAGTTCTGAGTCGACATTTCATACTAGAGAGCCCAGAGGGAAATTGCCAAGCCCCAAATTTTATTTAGTGAAAATCTCCGCAACTTTTGCGAAACAAACAATTTTTTCTTCAAAACAATCAATAACAAACCAAAAACAAACGATTGGCTTCGGTTTCGAATCGAAATTTGAAAGTGGGGGGCTAGTGTGAAGTTGGCCCCCCAACTTTATTTTTTGAATATTTCTGTACGTTTTCTAAACAAACGATTTTTTGTTCAAAACAATCAACAACAAACGAAAAACCAACGATTGGCATCAGTTTGGAGTGTAAATTTGAAAGTGGGGGGGGGGCTAATGTGAGGTTGACCCCCCAAACTTTATTTTGTGAATATGTCGGTATGTTTTTCGAAACAAACGATCATTTCTTCAAAACAATCAATAACAAACGAAAAACAAACGATTGGAATATGTTTGGAGTCGAAATTTAAAAGCGGAGGGGCTAGTGTGAGGTTGACCCCCAAACATTATTTTGTGAATATGTCGGTATGTTTTTCGAAACAAACGATTTTTTCTTCAAAGCAATCAATAAAAAACGAAAAACAAACGGTTGGCTTCGGTTTCGAATCGAAATTGGAAAGTGGGGGGCTAGTATGAAGTTGCCCCCAACTTCATTTTTTGAATATTTCTGTACGTTTTTCTAAACAAACGATTTTTTCTTCAAAACAACCAATAAGAAACGAGAAACTAACGATTGGTTTCAGTTCTGAGTCGACATTTCATACTAGAGAGCCCAGCGGGTAATTGCCAAGCCCCAAATTTTATTTAGTAAAATCTCCGTAACTTTTTCGAAACAAACGATTTTTTCTTCAAAACAATCAATAACAAACGAAAAACAAACGATTGGCATTAGTTTGGAATCGAAATTTGAAAGTGGGGGCAGCGTGAAGTTGGCCCCCCAACTTTATTTTGTGAATATGTCCGTACGTTTTTCGAAACAAACTATTTTTTCTTCAAAACAATCAATAACAAACGAAAAACAAACGATTGGCTTCGGTTTCGAATCGAAATTTGAAAGTGGGGGGGGGTTTAGTGTGAAGTACGCCCCCCAACTTTATTTTTTGAATATTTCTGTACGTTTATCGAAACAAACGATTTTTTCTTCAAAACAATCAATAACAAACGAAAAACAATCGATTGGCTTCAGTTTCGAATCGAAATTTGAAAGTGGGGGGGGGGGGCAACTTCACATACGTGTCAGATTGCACCTAATAAAATAATCGAAAACTTCCAATTTTATCATTACAAGACGCTATATACCCAGGAATACTTCCTTGTTACTTACCACCTAAGCAAAAATCGACCGTACTCACCATCATTGATTGGCATATTCTTTGCATAGCCTGTTAAAATGGCAGACAAAAGGAGCTGTAAAGCAATAAATCACTTTTAGTTTTCACGTGTCAGTACCTCACTAATATTCTTTTCCTCTTGGGAATTCACTCTACTTGTAGTTTCAACTTATACACGATATACCATAACAAGTAAGCGGAAATGATGTGTTTGTTATGATTTTCAGTAATATTTTTATTATTTTTTATTTTCAAAATTTAATTCCTACCATGTTCCATATTTAGTCAATTGTAAACACACAATAATCTCCGAGTTGCTTCGTGTAAATAGACAGAAGGCATACTAGCTGAGAGCATGCCCGTAGCCAGCCGAAAAATGTAGAGGGAGCCCGGTAGAAGTTAGGGGGGGGGGGGCGAGCCAACCATATTATAGTTCTTCAAATAGTAACATCAGCAATTCATCATACCGGTATCTGCTCTTGAATGTTTAAGTATTTTGCTTCTACTTAATTCTATTATCCCCCCTTACACACACACACACATTAAGTTAACATTCTGTAATCTACATGAAAAAAACTTGAATTTTATTAAATGGGTATTACTAACTACACGAATTAGAATTAAAATATAAATGTTTTGATAGTCCACATGTAATACTAATATTAAGTTCAAGAACGAAAGATGATCTACTGTGAAATAAGGAAATGCAACTTTACTTAGGCTCTTGTTTAGGGTTAACTTGCGAAGTTGCCCTTCCGTCCTTAACCTAGAAGAAATTGATAATTTGATTGTTTGTGTGCTTGATAACATGTAAGCGAAGCATAATTTATGTGTAATACCTTTTGATAAGCGGTTATAAAGACGGGACTAATTCGCAAGTAGAGGGAATTACTTGTCTCTAGGTTAAGGACGGTTGGATTGTGGATAATTTTCGAGTAAACGTGCCTGCAAGTGTACAGGGTCTTTGCGCTGGATGTGAATTGACAGTAGTAACATTTGTAAAACATGATGTTGATAGTGAGGTTAATCTTCTGAATATTCATGGCTTAATTAGTGAAAGAACAAAGACCACCAACAATCGTTTACGAGTTTCTGCTTGAGATAGGAGAGCTCTACAAACCTAAGTACGTACTAAGGTAAGTGCAAAGTAGGCATAACCTAACCTAAGTAACCTAGTAGTGCATCATCCCATCTTACTTCGGCTTGTCCCTTCCCTCGTTCTTCCCAACTGCGCACTCCCCATTAACTACCCACAACCGTGCTCCGCGCGGCCCACCAGTCTCCCCTTTAGGTTAATAATGGATTTCCATATGTAATTGTGGTTCCTCCCCCGTACTCACACCCTCGAGGTAACGTAACAAAACATAAAATGAGTAAAGTTTAAGTAGAAATTGATGATTGCAGATTTTATTCTGTTTTTTGTTAAATATTAGGTGGATGGGTAACTTTGAAGTAATTCCCTTGTTTACAATTACAGTTGTATTTTTTTTATTTAATATTTGTACTAAGTCCTTGTTTAAAATCTTAAATTAAACTCGTTTTATATAAATGAACCACCTGCACACTATACCAAGACGACACATACCAAAACAGCTAAAAAGAAAATACTATATTGTTATTAAAAACTACACTGAGATAAAATGTATGCGGCTTACGTAATATCGTAGGTTGCATTTGTAAATCCTGTACCTTAGTTTTTGGACAACATACAGCAAGCGTATAAATGAAAACGCATGTTTTATAATACTTTCTGTATAAGTGTTCCATCTATACATAATTTCCGTATGAAACAATATAGGCTGTCAGGATCTCACATACAAATGGACGTATATAACATATAGCTGACGAAGGTAGCATACATATATGTATGCAATATAAGGAAGACTGTTAGACATCAGACATCCTGCAAAGGCATGATGTAACACCTAAGGGCAGTTCCTATGTAGCATACGGATAAGCTATGCTGCGTTCTGATTTTTGTAGTAAGCAAGAGGATTCCGTATATTTGTACAATATACCACTGTCCGGAGAACAGATTTTCTTCAATGTAAGTAAAACGCCGCACCCATCTAGTATCGAGTAAAAGTATCACTGCTTCTTTCATGTTGAATTACAACATTATTACGCGTACGCGACTAAGAAATAGTTCCAATTTACAACGTTTTTATATGAAAACTAGCTACTTCCACGGGATCTCCCACCCCAAGTACAATACAAAACATTTTGCTACTTAATTTCTCCTCTAAATCTTGCAAATTTTTACTAGTCCTGGCTCCACAACCCGGAATTTAATCCTTAAACTTAAACGTTAAATATGTTCACTTGCTCAGTTACTCATCTAATTAAGGTAATTTAGCTTAACTTTATTCTTCTACGAGAACAAACATATGAAAGTCTTTGCAACCATTACTTCGGTGAATGTTCCACCACAGTTCCTGTTTTACATATCACATCACAATAATTTGGACCTACTAGAATCAATCGCCTTTAACGGAACTCGGAGCTCTTAATTCAATTCACAACTAATTGTTCCACACACAGTTAATCTAAGGTTTGCTGTTGACGAGGATTTTGCAATGCATGTATGTACTACAACTACACAATAGAATAACAATAACCTACCGCCGTTACAGCAATCGACAAAGATAAACGCTTTGTTCCTGCTCCTGTTTTTATGATTTGGCTTGCAGTAAGCACTTCGTCTCCTACCTCCCAGATCACTATTACAACTGTGGCGTAAAGTATTATGAACATATTCCTTCTTTTCGGAAAACTTGCTTCAATATATATTGTGTAATTTCATATCGAGATTCGAGAAGACTGATAAACTTTACTTTAACTCCTTTAAACTATGTTTAGAAGTGATCGTCAAATAGTTAAAATGGAAAAATTCTTGGAATAATCTCTTTTATATTGCATTTTATTCTTAGTGTTCACACATAGAATTAATCGAGATTTTTTTGCAAGTCTTCAATTAAAATTTTAGAGGGGGCCAAGAAAAATTTAGGGGGGCCCGGCCCCCTCTTGGCCCCCGTGGATACGGGCCTGGCTGAGAGTAAGCGAAAACTTGCATTGACGCACTGTAGTGTCCATAAATCATGTCTATTTACTGTATAATTGCAGTATCTTTTCTTCTTTACAGAGAGAATGAAAATACTGTAAAGTATATCGAGAATGTAGATTACACTTTATAACCAGCGTGAGCCAAAACTATATTTGTAACAAGTTTTGGCTATTTTTGTCTCATGGTATCTAGCTACCTCAGCCTTTTAAAACGGGAGTGATAACAGTGTATAGAAAAATAGTCGAAAACGTTGTTTCATTTAGTCGTCCGTTTTAGACCCCTTGCATATTGTAGTTCATTCCAAGATGGGTCTAAACGCGCCGGAAACGATCCGAATAGACCCATTGGATAAGCAGCGTATCTATCTACCTCTGGTTAAGACTAACAAATGGCTACAGCAAACCAAGTAAAGTACTTTGGCTCAATAATATGTGGGCAACACCTAGACTTCCAATACTATTTATCGTTTATTTCTTTCGAAATAGAGATTTGATAACTCACAATTCAAGCGTTTTCCAATTGTCTCAAAACACGAGATCGACACCGTAATAGTCAAAATTATTTAAATTGTGATAGAAATAAGTCATAAATATTATAATGTCACAATATGTGCTTTTGGATTTTTCTCCCTAATTTTCTCTTATAGGGGCGAAAATTGGAAGTTTAGAGTTTTCTCCCTTTACCTGTACTATAAATCATATATATGAGGCATATGTTTAGTTGTTATATACAGGAAGTTGCCTATGGATTTTGAAGAAAAATATCACAAGTGAAATTACAATGTTTAATTTCACAAATGGCCCCTAGTTTACTCTCTTTGAGGGGAAATTTCGAGTTTTCGAATTTTTATTATATATTTGTCACAAAAGATATATATTTGCCAAATTTTAAGTTCCGATATTTACAGCAAATATTCTATAAGCTTTGATGAATGAACGAGTGTCATATCCCAAATATATAAGGTTTGCAGGACCCTGTTATTTGTAAATGAATTTGAAATGGAACTTCGAATTTTCAAGGCTGTCGGCTGGTGCAGTTTAGAATAGTAACGCAGTAAATTCTCATTGTATCATCTTCAAGAAAAGATAAATTTGTACATGTGCAGAATAATCCTTGAGTTGCTCTTCGTAACTAGACACACGGCATACACCAGCTGAAAGTAAGCGTTTTAGACAGCCAGTTGAGACTTTGATCAAATTGGGGGCCCCATCCGCCTTTAGGCTCAGGGCTACAGCCCCCTAAGCCCTCCTTAATCCGGCCTTGATCCGTGAGTAGAAAATGAAATGAAATCCTTGAGTCTTATGCCCCACGGTTATGCCGGATAGGCTAAACGAGACAGTGATGTTGAGAAATGAATGAAATGGTGAAATGAAGAAATTGGGAGGAAATAGGAAAATCCTGAGGAAACCCACGTACACGGTGTTTGTCCAGCACAAAGTTCATTTCGCGCGAGCTGGGATCGAACCAGGAACCCCAAGCACCAGAGGTGAACGCTCTACCACTAAGCCAATGCGGCCACTAATCCCTGGGTAGGTTTAACAATATTTTTATTTAATTATGCTATATCAATTCCTCTTGTTCATAGAACTTTCGTGTGGCCTTAAACTTAAAGTAATTTGACAATAATTGAATTTTAAAAAAACGCAAAATAACTATAGAAGAATATACTCAAAACACAAACTGCACAAAACACAAATTTAGATGAGAAATCAGAGTAAATACTGGCATATTAAGAAACATTAGAAATTTTTAAAGTTGGAAAATTAAGTGCATTAAAAATGTTTACTTTAAATTGGAATTATCATATTTTTTTAATAATATAAAGAATAACACACAGTGGCGTATTTAGGAGGGTCTTCCGGGCTTAAGCCCTCGGAAATCTTACTTACTATAGTAAAGTAAATGAAATATCTTGCAAAATTTTCACATTTACAGGCAAAGCCCCCCCCCGAAAGTTAGCAAAGCCCCTCCCGAAACGAAATCTTAAATACGTCACTGATAACACATATTGCAATTCTCCACTCATTCAATCTAATGATTGTAATCCTTCTCTCTCTTTGAATTATAGAATCTGTAAATCCGAGAATGTTAACACAAATAAAAAGCTAGTTGTTATTAATGATCCTATTAGCTATGGTGATTACTGAGGGAGTAATCAAAATTCGTATTACAAAATTGTCAATTAAAGAAACACTCATTTTGGAACAGGTTGGCCCTTTTGTAAGTGCGCATTCATGGTATGTCTTCCACATATAAGGGCACGGGTTCAATGAGATGACATATATCTTTCATGTTTAACTTAAACCAAACATAATAGTGCCCCTTCGTTATTTGATATACATTTAGGCTTTATGCCTAACTTACCATCCATCCAACTGGAAGCTTCCAAATATCTAATTCTTAATTGGGTTGTAGCCAGGGAAGTGTGGGGTAAATGACAAAGTATAAATAAATCATTATGTGTACCTCTAAGAAGCCTGCGGTGATTGGAGCGCGGTGACTAGAAACTGTTTGCCACTAGATGGATTTAAAATACTTTTTCCCAAGTTAAATTTTTTCCTTACCAAAAGCGTAAGAGTAGTGAACTTTGAATGCATACTACAGGTATCTCTTTACTGTTTCATAAGATGAGACTAATCTAAAACGCTTTTTTTTAGTTCTTGTGAAAGCTGGTAGATCAATTTTCAAGATGTAATATATACATTTTTAATTTTTCCCCAAACTTTTCGCTTGTCTAGTAATTAACACGCGTCCTTGGTTCATTAGATCATGGGTTCGATTCGTGATGAAAGAGTACCTAAATTTTAAAGTATTATGGTCGTTCACATGCCATTTTTCACTGTAGATCTACGTCTTATATAGCCTTGGTGCATAAAAGGGATACTAAACTTCAATAATCATCATAGTCTTTCCTCCACATACTTGTAACCGGTTTGAGTTTTATGAAAGTTGAAACACATTTAGTTTGCAACATCATACTTGAAAAAGGACTTTGACCACATTTCGTGAAAATAGTGGAACTTCCAAAATGATTTTTTCTACGGAGGCTACTGAATCCTCCCACACTTGATAATAGATGAAACGGGAGAATCCAGAGAAAACCGATGCACACGGTGTTTTTATATCCCAAATCTGACTTGGCACTAGCCACCATCGAACCATGAAACGCCACCATAAGCGGTCTACCACTTTATCAATAAGATATTTATAAACTATACCGAAAAGATGTCCCAAATTGTAAGTGCTGCATCAAGTGTTTAATGTTTTACGTTTCTATTTTAATGTTTTTGTGTATTTATCTTTTTATTTATTAAGTATTCCGAATTACTTGGAATTAAGATGTGTTTTGTTTACTTGGATGACTGTACTTTTAGTGATCTTGGTATAATGGTAGAGTTGGAAACTAGTATAGGGCGATTCTCAGCGTTACGCACGGGACATTTGTACACAAAAACTGCTTTTTTAAACAAAAATGTGTTTTCAAATAAAATAAAAAGTATGTCAAAATTAGAGGGAAAATTATTAATGCATAGCTAAG
This sequence comes from Thermobia domestica, assembly GCF_964235325.1. Lineage (NCBI taxonomy): Eukaryota > Metazoa > Arthropoda > Insecta > Zygentoma > Lepismatidae > Thermobia > Thermobia domestica. The sequence goes on along the minus strand of NC_137455.1, from coordinate 163,850,922 downwards.
TAAAATGAAACACTCAAAGCAATTGCAACTTTGAGTTATAAGCCAAAATTAAGCGTTACGCACGGGACTCAGACAAAAAGCTCATTTGACAACCTCAATTTCATTGGTCATTCTCTGCGATTTATGGCAGCATTTTAATTTTATATGCCATTACTTATGTTCTACAATCATTCTCGTTACTGTGCATTATATTTTTAAATTGAAAAATATAATTTAATTAGCTTCCCATTGTGTTTTCTTTTTCAACTCACCGTTACGCACGGGACAGAAAAGTAACCATGCAATTGTTTGCTTGCTCTAAGACTATTCTTATGCAATATCCTTACTAAAGGGATTGATATTTTAAGATTAACGTTTGGACATTAACAAGCATAAAAAATTTGCATCCATATTTTAATTTAAATGAATTAAATTACATTCCAAAGTATCAAAGTCGAACTTTGCTAGGCAACTCGCTTAATGTTATTACCACGTCTTTGGAGTATTTGTCTGAACGCTGATTGGAGGCGTTCAAACCACATAAGCTGTACAATTGTTGAGCTGTCGATCCTCTGTGCTGCCTACTAAACGTTGAGTCGTTTGACCGTTGCCATTGTCAGATGAAATGCGGGAAAGTGAATTCAAGGGAAAGAGTTGTTTTTTGGTTATTTGGTATGATTGTTTGTTACTTCATAGTGAAGATTTGCTTTAGGGTGAGTTTTTTAAATAAGTAATATGGATTCACAGGCAAGTAACTCTGTTCCAAGTAATATTGTCAGTGATGAACTGAATCGATCAACAAAAGCAATGATTGGCGCTGAAATGGCTAGAAAATATAGACTTAAACATAGGAACAAGGTGAGACAGAAAAATAAAGTGAGGATGCAGCGTTATAGACAAGTTAAAAGATTAACTTTTTTCCTCTCACGTTTCTTTTGCGAAACTCATTCCGCATTGTTTCATTGTTGGCTATTTAGAAGAGGAAAACACTCTAAAATGTGAAGAACAAGGTAATTCAAGTTAGATTGGTTCAAGGAAAACAAAAAGAGTGCCAGTGTACAGAATGATTTATTCATCAAGTGATGAGAGCGACATTAATTCAGAATACAACTTTGAAGACTATGTTCATAATAATATTCTAACCTTCCAACTGTCGAGGTCAGAATGGACAATATTAGACCAGGTGTAATTTTCCTAGTGAAATTTGATTGTGGTTCTTCCAGAAATAGGATTAAATATCAGTATGTATGTGTGTCTGAAAGTGATGTAGAAGAAGATGGGGACATTAGAGTAACAAATCTGAAATATATAGACAGCAGTTGTACAAAGTTTTGTATTGATGAACTCATTTGGCCAAGTTTTAAATATACTTCAAGCACCAAATTTGCGGATAAAGGGTAAAAGAGTATACTATAAAATTCCAGGACCAATAGCCGTTTTTGTAAAGAACTAAAGAGTTTTGAAGAGAATCCATTTGTCCCCAACAAGACTGTCGAACCAACTTAGATACCCGCCTTTTTAATAAAAAGGAAAAAAAGTGTGATTTATCATGATAGTTTGTTTTTAAGCTACGTGGTAAATGTTTCTATGTAACTTAACGTAAACTTTTTTTTGGTAGTTATGTTTAGTTATATTTGATTTAGTTTCTCTCAGCAAATTCATGTTTCTTTGAGTTAATATAAAAGTTTGTTCTTCATTGTTTAATCTCAATAACAATAAACACGTATTGAAATCTGAATAACTTGATTTTATTCACTTTCTTGCATAAATCTGTAAATGTCCCGTGCGTAACGTTACGCACAGGACAACATTTCTATACCTCATAAAATAAATAAGGGGAATAATAAACAAATTTAATAAGTACCACTAACAGGCTAATAATAATTCTACTTTGGACCAAAAGTTTCAATACTTTATCTTCTACAATTACAAAGGAAACACGAAAAATACATGTTTTCCGTTACGCACGGGACAGCGAAACATGACATGAGAAAACTACGATTTTTGCCTACCAGAATAAAACATTAATTAAAACAAAATTGTCAAATTTTTGCCAAGGGCCCACTTTATATTTTTTGCTATTGTTCATACAATTACAGATTTAGAATTTAGTTTGAAAGTTATTTGAAAATTGGGATATGTGAACAGCATTGAGCATGGTGTAGAACAGATAAAGTTTATGTGGTCAAAACCTAGTAAATATATTTTTCAAAAAGATTTTAAATGTCTCAGTATATAGTTACACTATTTCTTAATAGAAAAACATAAACATCATAGTTTCAAATTAATTTTGAAAATTTACTAACAATGGACCACTTGCCAGAGAATCGCCCTATAATATTTCTCAATTTAAAAAAAAAAAAAATCCCAAATGAGATGGAAGAAATATAATGGATATATGTAGTTTGATACTATAATGCTACCACAAGCTCTTATGCCATGCTTATTGCTATTCTCGTTGCTATAGTGGCTAGCACTCATGACTTTGGTACGTGGGGTCCCGAGTTTGATTCCCGGTTGAAAAAGAACAGAAATTGGAACGCACAAATGTAGTTCGGATTCCACCTCAAACTTTAGATTCAAGTGTCTAATAGCCTTACTGCTGAAAAGAAACACTAAACTTCAAATCACTATCAGATGAGCATAATTTATAAAGTTTCAGTAAACACTTCAAGAAAAGTATGTTGGTAGCACTGATCGTCCTACTTAGACCCCTCCGTCCTATTTAAACCCCTATCGTCCGGCTTAGACCCATTTTTGGTCCTCAATAGACCCATTCGTCCTGTATAGACCCCTTGGGTATTTTCGTGCATTGCAAAAGGGGTCTAAACTGAACGAAAACGTCCGGAATAGACCCATTGCAGCTACCTATCTATCTATCTATCTATCTATCTATCTATCTATCTATCTATCTATCTATCTATCTATCTATCTATCTATCTATCTATATATATATATATATATATATATATATATATATATATATATATATATATATATATATTAGGTTTTGCGAATATCAAAAGTTGAGTATGTCTCGTCTCGAAATGGTGTCGTGAAAGTGATATCTCGTCTCGGAAAGCATATCTATTTCTATTGGAAAAGTACTGTCTCGCCTCGTACTTCCTTGTCTGTAGGACAACCTTAGGTTCAACCGCCTCAGTTGCAATTGAGTATTGTTCTCTTTATCTTAGAATAAAGAGAATAAGGTCGCAAGAAATCTATATTTCCAGACATCTGTACTGTACCTGAAATTAGTTCATAAAGGATAGAACTAGATTTTTTTGACATAAAAAAAAATCAGTTTCTGCTACCGTTTAGTTAGATAATGTAAGCTGTTTTCTAATATGGCTGCTGATACAAGTTGATTACACAGAAAATTAAATCTGAATAGTGCAAAAAAAAAAAAAAAAAACTTTCCTTTTGTTTTCTCTAACAAAAACTATTGGAGAATACAAATGCCTTGAAAGAAAAATTAGTGCATGACAAAAAGAGTAAAAAAAAAATCCTGCTTCGAAATTCATTCGCCTATCATACCACTCACCTGATTTGAATAGTGCAAAGTGGCTAAGGCGCGGCATCTCAATCATCTTGTGGTTCACCTTGACTTGCCTTCAGCGAATGTAAATAATCAAATAGTTCAGTGCTGAATGAAAAGAAAAATCTTTGGCAGATGAGGGAGAAGAGGGGAACAAAGATATGTGGACACATTTGTTTCGAGAGAACATTTTACATTGACACTCGCGCCAAATTAATAGTTTTTTTTTCTTTAAGGTTAGTTTAAAGGAACAAGTTTCGCCACTAGATGCCACTACAATCTTCGTATCTTTTCCATGTATTTTTTACCCTTCACGAAAATTCACGATTTCTCTTATAAATTTCAACCTAGAGACTTCAAATTTTTAGAGAAGGAACTTTATAACCCATCCAAGGGAACAATCCGTGCCGATTTTTTATTTAGAATTGTCTTCATTGTTGAAACAATTACATTGATAAAGGTTTGGATATCCATTTCAACAATCAAGCCATTTCAACAATAAAGAAAATTCTAAATAAAAATCGGCACGGATTGTTCCCTTAGATAGGTTATGAAGTTCCTACTCTAAAAATTTGAAGTCTCTAGGTTGAAATTTATAAGAGAAATCGTAAATTTTCGTGAAAGGTAAAAAGTACATCAGAGAGATACGAATACTGTAGTGACATCTAGCGGCAATACTTGTCCCTTTACACCAACCTTAAGTTAATCTACGAATGCGTCTCACACTTCTTTACCATGTATTATGGACTTAATTTTGGCTATTGTAAAATATGGAAGCGATAATCAAACTATCTGTTTAAGAAAATAAAAACAGATAACGTAGACATCACACCACAGTTATAGGAAGTTTTCATATGTAAAAATAACAAAAGTAAGGTATTTCATAATGAGGCGTGAGCTAAGATCTACGCTACAACCAGGAAGCGTCCGAATCCCAGAAAGGGATTTTGCTGGTTGAGTACGAAGAGTGAACTCGGGAAGTTGGAATTAAGAACTGATAGTGAAAAGACGACGATAGGAGATCATGAAAGCTGAGCTAGCTAGTGAGTATTACATCTATTTAATGGTTAAATCTCTGTGCAATTACAGTTTAGAAGATTTTCATTATTAAGACCAATTTGAGTCCTGATAGCTTGTGGTGTGATGTCGAAAATATCTAAAAGAAATTGATTTCTGTTATTTCTTTTCTTATCCTAAGAATTTCGAAAAACTCATCCTTGAGTTGTCTTAATACATGGTGTTACAAATTTCTGATGAGTCACGCTTTACCTCCAAGTATAAAAGTTTCTAAGATACTAAGTTATTCCAGTTTGAAATTTATAGCACACATTAACACTTTTCATGGTTATGCTTGTTATTTTCCTACTTTAAACACTTATAATCAGTGAGTAATATTATTATAAACGGTAAAGTTATTTTACCATTAATTTCATTACTCAAATAAGAACTTTTCGTGAGGTCGTAGTGGCTTAATAGTAGAGCACTTACACCCGGTTCGATAGGGTCCTTGGTTCCAGCATAAAGCCCAGCTGTCGCCAAGTGGGCTTTAAGGTGGACAAACACCATGTACATGAGTTTTTATCAGGATTCTCCCACTTTCTCCATTCCACTATTTCGTTCATTATCATTATCATCACCATTTCCTTTAGTCTCGGAGCATAATCCTGGGACGTTAAATTATATAAATAAATGAATATTGTATAACATTATATTTATTTATAAATACACATAACTTCTTAAAGTTACTGATGTTTGTTTCTCTTCATTTTCAAACACCTAACAATTTCTTAAAATGTTTGTCTCTTTTCGAATTGATGAAAAAAGAAACATACCAAAATACACATGGCAAGGTTTTTAGTTGTGTTTTCTTGGCTTTCTGTTCCAATTGTCATTAATTTTCTGATGTCAACTCTGCTCTCCTGAAACATGTTCAGGTTTATAGCCTAGAAAAATGGTGTTATGTTATGCTAACTCTGTATCTCATATATATATATATATATATATATATATATATATATATATATATATATATATATATATATATATATATATATATATATATATATATATATATCAGAATTTCCTATGCCTCAGAAAAGCGAATCAAAGCAAAAAATATCTGTACCAGAGGGACTATGTAAGAATTTCAAGGAGGCAAGCTTCCAATGATAATAATCAGAAAGATTTTTTTCTGTTTTTCCTTCTTTTTTCTTTTTATTCAAAGGAAATAAATATTGAATTAAATTTATCATCAAAGATGACATAGTAGAGACAAGTAAAAAATGAAGAAAATTAGTTTCCTACAAATATGGCGTAAGTTTCACTTGAGTGTTTCTCAACCCTTATATGATTCACAGACGTAGGTGATACTAAGTATTTAATTATACGAGGTGTGTTCAAGAAAATATCGAACCTTTGGTTGGCAAAAATACGTTTATTGATTTGGAGATCCGAAATATTAATTCCCTTCAAAGTAGCCTCCTTGGTAATGCACACACTTCTCCTAGCGCTCCCGCCATTGTTGGAAACACTTCTGCGTTCTGGAACGCAGTTTTTGGAATAGTGAGCAACCATGCCATCGCATTCCGCATGATGTCCTCCCTTGACTCAAATCGGATCCCTTGTAGTGGCATTTTCAGCTTGAGAAATAACCAAAAGTCATACGGAGGCATGTCGGGTGAGTAGAAAGCCTGGCGACACACAGGAATAGGAATGTTATGTTTGGCGATGAAAGCCTGAATCACATTTCGCGGACACTCTCCTCATGCCCAAATTCTTGTTCAAAATTGAATGTATCGATCCAATTGAGTGGTTCCTGCTTGGGTATCTCCACGCTTTTGACAAAATTTGATGCAATATCACTGCTCAAGCTTTTCTGTCATTTTACACCAAAAAAAAAAAAGAAAAGAAAAGAAAAAAAGAAAAGAAAAAAGGAAAAAAAAAACAAATTCGACGACTCTTCACTACAAATCTTCACTCGTTGACCGACTGCCAGCGACTGACGCTTTCTGAGTGCGAAAAAAAAAAAACAATCACTACTGCATATAAGTGTTCCCTCTACATCTACACTGAAGAAAGTCTCCCACGTTTCATTGCTTTACACGGAAAAAAATAAGGTTCGATACTTTTTGAGCACACCTCGTATTGGTTGATAGTTTTCTTGCAATATATAGTTTGAACATATTGCAGGCTGCATTAACTCACTGTTCGCAGATTAGCACAAACCAACAGAGTGGAATGGGGGAAAATGAGTTACTTAAGATCTGATTACATATTATATAAACCATGTTTTTCTAATTTTTTTTATTATTATTAAGAATCCTTGGGTATCAGACCACATAATAATCGACGTAGTAGGGACATAATCTTACATAATCTTAGAAAACGTACACAATTCTTGAAAATTACATTTCCTCCTAGGGGGGCAAGATGGGGTTTAAAATTAACACTACTGTTACTATCAGTTTAGTATTATAAGACTGGTTTAATAGTAGTACTAATTATAATAGTATCATAACAATTACAATACTTTAATTCAAATGTTATAAAATTAACATACACTTTACCAAGACTATAAAATGTGTCTCTTAGATATATATCAGGGATGTAAATAACTACTCGCCCGCTCGCCCGGGGCGAGCGGCTTATCGGTGCGGGCGAGTTTTTAATATCACTATTAAAATACCTAAGGTTAGTAAATGATTCCTATTGTGGGATGTGGGCTAGTAGCTTTTCTCTTGGGCTAGTAAAATTTTGTTGCTAGTAATATATATATATATATATATATATATATATATATATATATATATATATATATATATATATATATATATATATATATATATATATATATATATATAAGCATTCATTTTTTTTTTTTCAGAATCGACAGATATTTATTGTGAGATCAACCCATCTAAACTTCTACAAAACTTCAAAATGAAGCCACTATCGGTATCAGAGTGGGATCCAGGATTTTCTAAGGGGGGTACACCAATAACTACCAAAATAACCAATCAAACTGAAATTTTCAAAGTGACATGTGACAATATTTTTTTTTATCCCTGACAATACTGATACATAGAAAGTGGGGAGTATTTTAAGGAGGGTCAGATGTGATATGCACAGGAAAAAATGTTCTTTTCTCCTCCTGGCTTCTGGTTTCTTCCTACTTTACAAATGTTATATTGTTTTGCTTGGTGAATCCTTTTTTTCAACCTTCAGAAAATCGACTTAAAATATTGCTTTTGCAAAGCTCTGGTTTCTCTTAAGCCCCAAACGAAAAAAATAATGGCAGAAAGTTTCGGAAAATGTTGCTATTTTCAGTGTAAGCTTCTCATTTTAGATAGTGTATATTTACAACGAAGGAGTGAACCCCCGTAAATCCGGCCCTGTTGGCATCTTACATAATTTATCCATTTCTCTGTAAATTTAAATTTGATAAGTATTTACAGTAATTAATTAATTAATTAATTATAAGTAATTTAACCCATTTTACCCTTTAACAGATTTCCCCGGCTTGTCTCTTCGAGTGAGCACACAAAGAAATTCAAATACCGAGAAAGTTGTCAGCAAATACAATGAATTTTTTTCTTAAATCTTAATATCTGAATACTATGATTCAAAAGTACCAAATCAACTAATATTACAAAGCGTGTAATAGATACATATTTTCAAATTAATGCTAATTCATGTCTAATGCTGTATCATTGTACTTTTACTTTCGAAGTGGAGAACATTTATACTATAGCTATAATATTAGATTCATTGATATGATTGTGATCATAAGAGATTGTTATAGTGGGACGAGCAACTACATAAGAAGGACATATGCATGTTAGAGATGTCCTTGTCATCCATGTTACAAGTCATGATTCGACAGTTTGAGTTCGTTCCATTGAACTAAAGAAAAAGAAATCTTTGAAGAAGACATAATAAACATCGCGTAACACTTAACAAAAAGGCAGCTCATTATCTGTTGTGATATAGTTAGAATTGCATTCATGCATGAACAGCGAACATAATGCATTGTGTATTCAGTTTTATAGTCATTTTTGCGGGTGGTCCGTCTTTTAGACATCCATATATAGCTATCGCTTGACGGCGTTGCACAAAGGCCAGAGACTAAACTGAAGGATAATGTCATCAAGTGTGTACGGGGTGTGTTTGAATAGAGTTAATAAAAGAAACAACTTGTTATGTAATCTGTATTTGATTAGAATCTAAGAGAGGACGCGAAGGAGTCATACTTGAATTAATTGTTTTTTTTTTTAAGTATCTTCTTCCTCTTCAATCGAAAATTCAACAGTTTGATTTAGATTTCTTGGAATTAATATTACGGTCACTTGGTATAACGTGGGAATTCTTAAATCGACAGCAGGAATCACGTTCAAAGTTTAATGTTGCACACATTTAAGAATTTTGATGAATTTAGAATGTTTCAAAATTTTATATTCTCGTCGAATATGTACAGGTTCTCCGTGAAGTCTCCACACGCCTAGGTTTGAATATCACAGAGAACAATGTCCGGCAATTTTAGTTGTGATATAGACAACAATACTTTCATGGTCACAGTCAACGTTGTATGTTATCCCTTTAAAACACTGTCTAGTATTCCTGCGTTTAAGGTCACGTAGAGCATTGTAGAGCAGTTGTAATGCCATGGCTGATGTGGATGGTGAAGTTTCACAGTTGATGAACGGTTAGTGGCATTCACAAGGCAAACGATGACCCAGCCAATGACTGCGTTTAGAGTTTGGCAAGAACCCATCTCGTAAAACAACCGTATCTGATTGAAAGAAACATGTATGATCTTTTGGTGTACAATTTATTGTTGCTAACTTATGTGACTGTCTCATTTTTCACGTCCCTTAAATTTTAATGAGGCATTTTGTGTCATTCATTCAACTTTGTGGAGACTCCTGGTATTAAGTGATTAGTAATTCATTGTATCGCTTAGAAATATTCGCAGAAACTAAAGTTCACCATTGGATCCTGTCATACAATAAGGTCACCTTTTATTCAGCTGACCCAGAGGTTTTCTTTCCAAAGGCTCCACACATTCCGCGTCTTATTTCCCATGTTTCATTGTATTTCTTGTCACCAATATGCATTTAGTTACTGAGTTCCCCTCATATATCAAATTGGTTCTGTTTTATTTGGAGTATTTTCTTTAAGCAACGGAAACGAAACTATTGGCACAAAATCTCCATGCATTTGATACTTTTGTGCTGTGAAGTAGATAGTGCGTTTAGGATTCGGACATGTAAAGCTTCATCTACAACGTATCCTACTTTTAAATCACAGTGGATGACTTCAGTGATGATCAAACTTGGCATCCAAAGAGTGAATGATTTGTCTCAAAGCTTTTAAACATAGAGGATTAAAGAGCATTACAGTATAAATGTTCTCCACTTCGAAAGAAAAAGTACAATGATACAGCATTAGACATGAATTAGCATTAATTTGAAAATATGTATCTATTACACGCTATGGAATATTAGTTGATTTGGTACTTTTGAATCATAGTATTCAGATATTAAGATTTAAGAAAAAAATTCATTGAATTTGCTGACAACTTTCTCGGTATTTGAATTTCTTTGTGTGCTCACTCGAAGAGACAAGCCGGGGAAACCTGTTAAAGGGTAAAATGGGTTGGTTTTACATTTTGAAACTATGGTAGATTTTCAAACTGTTGATATATGGTAAGAGAACAGTATTTAAAACACACACACACACACACACCGACGTGATAAATCTACCACTTAAGGATGTAACTTGGATTTGTTCTTGGGACACTGAACCCATATAAAAACATTTTTCGGTATCTCTTACCGCTATTTGTCCTCATATCTACAAACAGATTGACGGATAGGACTATTTTACAAAGCTTTACATAAAGGATGCTATATAAGTCTAAAATTAACCCAAATAAACGAGAAAAAAATGCCTTAGTAGTGTTGCTTACGATACGAAACGTAAGATTTTCTCATCCCGTCTCGATTTTCTTTTGCAAATTAATGTACCAAATTTATGCTCTGATTCTATTCTTAATTTCGTCTAAAAGTTACCAGAATCCTTCCGCGTCACGATTGATCCATGAAAGGTTTGACACAACATCATTTAAACTCGGGTTCAGTTCCAAATAGGAGCTCGTGTGGTTCGCATCTCACGTTAAACTGTAGATCTACGTATCATGTAGTCTCGCTGCTGGAAAGGATTCCAATGAACTCATCAACAACAACATTTAAATTATATTTATTATTCGGCGATATATTATATAATGACTTGCATATCTTTAAACGTGCTTTTTCATTATCTTGGTGGAATCACTTTATCACTTTATAGTTTTTATACTATGAATCGTGTAATGTTAAAACAATGTTTTAGACATATCATTTGGTTTGATGTGATTTGATTTTGAGTTTAACATCTCTTTAAGCAGCGAGGTTATATGAGACGGGACCTTCTGATTAACGTGGAATCTGAACCACATGAGCTCCTGCCGGGAATCGAACCCGGGTCTCCTACGCCAAAGGCGTGTACACCTATGATTTGGGTTGCCCATGAAACTCGTGAAATTTCTCGTCTGGAAAAAGAGAATTGTCATTAAAAATATATTTCTCGTCTCGTTTCCGATATGAGAAAATTCTTGTTCTGAGAGAATGTAGAGCAAGGAAACGATGGATAAAAGTTCACATGGCCAAGAAAAAGTATGAAAAATTCAAAGTAACACTGTGATAACTACCATTACTACTACTACTACTACTAGCAATAACCTATGATACTGGAGACCATCTAGTTCCAACTTGATGCTCTGTGATATCATCCCGTTCTCAATATACCAGATCAACATTCAGAAAGGACCAGACTAGAAAAGCTATGATGCATTGTCAAAGGCAGGGATAACACGCAAATAAGAGCATCGATTGGTCTTTGCGGATCTGACTACTTGTATACACTTCTCTATACCTTCTTCCCAATTCTCTTCTCCACTCTTTGGATCTTTTTATTACTTAATGTGTCTGTTTCAAGAGAAAAGACTTCACAGTTAGAAATGATTACTTCAGGACAGAGATGGGCACTTTTTTCCAAGCCCTCACTTGCCCTCGCTCCCACTCTCAAAATATATTGTCACTCTCATATTCATTTATTGTCGACCTCAAAATATTTTTCGCCTTTACCCTAAAAATATATTCTCGTTCTCACCCTCAAACTATAGTTGTTCTCACCCTCACCTTCATTTACTAAAATGAGAAAGAATGAGAGTGATAGTGGCCTTCATGAGGGCAAAATAACTGATGGCGCCCATCCCTGCCGCAGACTGCTAAGGACTTCTCTGCGGCCACGTAGCTTTCTGTCTGCACCTTAACTCCCAAAAGACTAGTCATTTCCAACTGGCCGGTGTATGACATAGGAGCACACTTTTTGATCTAAGAGAAAAACAGTTGTAGGTATCCCTTTTCTTGATCAGCATGTGTTGGCCATTGGCCTTTACGTATAGAGACTAGTCTCGCTGCTGATGTCCCCGTTAAACACCACAATTAATCAATCATTTGGAGAAAAACAGAGGGAAATAGAATGAAATGATAGGTTTACGTCCCACGGTTATGTCCTTTTGGATGGAGGAGACATATGAATAATGGAAGTGAATTATAATAAAACACGTGGTGGAATAATAATGTGGGAGGGAACGAGGAAAACTCGAAACACAACACGGACACAATGTTGTCCATCACAAACTCACTTGGCTTGGAATCGATCCCTAATACTAGAAGTGAGTATTTACTACTCAACTACCGTATCTTCCCAGAGGGAAATAGGTAGAGGGGAGAGGACGAGGTCAAAGAATGAAATAAAACAACTGTTGCCAGTATGTGAGTACTCATGGATCGGCGAGTAGCGTATCTACATCACCACAAATAATCTGTATTTGCCTGCCACAAGTGGCGTATTTAGGGGGCTTCCGGATTCAAGCCCCCCCCCCGAAATTTTATTTTCTAGATTAAAGTATGTAAATGAAATATCTTGCAGAATTTTCACATTTCCAGGAAGAAAGTTAGCAAAGCCCCCCAAAACAAAATCGTAAATAGGGCCTATGCCACTGCCTGTTACCACCCGTTGGATATTACTATCCACAACCATTGCTTTTGACTTTTTTGCTTGGCTCATAGTCTGCTGTTCTCTCTTTAAGTTGGCCTATTTATCGTTGGTTGGTTGAGTTGGAGTTAAGCATCTCTTTCAGTAGCGAGGCTATATGAAACAGACTTACAGCCATGGCTGGCAAGGTAATTCACTCTTTACGTTTGCTCGAAAGTTGCATACAATTTACATCAGGTACAAAAACAGTTTTTACACAAATGTAAATAACTACTTTTCCTTTAAAAAAAAGAAAGAAACTAAAACAATTCAAAAGCAGAACACAAAATACAATTTCTTCAAATTTCTTAGTTGCATCAATTGAAGTGAAGCCTAAACTTTTAGAAAATGAAATGAAATTTTTAAGTTTTACGTCCTACGGTTATGCCGGTTAGGCTAAAGGAGACGGAGATGAGAAATGAATGAAATGGTGGAATAAAAATGTGGGAGGAAAAGGGAGAACCTGGAGAAAACCCATGCACACGGTGTTTGTCCACCACAAAGCTCACTTGGCGCGATCTAGGATCGAACCAAGGACTATATACACTAGCGGTGAACTTTCTACTACTGAGCCTCCGCAGCCCCGTCCACACTTTTAGAGTTTGTTTTAATAACAGAGACTGTGGAAACTAATATGTATAACTCGCAGCTAATATTTCTTATTGTTTCACCTTCGTTGCAAACTACGGATTGAATGAAGTATTGAAAACTGATATAGACAAAACGGCCGACTCCAAGTGTGAAGTGAAGTGGGCTTTTGTGAGTGCAGAAAGTAGTCAGATGTGGCAACCGCGAAGGCGCATGAATATCAAAAGCAAACATTATTGTTGTATTGTACAATCGGCTTCATTTTACGATGGCTTCTTTGGCTTGAATCTTTTGTCAGCCACAGTGAGTTTAAAACGTAAAACGTTATGAAATGTTTTCTTTAGTGATGAGCGCAAGACTCTTGGTCTTGTAGTTTTTGCAAGAGTCTTGCATGCAAGACCAAGACCAAGACCAAGAATCCCGATGCAAGACCAAGACCAAGACCAAGGGGTGCAAGACCAAGACCAAGACCAAGACTCTTGCGCAAGAGTCTTGCACAAGTGCCGGCTCGGTGGTAGAGCAGTCACGTGTGGTTATACAGGTCCCTGGTTGGATTCTAGCTTGCGCCATGGGAACTTTTTGGGTGACAAATACCGTGTACATGGGTTTTCTCGGGGTTTTGATGTTTCCTTCTACTTTCTTCAATCCACCATTTCATTAATTTCTCATCATTACCGTCTCCCTTAGCCTCGATGCATAATCGTGGGACGTTAAATTAGATATTTCGTTTCGTTTCAAAATATATTAGTGGTGTTTTTCTTCCAAAACTAAAGAGAAATGTAGTATTGAACATCGGTAATACCGTACACCATAGGTGTCGACTACATGGGGATGGCCTTGGCTCCGAGACTCAAGCATCCGTTGGAAATATTTAATGTGTGCTCATAAAATGAATACCGAAATATCATTTTCATGACATTGACAAAAACTTAGTACATGTGACCGCAAGTTTGATTTCATGGGCGGATGCTTATACGTTGAATAATTGTTTATCAATATAACTTTTAGCCTCCTTAGGTATACGACACATCGAGGATTGAGGGATATAACATTATATTAGAACAATAAATCTATATTATAAAATTGAAAGTGACTATTTTTGTGACTCCTAATCTCTTGACTACCCGACCGATCTCGATCAAATTTTCAACATAGATGTAGTTTGGGCCTGGGAGTGTTTTCATCATTTCACTTTGACGGTAAAACTTAGGGGAGGGGCGAAGGGGGAGTTATAAAATAATAAATAAAACTTAATAACTTGAACCAAACGAGCAATCTCGATGAAATTTTTAACATAGATGAGGTTCAAGCCTGGAATGTTATATGTCAGTTCACTTTGACGGAGCAACGTAGGGGAGGGGAAGATGTAAAAAAATCAATATGAGTAAAAATAAAAATGACTAAGTTTGTGACTCAATAACTCTTGAACCAATCTTGATCAAATTTTTAACATGTATGAGGTTCTTTCCCGGAAAGTTTTTTTTAGAGTTTGTTTCACTTTGATGGTGGAACCTAGGGGTGGAGGAGGGGAAAGATATTTAAAAATGACCGATATTAAAATGGAATCTATAGTTTTGGGGGTCGCTGAGATAAACAGTGACACTTCCGATGCTGTTTAAATCAAAATTCAGCCCCGTAGCTTGTTGGAGGGGAGGAGAGATATCTAAAAATGATCGAAAATTATGAATATTAGTGCCTAATCCATGGTTTTCGAGGTCGCTGAGTTAAATACTGAGACTTCCTATACCGTTTACGACCAAATTCAGCCTCGTAACTTGGGAGAAAGGGACACACATAATAATGATCGAAAATGATGAATATTAGTGCCTAATCCATAGTTTTCGGGGTCTCTGACACGAACAGTGACACTTGTGATGCCGTTTAAATCCAAATTCAGCCCCGCAACTTGGGGAGGAGGAGGAGAGAGAAACATAAAAATAATCGAAAATGACTGATATTGGAGAGCGCTTTACTAATAGTAAAAAAGTGATTGACTAACGAAATATATTATTATTATTATTTTAGTTTAACCCAACGAAGTGGGTACTTAATGCTAGTAATCTATATTCACAAGACTTCAAATAACTTGGAGTTTGATGCCGTTATTTTGTATTTCTAATACATGTCAACAATATTTATATAAATTGAGTTTACACAAAAGACATATACAGTTGAGCCGTTTTCAGTTTTCACTCAAATTATTCTAAAATATTAAGAGGTTTGATTATAATAATTATTATTTTAATTCTCTCTCCCTCTTTCTTTTGGTCAATATTCCTAAACATATCTTCATCATCATAATAGCTATTCTGCTATTATTGGCAAGTTATTTGCGTCAACAGACAAGGTTCAACGTTCGGTGGTCCTCAGCTAATCTCTTCGTCTTGACGTAGCAATTTTCTGTTTTAATACTTTTCATCAACTAGTCTGCTTCGCTCCCTCCCTCTCTTTCCTTCGACAATACTTTCTAGCACGTCCCTCATAATACAGTTCCTCCTAAGCCAATATCCTAACCAGTTCCTCTTCCTCCTCTTAACAATATCAAAAATTCTTCTTTGTTTGCTCCTACTGCTAATATTTCTAACACCTTCTCATTCGTTTTCGTTCAACACAGCTAATTCTCCCCTTTTTTCTCCATGCCCATGTTTCGAAAGTCTGCAATTTTTTCATCGCTTTTGCGTAATGTGAATGTTTCTGCTCCATAGAGTACATATTGGAATCAGTAAAACAAAGTTTCAATATTTAATTGGAAGTTTGTTTAATACAAGGATTAGCTAATCGTGGTTGAAAAGAAAAATCTGACGCCTTTAGAGTGTAAAAATTAATTTGCAATTCATGGTATTTCAATAATCTGTGCCTTCTGATTTTCTTTCATGCACCTCAGGGGTAACTTCCCCAGTTTGGGAACCAGTGGAGTGTTGGATCTGCTAAAAAATATGAACAGATTACGAAACGTTGTGATTTAGGCATATCTTATAAGTAGTGAAGCGTGGGCACCCATTAATAATAATAATAATAATAATAATAATAATAATAATAATAATAATAATAATAATAATAATAATAATAATAATAATAAAGGTCATCAGCTATGTTGTACACTATCATCATACTTACACGACGTTAAATTATATTACATTTACAAACATACATTGTATTTCCGTTACTACTGGTGCATTGTAGAGTTTATTATTCCTTATATCCATAGTAAATTTACCTGTGAAAAGCTTGAGATTTCTTAAATGCAAGACTTGCAAGACTCTTGCATGCCAGACCAAGACCAATGCCAAGACTGGGTGTGCAAGACCAAGACCAAGACCAAGACCAAGTGTTCCAGTGCAAGACCAAGACCAAGACTGGATGTGCAAGACCAAGACCAAGACCACCCCGGTCTTGGTCTTGGTCTTCCATTTGCTCATCACTAGTTTTCTTTAAACATGTGTGCAAATTCTAATACTTATTTGTTATTTATACAAGCAAGGGCTACTTTACGAATTCAATATGGCAGTTTATAAGATTGTAAAATTCAGCGAGATTCCATACAAACTTGGAAGAAAACTTTTTAAAACTTTTTTTCCTTGTGCCGAACCAAACAGTAACCAGCGCGAAAAACGTTTTATTTTAATTTGTAGAGACTTGTTCTAGTTTTTTTTATGTGTTTTACATATTCTACGCGTAATTTACGCGTCATATAGAAAACTTCTTTTTTTACGTTTAATTACCCCAACCTGCCTACAGCTTATGTGGGATCCCAAGTACATGAGCTCCCACCGGGAGATTGGCCTATTTATCTTCATACTGGTCGGTGAACGCCGAAGAATCTTGAATTCCAGCGAGAATTGAAGTTCAAACCTCAAGCATCGAGCTGTGAACCTCTTAACTATTAATCTACGTGCATGTGATTTTAAAGTACATTTTAATTAATTAAGTGATTACAGCCTATCTTCTTTTTTTCGTACTCAAAGTACTTTTGTGTGTAAGTGTTTATCAATAAATCGTGAGGTTGAAGGAATTTCTAAAGCATCGTTAGAAAGACGAAGACGAAGAGGAAGTAAACAGTTTCTTCAGTAAAAATTCCAGAAGCGTGTCGTGAATCAGCATAATAATAATCATCTCAGGCGGGTATAGAGCGTAGTAAAGTATCAGGAAAAGAAAGGTTTGTGTATGTATGTATATAAGCAACTAAGCATTTTTCTCCACTCCAGATTATTGTGTTTGTATATATGTGTGTGTGTCTACTAAAGAATTACAAAGATCTTGTTGGCATCTGGAGACGAGCCAAGGCAATTCACTTTCTGTGTTAAAACTGGGTGCTTCCTCATGCATTAATGTTATGCATTACAGAGAGAAAATCGTGATATGAACTATAGTGTGTTCTAGAAATCTTATTAAGAATAGATACGTCTACCTTTCCATAGAGTAAAAAAGTTACTAACTTATCACTGTTTTTGTCTTATTATAACTTTTCTAATCGCAAACAATTTTATCTAAAGAAGAAATCATGGTAATTTTATGTATTTTTCATATAAGCGAACTCCATGGTTAATTTATTACATATGGGATTGTAAATAGCTAAAATACAGGATTCAGCAGAGAAATCTGACGGATTTCGATATCATATTACAAGCTTTCAATTTGGAACAGTATTGTACTACAAATACTGGAACGCCATGTATAAATCTATAAAAAAAGTCAATGAATAAGGACATTTTGAAAGAGACATCACCCAAATGAAAACCATTATTCCGAACGAATTCTTGCAACCAACCGAACACACTCACTGAAGGTCCACAGGACACATTGGACCCAGTGGCGGCAATTGGTCGTTAAAAGTGGGGGGGCAAGACATGATCTGAATATTTGTATATCAATGTTAATATACAAATTTCCCTGGTTGAAACTATATATATTAATAGGCCATTTCAGAAAAGTGGGGGGGGCAACTGCCTCCCTTTGCCCCCCCTAATCGCCGCCCATGATTGGACCAATATATATGATATTGCCTCCATTTCCGTATGAATTGAGTGTTTCAGTAGGCAACCCAATTTTCTTCTATACTACTAAAATAATGTATGTGCGTGTGTCTATCGTCATTTTTTTATATACAAAAAGTGTCACTTACAGCCAAAACAAAAATATACACAGATAGATCTTGTCGCGTACGAAGCCACTTTTTAAATGTTGAACGAGAGCAGATTGGAAGATCAAAATTTACGCGGATATTTGTATATAGGTCTTCAGTGAACCATAGTGCCTTTGAGGTAGGCAACCCAAAAGTTATTCACGCATACCGAGGTTGCATATCTACATTTTAAGCTTAGTTTCGAAGGCATTGTTAGTCGTCATATATTTCGTGAC
Source organism: Thermobia domestica (assembly GCF_964235325.1). Classification (NCBI taxonomy): domain Eukaryota; kingdom Metazoa; phylum Arthropoda; class Insecta; order Zygentoma; family Lepismatidae; genus Thermobia; species Thermobia domestica. The sequence continues at coordinate 163,832,321 of NC_137455.1, read as the reverse complement.
CCGTGAATCGATAGGGACAACACAAAATGCATTGTTTATTGTCATGTACTTCATGTCTTTCTTTACTTTTAAAGATCTTGCATAAATATATTTTTTCCTGTAAACTATTCTTGCGATCAACATAAATTAAAGATTTTTAAATTACAGCACCTTTATAAACTTAATACTTGGCAGTAATTTCTTGGTAGTAGGAAGTAGTGCTATTAAGATTATGTAAATAAATTGATGATTCAAATACACTATTGAATTGAGTCATAGAGTCATAGACTTGTGTCATAGATAAGTATTCTAAAAGTATTGAGCATACACTAAGGTTCTCTTTGAGGCTTACTGGAGGATTATTTTTTAAAACTCAGATTATACCTAATAAATAGAAAATTTTAATAATAATAATTTCCTGTTTGTAATTTAATAACGACAGCGTAACAGTATGTTTGACGGCAATATGCTGTAATGTTATTTTTAGAACATCGTATATGTTACTTTCTCTATCTTGGTCTAATTACATATCTCTAAATGTTATATAGTATTTTTAAATTGTATTTGTTAGGTTTGACAGAAATATATTTCTTTATTACCGTTCTGAAAGTAAAAATCAATATAGTTACAAAAATCATACGAAACAGCTTGTATTCGTAACTGAGTATCCATTGAAAGCTTTAAACCAGGTCAATCCTTGTGGATTTTTTTTTCGTTTTTCATTCTGCTGGTGCATAATGATAAATGTAATGACCAGCAGAATGAAAGATCCCATAGGTCACCCTCATCGTATGCAAACCACATCCGCTGTAGTTGCATTTAAAAAAAAAAAGAAAAAAACGAGTACGAACATAATTTAATACGAGGGGTGCCACGTCTTTCTCATGGTGGTCCATTTAGGACTTGCAGACTTCTGTTTCTACCAGACAGGAAGATAGAAAAAAGAGAAAGAAAAATCTATTCAGAACATTTTATTTCCTGTCCTCATCTCCATGTGAATGGTATGAACTGGACTAGATATCGTATCTTTCCTGATGAATAATAGACCCCTTTATGATCAAAATGTATTTTTAAATACGTTGGTTGGGACAGCAACGAAGCTGGTGGCAGTGAAGGGGGACCTAAGTGAAAGGAAGTAGACAGACGTCTTAATAATGCAGAAAGCAAAGAGTGATGGCATTCCAGTCTTTCTTATTTCATTTGTTGTGATAATGGACTACTAGATTTCTTACACGTATACACTGTATATACAGGTATGTATAAAAAAACAGAGGAATATGTGGTTAGGGAGAAACTAGCTCCGTGACACTGGAACGACATTTTCTTGTATAAAGATGAATACTAATGACCTCTTCTACTTAAGAAAGAAAGAAAGAAAGAAAGAAACTATGTAGTATAAAGCAAAACATGTTTCCATGCAAAATTCTTACTTCTAAGATAAGATACGAGGAGAAGAAGAAAAAGAAAGTAATGTCAGTATAAGTTACCTGCATCTATATATGTTACTTGAGCAGCTTCTATTCAAATTAAAGTGTTTCATTTACAACAACTTCGATGAGTGCGTACTTGATCGGTCGAACTAAAAGTGTAAGCTTTATTTTGTACAAGTTATGAAACCGCTTAACGTGTAGATTAAAAAAAAAAAAAAAAGTTGTTTACATAGTGGGGCAGAAAGGACTGACTTCTTTTAATCATTAAATCACTTTTAAAAAATCTATTGACAGATTCGAGTACGTCTTGAAATAACATTTTACAAAATCAAGTGTGGAAAACAACGTCTGGAATGTGATTTCCGTTATCACTGATGCATTTCTGAAGACATTCGTCGAAGTTAACAATCAACTCTTTCCAACATAACTGAGTTGATTTGGTCGACTTCCATGCGAATAACCTCCTTCAGGTCTTCCTTCCAATGTACGGGTCTATGCTTGTATGCACGTACCTTGAGGTAACCTCACAAGAAATAATCGCAGCTGAACAGGTCAGGGGATCGAGGAGGCCAATTAATACCTCCAAATCTGGAAACAAGTTAACCAGGGGAAAGAGGGCGAAGAACGCCCACTGATGCTCTAGCTGTATGTTGAAATCGTATATGGTGAATGGGAATACCTAATCATCTCGATGTGGCGTTTCGAGTTCATGGTGACAGCATGTCTATTATCATCGTTGAAAAGATAAGAACCGATGACAGTAGTTTTGCCTACAGTACACCAGACTGTCACTTTAGATCTGTGCCACACGCTCTTTCGTGTAATTCTTTGGGCTTTTCAGAACCTCACAATCAGTAACGACAGTTCTGTTCATTGATAACGCCATTTAGATTAAAACGAGCTTCATCATTCAATAACAAATGAAAGTTGTGATTTTGTTAAAAAATTACTTCCATCTTATGTGCGCAATTCAGTCGCTGTGCATAATCCCTGGGCTTCAACTGTTCTACAACCGCCAGTTTGTATGAGTGGAAATGTAAATCTAAATGCAAAATATTTGACCAAGTGAATTCTGAGGCTTTCAGACGTATACGGTGTACCTCCGAGCGGATCGGTGGGAACTGTGCAGCACGATTCCTTTCACATTTTCGGGGTATGTGCCGCTGTGTAGCCCCCCCCCCTGGCGTTTGTTTTGTTTGTTTGTTTATTAGTGTACCTCAAGTAAAAAATGCTTTAACCAAGCGTAGGAGGATAGTGCTACGAGTGAGAACAACGTGATTTCTATTGATATTGACATGGTGGTGAAACTCAGGTTGTACTGCCGTGATAGACTTATTATTCTTCTCGAAACTATCATATACAACGGCACGGGATCTATCATCCACGGCTCCATGGGTTAATCTGAAAAGAAGAGAAAATAACATTAAAGAAAATTACAGAAACTAAAACAAAATAACAGACAATAAAATGCTTAGACTACAGGGGAAAGTTTTAGCCATTTCAAAAATGTCCGTCGTTTCTGATCCACCCCAGTATGAGGAGCAAATAATACATGCTGAAAGCAATTAAAAAAAAAAAAAAAACTCGTATAAAGACGCAGTCAACTACATGAATATGTTCTCAAAATCACAGCCAAGTAGATCAATTTACTAAATTACATGAATAATCGTTTATAAAAAGGCGCGTCAAAATTACGTTTACGAACGTTTTCGATTGTGGAAACTTTTAATGAAAACTGGAACGAGAGATAATAATTAGTAAAAATACAACACACTCGTAGGAATATTATAATTTAGATTCAAAATTGCTGCTTTTGTTTTTTTATACAAACGCTTTAAACTCTTAGTGAAATGCTCATTCACGTGCTACATTTCTTTCATCGGTAATTTGTCCTATATTTCCCGCGCAACAACTCCAAAGACTTGTGGCGTTTAGCACAAAATCTGGCCTTCAAAATAGACCATATACTGTTGTCCGTCGTATTTAGATAGGCAAGACTACAGTGGTCATTCCTAAAGAAAGCGTATCTTGCACTACGTTTGAGCTGTTTTTACTTTGAGGGCTTGAGCAGAGTCCTGTTGAAATACCCGTTCTTAGTTGCGTAAGTGCTGTTGGGCCTAAGGAATACAGTGACCTCCAGAGTATTACTTCAGTATACTCTTTGGTTCATTTTGACCCCTTCTTGCAGGAAATTAATGTGCTTTGCCAGTGGTATAAAATCTCTCTGCCCCTCAACCTACCATGACGGACTAAGATCTTGGCGGCATTTATTGGTAAATAATTCACGAGACCAGTTTGTGTCGTTTTGAAGATTGTATGATTTTGTTCGTGAACAATTCTGTCATCCGTAAAGAATATTATTCGAGTATCTGTGGCGCGATACAAGTGTTCACGTCATCTTTTCAAACTTCACATTTGTTTTCTTTAGTGAGGCGCTAGAAATGTCACTATTTCTGGTCTTTCTGTAGCTATTAAGGAACTAGTTCCTCTTCAGTTATTCGTCACATTGATTCTATACCGATTCCAGTCTCTTGAGCTAATTGTTCATATTTTGTTAATGTACGGTTAATATTTGGAAGAAATACAGGAAATAAAGCAGGTCTCTTCTCTGGTCTAGTGGCTAGGTCTCACGACTTTGGTGAACAAAGTTCGATTCCTGGTGGAAGAATCTTGAACAATTTGAACGCTTACGGTTGTTCGGATTCCATCTTAAACTGTAGGTTCTAGTCTTATATAGCCTCGATGCTAAAAGGCACGTGAAAGCTCAATACAACTAACCAACCAATGGAAAATAAAACCGTAAGATTTTATATAACTTTGGAACGGAATCGAACGGGTTGAAATTGAGAATAGTTCTTTGTAGATCTTAAAGAGCTCTATCGGATGACCACTATCTCCGTGTCATTGTCCTCATTCTTCCTACTCTTCCCAGGAAGCATTAAGAAAACGAGATAAACTTTGCATTAATGTTAGAATACAATTTTGCGATTGGAATTAAAATATTTTTGATTACTCTAAAGGCAACGTACCTTACATAAATAAGAGTTGGGAGGTTGGATTGGAGTTTAACATTCATTTTAGTAGCGAGACTATATGAAACGTGGACCAACTGTTTATCATGGGATCCGAATCACATAAGTTCTCACCGAGAATCGAACTCGGATAGTCGCGAGCGAGCTCTTCATTAAAGAAAAGAATAACACTTCAAGTGCATACTTCGGAGTCGGAAATGGGGCAAACAATCAAGTTTGAATATGATTATATACGTTATAAATGGGAATGTATGCGCTGTACTGAACAATTTTCTACTTGGAAGAGTTTTACTGTAGAATTCTTATCGAAATCATTCAATACTTTGAAGTAACTTTTTGCGGGGAATTTGAGTGTGGGTTCCTAATTATAGTGTGATAATATTTTAAGATAAGATAGTAGAGCAACACACTTTACATATAAATACAGTTTATGTATGCTCATCTTCTTCATGGTATGTGTTGTAATGTGTTACCTGTCTAGATTTCCATTTTTCGATATAGGTCTTCGTAAGCATATGCGCACATGTGTGTAAGGGTGATCTATGGAACGATGAAATGCATAAAGATATTCCAGCTGGCACTCACTGAGATATGGTTTGAAATACTTTCTATGCTTAATAGCTTCAAACAAGAAAAGCTCACATATGTAAAGAATATGAAGGGAAGAAAATGCTTTATGCACAAGAGTTCATGTAAAGTCAATTGTTCTTCATAACTTCTCTTATTTTTTTCCTCTTTTTTTTTTTTTTTTTAAATGTTTTGACATTTGTCGTCTTTACAAAAAGAAAAAGATCAAGTGAAAAGAAACGGAAAGCGTTAACTCTGTTTTGAATATTTTTTCTATAAATCATATTTAGAGAGATTCTAACGCACGTGCGTACAGATTTATACATGTTGACTGACTCTAAGTGAGGATGGTAATACAAGGTAACCCGTTGTTCAAAAGTTCAGGAATGTAAGAGGACTTCTTCCGTTCGCGCTTAAAAACAAGAAATATGTCTACCTATTCCCGAGAAAATTCTAACAAAAAAGAAGTCCAAATATAAGACATATACCGCCTGATTGATCTAATTAAACCGAACAAAACAGAAATGAGTGTGTGTAAAATGTCATGCGTAGTTTTCGAGAAAATCAACAAAAAAGAATTTGTTTCTAAGCCTAAAACATTGATGCTGTACGAGAACCACGGTTAAGGCAAAACTGATTAGGCGTATACCATTAGCAAGTTTAGAATAGAATGGTACGGTTAAAATGAAATACAGCCCATATCATTAGTTCTTCAACTTTAATTTCTGTAGCTTGATACGTAGATCAGTCGATAGATGATATAAAGCAGAGGAAAATGGCATATTTGAGGTTAGCTTCCTATACACAGTTTTTGATATATATATATATAATCGGCAAAAACTAATTTTTACAACGATAAAATGTGTCGTTTGTTGCCGATATTAACTGGAAGTTTTTCATTCATTGCCGATATTAACTGTTTTTTTCGTTCATGGCCGATATTTACTGGAAGTTTTTCGTGTGTTGCCGATTTAACTGGGAGTTTTTGTTCGTTACCGATATTAACTGGAAGTTTTTATTAGACTACAAAATACTGTTATTTATTTATTTATTTATTTATTTATTTATTTATTTATTCACTGCATACGGTATGTAAAAATATATTTATCATTGTTTGTATTCTTCTAAGGGTGACATTCATACTTCTAACAATGACACGGTACTCCAGATAATACTTATCAGATACTACTTGTAAGAGTGAAGGAAACACATAAGAATTATACCTTTATTGCAAATTGTTTTTGAAATTATATTCAGATGCTGCGGAAATAGTTTACAGTAACTCGGACACATACTAGCAAAAATTGGAAACCTCAGTCCGAAATCAATCAAAACTAAAATGCATTTCTTTTAATACTTTTTCCTTTAATTTTATTTCATCGAAGTAAGTTTTTAGTTACAGCCGCATTGAAGTACTACTAATTGAATGGACCGAGTTCGATTTCCGGTAGGAATATTTTTCCTGTTTTATCCTCGTTTCATTGCGGTTCTAAGGGAGCTCACCTTAACTCTGTAATATGAGTATCTGTGGAAACATAAGAATAAGGGAACTGAAGCATGGTGGTGACTACCAGTGGCGCACGCAAACGGAGGTTTCGGAGTTCTAAACACCTTTTATGTAAAGTATTAGGGAAAAATAAGCATTTACTATAGCTATCTGGACATATAAAAATGAAATGTTAAATTGTTTGTCGGTTAAGTCCTCCTAAACTGCCTAGTCGGTTTTGATAATTTTTCGTTCACGAGTGAATTCTGACCTGACATAGGTTTTCATCAAACTAGTTTTTCGGAAGGCTTGTTTTAAGGGGGGAAAACTCAGTATATTAACTCACCTTTAAAAATAAGATATGCATGTCCCAGTATTTTAAGGGGAAGGCAGGAGCATTTGTATATAAATAAATGTAAATGTTGTGATGTTTTGCGGCCAACTTCTAGGCCACTTCAGGAAACTTGATGTTTTTGGCACATGAGTGGACTATGACCCAACTTAGGCTTTAATCACTTTATCGACATAAGTGTAAGAAGGATGTGACATAAAAATAATCAAAAATGACCGATATTAGTGCTCAATCCATAGTTTTCGGTGTCGCTGAGATAAGTAGTGACCCTTCCGATGATATTTATGTTTGAATCATTCCCCATCTGCATAGGGGTGAGAAGGGTGACATTACGAATTTTTATCATTATAATTTCATTAAAATACGTATCCTACGGGGGAAAGGGGTTCAAATACTTTCTATTAATCTGTGCTCCCCGTGCTAAGAACGGACATTTCAGCTAGTTAAGATGTATATATGCAAAACACACGCTTTTCCTGAAAGAATATGAGATTGATGGATGAACCTCCTTCTCCATTGAGGAAATTGTCCGTACAACACTGGTAACATTACCTCCTGTATAGCAGTTGCAGATCTAGGCCGAGGCTGGAACTAGGCTCCTAGTTTTTTGAGTGACAAAAATAATTGAAGCTAATATCTATATATATTTTTTTATAAACTCATGATATACCTATCATAGTCTGGATTCCGGCTGCCCCCCCCCCCAGTTTTAACCTTCTAGATCCACCACTTCTGTACAGATGTACCAAAGTCTACAAAGTGTGGAGCCTTACTTCCGCCCAGTCTTTGGACCTCCAAAAGTCTCTCTCGAATGATGAGCACCATACTTTTAAGAAGGTTGAAGGTGGAGTGAACCTATTCAATACAATACCTTCTATTCAAGAATTTGAGTTGTTTACCTTGAATCTTTCTTATATTCTTAAAACATAGCCCATAAGCAGGCCCATATTTACTCTCGGGACTTAGGGGTAAATTTCTAGAGGATGCATATTAAAATAATCGAGATCGAAGTATGGTAAGTGGGACAAAGAGTATACCCACGAGCAGGGCCGCCCTCAGGGGGGATGTATGGCGCAAGCAGCGCCATTGAGAAACATTTTGGGGGGGATTTTACTCTACTTTCGAACTAGCAATTTTACTGTCGGAATAGCATTAAAACACGATTTTGAGAAGCTACTTTTCAAAAATTTTCCGGGGAGAACCCCCGTACCCCCTACTTCGATACTCGATGAATGAAGTACCGCGCAAGTAGCCGTATGAAAGGAAAGGTTGGTTTGTTTTAAGAGAGAAAGGCCGCCCACAGGAGGGATGAATGGCGCAAGTTGTGCCATCCAGAAAAAAATTGGGGGGAATAAAAAAATTGGGGAAGAATTTTACTCTAATGTCGAATAAGTAATTTTGCTGTCGTCAGAATAACATTGGAACACGATGCGATTTTTTTTTTTTTTTTTAATCTCGAGAAGGAATCCCCCTGCTTAGAAACTATGAATGAAGTACCGCGCAAGTTGCTATATGAAAGGATGGCGCCAAGTTCTGGTGAACAACAGTTACAAACACTCAAGGAATCACTTTCAAATTTAGATTTGAAACTTGCCTATGTTGTCTGTTGAAAATTATAAAGTAGTTTGACATAATTGTGAGCTAGTGGTAACCATACAGACAACAGCCAAGTTTCAAATCTAAATTTGAAAGTGATTCCTTGGGTGTTTGTAACTGTTGTCCACCAGAACTTGGCGCCTGTTTTTTGAGATTTCAATTCTTTTTAAGGCCACTCGTACTTGGCTCTTTTACAGGAATGTTTTTTGTTGGATATCACTTCTTTTTATAGACTAATTTCGAGGACAACATTTTCTTTTGGCATCAAACTCAATAACTTGTAACTTGCGTCTTACTTTTCATGTACAAGGGAATTATATCAATATTTTTTGTAAAGAAAAAAATAATACTACTAATTGTAAAAAAAAGAATACCTGTGCCATACACAGTGGGTAGAAGTTTTTATACCCTTCAATATCCTTATAGAACATATTTACTATTGTACACTACCAAGACTACTAATAAAAGTAATGCAATTTTTATAATCACTACTGCCCCTACTACTACTACAAGCATTCTATAATACTACTACAGGAAATAAAAACAACATCAAAAATAACAATTACTAGTACTATAAAAACTACTGCTACACTGGGCAATTGTTTTTAGAGGACTTGAGTTTTGAGGAGGGAAGAGATTATTGGTTTTGGGGGGGAGTGCGCCATCAGCTTTGGGGGGATGGACACCCCTGCCCACGAGAGACATTTAAAGGAGATCTATTCTAGAAACAAATTGGTACCACAGCGCGACCAAATTTTCGCGTTACGATGCTACTGGCGCTAAAAGAAGTTTAGGCTATTGCTTATTGGCTGCCAGCGATAGTGTTTCATCTTTTATCAGTATTTTGTCCTGTTTTTGCTTACACATAACTAAGTACGAACAAATACAGAGGACGCAAAATGTTTTTGGGCCCGGGAGTGTAGGAAGTGGTATTTTTTAAATGGCTAAGGGAGATAGAAATGTAAGATACGGTCCTGGATATAAGTGAAGGATACCTCCATTCGAGACAGGCCATAGGAATGAATTTAGACATGAGGAATATATGGTAACAAGCCTAGACAACTCATGAAAATATCGTAATCAATATAGAGACGATGAAAAACATTTAAATACTTAGATTTAGGCATAATACTTACAAATAAGGCCGAAGTCAAGGAAGAAATAAAAAAAAAAAAAACAGGTTAATAGGGAAAATTTGTATTATTAGTCCATAAAAATAAATAAATAATAAACATCTTACTGTGACTAATATCGAAGAAATTTAAAGAAAAATCTTCCTGTCCTATTGCATGAACGTAAAAGGTTTACGAAAACAGTTTTTTTTTTAAATCAAAAATCAAAATAAACAAACGGAGAAATTAGAAAGCTACACAACGATGAACTTCACTATTTCCACAGATCACAAAATTTTATATGGATAAATAGAGTCGGTATGTCTAAAATGGACGGGAGAAGTCGCACGTATGGGTAATATAAGAAGATATATAGGAAAACTTTGAGGAAAATAGATCTTTGGGTGGATATGGTTTGGAACAGGATAGAATTCAATGAAAACTCCTTTTCTAAATAACTTAAACCACACAGTGAACGAGTCTGAGAAAGCAGAGTGAGCTATTATTCACACCAGAGTCAAGTCAGGTCCAGGATTTTCCGAAAGGGGAGATTGCACCAACGACTAGTGCTACTGTTCATTAGTACATATGAGGAGCTATACATTAATGTAGACGCAGAGTTACCAAGATAAACTACTGAAAATTTTTGGAAAGTTTCATATTTTCAACGAAACAGTCAGTGGTGGATCTAGAAGGTAAAAACTGGGGGGCAGCCAGAACCCAGACTTTGTTAGGTATATCATGAGTTTATTATACATTTTCAAAAATTTATAAATAATTTCTTAAATTATTTTTGTCACAAAAAACTGGGGGGCTAGACCCCCCGGCCCCGGGCTAGATCCGCCACTGGAAACAGTGCTACTTTTTAATTAAGGAAATTATTCGGGTAATTTATTACTTTATCCCAGGAATATCTACTACCGACGAAGTTTCGTATGTGCCAGTTTAACTTTTTTAAATAAGGTCCTTACCCCACAGCAGAAATTGAGATATAGTCTTCTATATACCTACTCTGTTTCTACCATGATTATCATTCTAAGTTACATATGTCCAGGAATAGTTTCTAATACATTGATATAAGGAAATATTAATTACAATACATTCTCTGTACTGAGGAGAACCTTAACCTTTTTTCTTTTCATGTACGAGACTTACACGGAATCTCAATCCTTGAAAACGTATATAGAAAGGACAATTTATAGTTCTCTCAGTTGAAGTTTAGCCTACACATATTATTTCTTACATTTAGAACTCACAATATTATTCATTGATAGTAATCACATTAGTTTATAGGCGTCGTTTTTCTTGCACGCTATATTCTTACCGAGAGAAAACTACATATAGAGCACAAGAACATATAATTTGAAGCATTAAATACGTAAATGCGGTTCACTTTTGGTACACCTTTCTGTGTGAAACGTGTTATTTTTTATTTTAATTTTTGACTCCAGTGATACATATTTCTCAGTCTAATGAGAACTGTTCAAAGGTCACACACACACACAAATTCGTTACAAGCAAAAGTTCGAATTAACATCTAAGACAAATTTCCATGATCAATGTACTTCCTTTAATACAGTAACCTTGGATTATGGATCCAACAGTTCATTTTGGAAATTTCCTCTTTAGTTCATGGTATTTCAATTTTCTGGAACTGTCTTTCAGAGAGTTTAGTTATCTAACGTGCTTTGATGAGTTTTTATAGTAGTTAATGATAATAGCTATTATCTACGTATAATACTACATAATTCATTAAACATAAATATGTTCTTGATCAATTAGAAACATACATGTATAGGTACAAGGTTAATAGAGAGATGTGACTTTTTTCTTAGTTATCAAGAACGAATATTTAGAACAGCATAACATTCATGTAGAGATTACGTAAGGAAGATGATTTTTCAGTTGGAAGTAGAAGGTTTAGGTATATATGATGATACATTTGTTACAGAATATTAATAAGAGTTTAGAAAAAAAATAATAAAAAAACTGAGAAGAGCTAAGAAGTTTTTTTGGGGGGGTCCGGATAAGGTGGACCCCCGTTGGGTACTCCCCTGGCTGACACGGATATTGAGCGTGCTCCATACCAATTGGTCGAGAAGCAATGTTATATCTGTTGCTATTTTATGGGGGATTTAGGATTTAGATTTCTGGGCGTTCGGCATCTAAGGCCATTTAGCCCTTCACGTTTTGAGGGATGAAGTCCCTCGGCGAGCACACAATCCGGGGAAAGGGAAGGAAGAAAGGAGTGGGGAAGGAAGGAAGCGACCTGGGACTTATATGTTAGGTACCACCTTGACATTTGCCTGGTGTGAATGAGGAAAACCCAGAAAAACCTCATTCAGGGTGGCTGGCCTGAAAAAGCATGTTACACTTTTTCGACCGAGTAACCCCACCTGTTGCTATTTTATGTTATCTACAATTGCACATTTGACATAAAGACACTTCAATATATAAAAGTATGTTATTAAAAATAAGTTGAATTATATAAAAAATTAATGTTAAAAAATGATGACCAAAATTATTATTGAATCATAATCGTTTCAATATTTGTCGTTTATAGAAAGAAGACAATAGACAAACTACACGTGTAAAGTAAATGTAATATTGAAAACAACTTACCCTCTTGAGAATATTCAATCCATGAATCCATCTATCACACAGATACAATAACCACAACTTAGAATTCACACCACTTATTCCGAAGGATATTAAGGTGCTATTTTAATGTGATGTTTGATTACAGGAGATATCCGCGACATCCGGGGAATATAGTTGCAACTTCAGATTACCAAATCTTACACTTGCCTCGAAAAGTTATTACCAATAAAGGTTCACTAAATACGCGAATTATTTTGTATATTATTCCGAAAAAATACACAATATAAAAACATTTTAAGGAAATTTATTCATTTTATTCCCGTTATAAAATATCCTTCTGGTGAGTGCACAAAGGTGAGGGCACACCGGCCACTTCCCCGATTGCCCCATGGGCTAATCCACCCCTATGAATATTTTGCGTATATTATTGTACTACTATAGTTATAGTAGTTTTTAATTGCGTTGGTAAGTCTACATACACGTGTTTGATCAGTCCCTGAATCATATCAGGCCACAAAAATCTTATATATTGAGAGGCTCGGGGGTAGATATATAATGGTATTGCAGATCATCTAACTTTCTAGTAAACCGAAAAAAAGATTCAACATTCTCATACAATTCAATATAATGGCACATACCAAACAAGTTTCCCTGTCAGATGTATATTTTCGAAATTAAACTATTTACATAAGGTTCCGTGGTTCGATCCGAACTCATTGCATCTAATAATTCAATTTTACCGGAAGTGGTCATGTTTATCCGAGCTGCTCATATATAGTTATAGATTATATGTCCTTGTCACTCATTTTTGCACGTCCTTCATCCTGAAATGTAGCGTATAAGCCTATGCACTAAGAAATGAACATTTAATGATTTTTTAAAGTTTTACGTCCCACGATTATGCCGTGAAGGCTAAATGATACTGTGATAATAAGAATGAATGAAGTGACGGAATGAAGAAACTAAGAGAAAAGGGAAAACCACGAGAAAACCCAACATACACGGTGTTTGTCCACCACAAAGCACACTTGGCGAAAGCCGGGATCGAACTTGGAACCCTACGCACTCGATGTTAACGCTCTACTACTGAGCTACCATGGAGTAAGAAATGAGACTAGAAACACTGAAACGTTACAGTAAGATACAGGTTTAAATGCAAATAATATTAAGTAATTAAGAATGTCTGGGTTGAGCCCTAGTTTTTAAGAAGTTAACCCATGGACGCAAGTGACGGGAAACATTAAATAACTGTCCCTGAAAAAAAAAAAAAAAAAAAAAACTAGAGAGACAAACTAAATAAAAGAAGAAAGAGGAGAGATTCTTATGTGTTAAAGGAAGCATTCATAATTTTTCTAGTAATTTGGTCCAAACATTTCTGGCTGGAAAGGAGCCAACTGAGGAGAAGAGAAGAAACTGAATGGATGGTAGCTAATGTGTTATGTTGGCCATCCTCAACTGAAATGGAACTTCAGTGTACACATAGAACGAATACAAGAGTACGGGAGGGGAGAGAGGGAGGGAATAACGAAGGAGTGTGTATGTGTGTTCTCTGTGGATAGTGGAAGTTCGGCATTTCAGAGAGTAAGAAGTGATGTAACGCCCAAAACTCCCATCTCAGATAGCTTGAGGTGGTGGCAAAAGAAGTGCTCAAATACGCAACTTGAGGTGGTAAGCGTGCGTGACGCCATTAATATACCTCAAAAAGGAAAAGAAAGATACAGACTTAAGTAGTAGTAACATTAGAATTCACCGGTGGTGGTAAGCAGTTTTTTAATACGCTAATGTTTGATTTTCATCAAAAGGAAGTGAAAAAAATAGCCAGAGAATAGGATGGGGTGCCGGAATGACTCGAAGAAGTGTGTCTATAATAAAAACAGAATTCTCTTATTGTACGGGAGCTTTAACTGTGCCCATGTTTTACACATTTATGTCTTTGTCAATATTCGTTTAACGAAAATATTGCAAAATATGTTAATGAATTTTTAAAAGTCGAAGGTGGAAGGTATATTCGTAGTCATTGCCACTACGGAGTTTTGGACCAATGTTGACGGTCCTCTATCTTCACAGTAAAGTTATATTTATGTGTTAGCGATTGCACTATTATTATTATTATTATTATTATTATTATTATTATTATTATTATTATTATTATTATTATTATTATTATTATTATTATTATTATTATTATATAATCTACAATTGTGTCCCTAAGAAAATATTATTATTTGTAATTTATTTTTACATGCAAAGCTGAGTCTTGCAATATTTCCACAACTCAACCGTAAGTACAAGGTCAAACTGCCCAAGATGTAGTGTGGTAAGCGGACTATTTATCATGAAAGCCATCACTCTGTCAGTATCTTTAGTCAGCTTTTAGTGACAATGACGAAGATTACTCAACAAAGTCTGATATGTGAAAGTTCACTGCGCTGCGGCAGGAACCCAAAACATTTGTCATGTGAAACGGGGGGACGGTGCAGTGAACCACAACACAGCAGCTCGTTGGTTCAAGAAATTTCGTACAGATTGAAAACTGTCGAAAATCAACCAAGGTCCGGTCGTCCCAGGGTAACAGGTTTAGAGGTCATATGACAAACTATTGACGAAAATCCATCCAGCAGTACACGACGATCGTGAAACCAACTCGGCATGTTCTCATGTTCTCTGTCCACTATAGTGCGTCACTTTCACGAACTCGGTAAAACCATCAGAAGCTGCCGCATTGTACCACATGAAATTACCCCAACTCAGCCGCAGAAGACGGTGGATATGTGCCAACAACAAGTGCAAAATCAGCGTAATGTGCGCTTTTTGAAACAGGTTGTTACAGGCGACGAAAAATGGGTGTTTTTCGAAATCCGAATGTGCAAGAACGGTGGTCGAGCAAGGTCAAACTTCTAGAAACGGTCATCAAACAGGGCCGTGTGAAGTGAAACTAAGAGAGGATAATTCACTTCGACTTCATTCCTAGCAATCGTACCATTAGACCCCTAATATCAATCTTCATTCCGAACAGTTAAAGCGGATGTATACTGCACTACGCGAAGAAAAAGTCCTACATTGGTGAATTCAAAGCGTGGTCTGCTGCAACAGAAAAACTTAGAAGCATACTAGTTTCAAATAAAAACACAACAAAAATTTAGGAATTTGATTGCATCCAACTGATACCACACAGTGAGTGGATGGCAGACCTTTTGCCTTTTGGATTATTATGTATTTTGGTCCATGGCGCACTTTTTAAAATCACGATGCTTCACCAACCAGTAACGGTGGCAATAGCAATGATTGACTTCTTTGCTTCAAAGGACGAGAGGTAGTGTCGACGTGGAATTGAGAAATTGGCAGGAAGATGGCTATAGACTGTCCAACACGAGGCGCTATACTTCGAATGTTAATCTGTTTTCATTGTACTGTAATATACACAAGTATGTTATGTACCAAAATGTTGCAAGACTTATGACTGGTCCTTATGAAGCTTACCGAGGTTATTTCGATTCTTTGTCTTGCATGATAACGTTGCCTCTTCTTCTCTCCCAGAACCCCCTACCCTCTTCACCATTAAACAGCCTTACACAAGTCGTAAATTAGCAAGTTTCAATAATAGTCTCATAATTGATGCTATCTTCGGACAACATACAAGAAAATAAATACGGATATTGCACATTACGAAAAAAAAAAAGTATGTTAAAAGGTGGTTTCACTAAAGTTAGACGGTTTAACTTTCCTCCTTTTAGACTTACATTTATACTGTTAGAGGTAGTATTGGAATTAATGAAAAACACTTATATATGAACATATTCCTGACAAAATACATGGATATACAAATTTTGTGTATAAAGTAAGGGACAAATTACTTTGTTACTGACGATTGTAGAGCGTGAGATAGTCTCCATGGTCACAAAGTGTGTCAGTTATTTTGAAGGCCCGTAGAATTATGATAGAAAGCTTAGCAACTGCAGAAGATAAAATAATGTTACGCGGCAGGAAACTGGAGTCTTATAATAAATCGCATCACCACATGATAGTCCAACTGTCAATACCAATGTAATTTAATTTCTTCTGCTCTATAGGTCAATGTGATTCCAGTGGAATTAAATATATAATGGTCATGGTTCGTAAACTGTCAATCAGTTGCAAATTAATATGGACGGAATATAATTACGGATCTCTGAGCTATCATACAACTTACTGTCTTTCTTTGTCCATCTGTATGTATCAAGTGCCAATTTTTATCACGAAACTAAATGACAGGAGCTAAATGAATAAGAATTTATTTTCACAAATATTATTATGTTCATACATGACATATTCAACAAAGTTAAAATAATACATATACAGCGTGTATTATATATTTAATATAAATACAATCGTATAATAAAAAGGCCAGGACTGTAGAATATCTTGAGACACTTGCGATTTAAAAAATCATGTATCACGTGTCCAATATTTTGAAAAGATCTATTCAACTAACATGAAAGGAAATTGCTTCCTCCTTCCTAAGGAAAGAGGAAGGAGCAACTTTAAAATTTCAATCGGAACTTCCAATTTTTATTACAGATTCGGATTCTGCAACCGAAAATACTAAATTTTTACTTGAAGTACTTTATCCTCCTAGATGGTGCTAAAATCGCAAAAATTTTCATCGTATGTCACCTGAAGTTGATAAACTAAAAACTCAAAAAATAAACTTGAAATTTAAAAGAACACAAAATACGTGTCCAATAATTTTAAATGATCTATTCAACTAACAAAATGAAGTTGTTCTTCCCTTCCCTAATGGGGAGTAGGGGAACTTAAAACAATACGGTGATATTATTTTCTGTTATTACATTGCCATCTAGGAGGATAAGAAAAAGTATTTTAAAAAAAGTTGCGTGTTTTCGGTCGCAGAATCCGAATCTGCAATAAAAATAGGGGATTTCTAATTGAAATTTTAAAGTTTCCTCCACCTCCCTTAGGACACCTTCATTTTATGTTAGTTGAATATATCTTTTTAAAATATTGGACACGTATCTCTTGATTTTTGAATTGCAAGTGTATTTATCGAGTTAGTCCACTGTCCCGAGTTTTTTTTTTATTACATGTTGTATATATAATATTAAACGTAGTGTTCACTTTCCTTTAGTATCATAATGAAATATTTGATGGGATTATATGTATTTTAGTATTAATTTCATTCCAATAGGTGGCCTCGTTCTCGCATAAAATCATTTTCCTGTGTAAAAAAAGAAAAAAAAAAGTTCTTCGAAATTTGTGCATTGTTTATTCTCACGCTTGTCGATCTGTGAGATCTATTGATTTATATAGTATATGTCTTATTTTAGGACAAAGTGATTCCATTACAAGCTAGTAACTTACTTTTAACAATAAAACAAAAGAACATATGTGCCATGTATTACCATAGACACACAGAACGAAGTGATTCCATTACACGCTAATATTCTATTATTAACAAAAAAACAAAAAAGGGTATGCACCAAATGTTACAATAGAGACTCGTCCATACAACACACCTATCAAATGAGGATACAATTAACACAATACGTAAGTACGTCAATGTAAGAAGTATGTGTGTTACTGTTAGAAGTATATGATGTCATCGTTAGGAGACGCAAACAACAATAGTCACAAACTGCTACTTAAGAATGTATTACTTTTTTTGTACATATATAGTACATCAATTGATAAGCAATATGTTCAAATAGAATAAAATATATCAATTATTACTGAAGACGGACAATATACAAGGTAACTAAAAAAGTTCTTCCTGTTTCTGACGTACCATTAATCATGGTTCACAGAGAAGGAACGAAATGACACACGTATCTGCCAAGTGATGATTAAATAGTCTGATCGTTGACCTTCAGTGATAAAGGCACGTTGCACACACACACATGAGCCATAGCTCGTTCAGTATCGAAGAGAAATGGAGGTGTCGAAGCAGTTTGTTCACGTGTGTTTGTTATATTACTTTAAAGTGGACATGCCAGCTGATGCATCAAGTCGCCGCATATGCTAGGCATTCAGGGATAATGCCGTGGACGAATGCAACGTCAAGCATTGATTCTAGAAACTCTGTTCGGGAGATGTGAACCTTTCGGATGAATCTCGCGGTAGCTGACTACATGTGTTGGCTGATGAGGTCCTGAAAACAACCATCGAGACGAACAGTTATCTGTCTGATGAACTTGTAGAAAGGTTCCATGTTTTCGCTGAAATAATCAGACTGCATCTGCATGAGATAGGAAAGTCATACAAGTTAAGGAAGTGTGTAACCCCACACATTGTCGGCGGCCAACAAGGAATAACGAGTGGTAGCCTGTTTGTCCTTGCTTACTCGGTATCTAAACACATCCATCTTTGTTCACTCCGATGAAAAGTGGGTTCTTTGTGACGCTCCCAAGCGTACCAGACATTGGTTGTTGCCACGTGACCTTGCTCTTCACACCTGAAAACCAGTTTTGCACTCACGACAGGTATGGTAGAATTGATTTTATTTTCAGTTTAGCGTCCCTTTCAACAATGAGGCTATATGAGACGTAGACCTACAACTTAACGTGGAGTCCGAAACACATGTGCTTTCGCCGGGAATCGAACCCGGGTCTCCCACGCCAAAGGTGCAGCGCTAAACGTTTAGCCACGAGGGAGCTCTGTATGGTAGAATTGTGGGCAACTGGTGCATTACGAGCTACTTCCACCTGGTCATACCATCACTGCTGATCTCAACTCTCAGCAGTTGCAAAGAGCGCAGCTTGCATTTCGGCAGAAGGAGCCGGAATTGGTGAATCGCAAAGGTGTGCTGTTCCTGCACGACAATGCCAAGCCACATATGACAAAGAGGACTCAAGAGACCCTTCAGCAACTTGACTGGGAGACACTGTGTCATGCAATATATTCACTAGGCCTTGTGCCGACAGATTACAACGTATTTCATTCCCTCGACAACCACCTTCGTGGAAGATCCTTCACAAGTGACGGAGACCTGCGGAATGAACTCACGGACTTCTCTGCATCCACGACCCTCGAGTTTTATCACCAGGGTATTGTGCAGATGCAGGAGCATTGTCAAAAGATGTTGGATGCTGATGGAAATCACTTTTAAATCTAAAGGTACGTACCATCACTGTATAGATCTTTGTTATCACTGCCCTAGAACTGCAAGAACCTCTTTGGTTACCTTGTAGATCTGTTGAATTTGTTAGCTTTATAGGATATCCTTTGCTTTTTTGCTATCAGTGATAAATAGTTTCGTTCCATGTTAAATTTTGATTATATCTTTTTCCTGTTGATATTTCTCCTAAGTAATTCTGTTTCATAAAGAAGAGTATTATTCCTAAGACGGACGCGTAATTGACCTGATAGTATCACTGACCATTTCCATTTTAATCCTTCAACGCGTTTAATGTGTATTCCAGCATAACTAACTTGAAAACATATACCAAACCATAACACACATAGATGTGTTAATATGCCACTATAACATTTTATAGCGAAGTTTTAGACATTACCATTGCGCAATGTTTTAGCAGTTATCAGAACATTTTCTCATTTTTAATGCCTGTTTATGTTTAAGTTATCTTCTTAAAGTATAATAATTTGTTACTTTAAAGTACACAGTCTTGTTCATTTTAAATGGATGTTTTCAGTTCATTGCCTATAACATAAAGTAAATAAACAAAAATGTTTGCTCTAGTTTTAACCAATGCAAATTCTATCGTTGTAAGTGTTACATTTCTGCTGGGAGTACTTAAGAAAAGAGAAAAGACACACAGGAAAGGAAGTGTGCGTACAGAATGGAATGATTCAGTGATATCATTGGTTAAATATTCGGCACATGAAAGGCGTCTACGATATTAGTCGGCTTCGGCCTCCTAAAAGCATGTGTGAGCAACAAAGCATCGTTCTGTTCAAACTGTAACATAAGAACGGGCAAATGGGATTCAATACTCTCTTCTGGTTTAATTGCATAATTTGAGGTCAAAAATGCAATGGACCTTATGCTGTTGCACGAATGCATAAATACATGTAGCTTTTATTGAATTCAATATATTTCAGAAACGTGTATTGTAGATAATGGTGTGCGAGGTATTTCGCTTTCAAAAACGTCATTAATAAATATTCTCGTGAGAACTGCTACAAAGAGAGAGGTAATAATTTTGTTTTTGGTATAAAATGAAGAAAAAATTAAAACTAAACCAAGTAACAATTTCACGTGTACATCACGTGGAGAATTCTGGTTTGATATTTTCTCAACTAGGATTAAAACCGGAAGTGATAGTAAATTTGCAGGGGTGCCCATCCCCCCCAAAGCTGATGACGCACTCCGCCCCAAAACTAATAATCTCTTCCCTCCTCAAAACTCAAGTCCTCTAAAAACTACTGCCCAGTGTAGCAGTAGTTTTTATAGTACTAGTAATTGTTATTTTTGTTGTTTTTATTTCCTGTAGTAGTATTATAGAATGCTAGTAGTAGTAGTAGGGGCAGTAGTGATTATAAAAATTGCATTACTTTTATTAGTAGTCTTGGTAGTGTACAATAGTAAATATGTTCTATAAGGATATTGAAGGGTATAAAAACTTCTACACACTGTGTATGGCACAGGTATTCTTTTTTTTTTTTTTTTTTTTACAATTAGTAGAATTATTTTTTTCTTTACAAAATATTGATATAATTCCCTTGTACATGAAAAGTAAGACGCAAGTTACAAGTTATTGAGTTTGATACCAAAAGAAAATGTTATCCTCGAAATTAGCCTACAAAAAGAAGTGATATCCAACAAAAAACATTCCTGTAAAAGAGCCAAGTACGAGTGGCCTTAAAAAGAATTGAAATCACAAAAATAGGCGCCAAGTTCTGGTGGACAACAGTTACAAACACTCACTGGCTCACTTCAAATTTGGATTTGAAACTTGGCTGTTGTCTGTATGCTTACCACTAGCTCACAATTATGTCAAACTACTTTATAATTTTCAACAGACAACATAGGCAAGTTTCAAATCTAAATTTGAAAGTGATTCCTTGAATGTTTGTAACCGTTGTTCACCAGAACTTGGCGCTCATTTTTGTGATTTCACTTCTTTTTAAGGCCGCTCATACTTTTTTTTTTTTTTTTTTTTTTTTTTTTTTTACAGGAATGATTTTGTTGGATTAAATTATTACTGGTCGTGGTGGTGACATTAACCTACCCTTGATGTCCTTTATAGAGTAATAATTTTTTTCTTTGCTCACTCGACAAAGCAAATTTGTCTATAATATCGCTGTTGGGAATGCATTCTAAAATGTCTTTTTCGGAAGAAAGGACAAACATGTCAGAGAGCCATACATCTCCCATGCTGCTTCTTAGTCTATTTTTTACAATCTTTACTTTACTTATAATCCTCTCTGCTGAGCAACTCGTTGCTGGTAATGACAGAAGTATCTGGTATAATATTGTTAGGTATGGAAAACTAGACATATTCAACAAACACCTGTAAGGCCTAATGAATCCTTTCTTCACCCACTGATCCAGACCGATCCAGATATATCCACAAAGCGATAAACCGACCAGCCCATCCTTTCATATAGCAACTTGCGCGGTGCTTCATTCATAGAGTTTCTAAGCGGGGGGTAGGGGGATTCATTCTCGAGATTAAAAAAAAAAAAAAAATCGCATCGTGTTCCAATGTTATTCTGACGACAGCAAAATTACTTATTCGACATTAGAGTAAAATCCTTCCCCAATTTTTTTATTCCCCCCAATTTTTTTCTCGATGGCACAACTTGCGCCATTCATCCCTCCTGTGGGCGGCCCTTCTCTCTTAAAACGAACCAACCTTTCCTTTCATACGGCTACTTGCGCGGTACTTCATTCATCGAGTATCGAAGCAGGGGGGTACGGGGGTTCAGCCCGGAAAATGTTTGAAAATTAGCTTCTCAAAATCGTGTTTTAATGCTATTCCGGCAGTAAAATTGCTAGTTCGAAAGTAGAGTAAAATCCCCCCCAAAATATTTCTCAATGGCGCAGCTTGCGCCATACATCCCCCCTGTGGGCGGCCCTGTAGATTTGTATCACTTGAGGTCTTAATGCAGAGATTAGAGTGAAGATAGAGTATATTCTTGAGACGCATAATTGATTGCAGCAGGAAACCAGTTCTTGCTATCTAGTACTGTTTCAATGCTACAATGATTAACGTTAAAACTGAGAATAATTTATTTATGCCACTTCCGGTCTGGATAGAGTGTTAAGAGAGAAGGTGTTCTATTCCTAGAACGCTAAATAGATTCCAAAAAGTCATCATTGCTCCCTATCTCTACTCGTTTTGGGTCTATGTAGATCAGTATTGACACCAGAAGTTGCAGTAGATTTCTATCACTTCCGGTTTTGGTACCGGGATTAAAGCGGACTTGGAAATATGTATTCTTGGGACGCTTAATGGGTTGCAGAAAACTGCTTCTCTCTATCTATTACGGTTTTTTCTACATAGTGAACAACGTTGGAACGGAAATTGTTGGTTTCTATCACTTCTGGGAGATAAAATCATATTCAAGAACGAACTCGATTCCTAAATTTTTGACCCTCTGTGTCTGCATCCGGGCCAGAAATTGATGGCAATCCATCAACTAGTTCTTCAGAGATATTTTGTCTCCCGGACGGACAGACACACGGACAGAACGTAAATATAGGCCTATATAGGAGTTCGTGTAAACCAGATTCCTTAAAATTTGGGCAGTCTTTCTAAGATTGAAGATTCTATCTCAATGGTTGCTTTAAAGCAAATAATAATGTAGTAACAGGTTACAGCTGCTCTTCCCGCTGAAACTGTGGAGACTGTGGCGCCGCCACTCAAGGAAGTTGGGTACTACGAACTATTAAAAGCAAGAACGAATCAAATTATTCAAAGCGCGTGAGTTTGATAGAATTAGCCAATGATACACTTAGCTACTGCCAGTAGCAGACGATGCAGTTAGTTACAACTCTAGCCGGTAGTGTCGCTGAGTCAATTTTGTTGCATTGTGGGAACGATTTGAATTTCCATTAGGAATGTAGGGAGTGGTTCATCAGGGTAATCAGTGCTTTAAAGTTTTATTTTTTTCGTTTTACCACACCGAAAAATATTTTCTCCTTTGTAGTGCATTTTATTATGTTCATCCTTTTAACTCATTTTATAAAAGCAGATTTTTTTAAAAAAAATTCTTCTTTTCCTTCACCAATTTCAACTGTAAACCAATGGGAATGATTGGGATACTCTGAAGAAAATACACGCTAAGTATGATCAAAATAGCATGTTTTTTTTTAACGTACAGTAGTTTATACTAGAGACATTTTTGTATGTACCATATATGCACAAACTTGCAACATGAGGTATATTTTATGCCGTTTTACTCTCTTTATTCTTAATGGATTGCAATCCTTCTCAAGATCGGACGAAGTCAAATTCCAAGTTCTACTAAGACTGTGTAAATTTTACGGCGATGAATATATAATAAATATACATGTCTTTAGAACGTATTGTAACATTGTGTGGAGAATATACATTCCATTCAAGTGGAGGAAAATTAGAATAACTTTTAAAAAAGTAGAAAAAGAAGTAAGAATAGATTTGGTAAGACTGAAAGAGAAGATAATAAGACTATGATGAGGTTAATGTGATTGTTCTTAAGGGAAAGAAGAAAGATACGGCATTAATAGTGACACATACCAGATACGAATTGTTCCACAGAGACTGACGAAGTAAGAAACATTATGAAAAAGAAAGAATAAACCACATGTAGAACGCCAAAATCTTGACTAAAACCAGAATCTCAAAAATATATCTGAAGTAGTCGACAAAAAAGTGATTACTTGAGCCCCAATCAAAGTTACAATACTAAGATATAAAGTAGTCTGAGTTCAAATTACATTAGGAAGTTCCAATTGACTGAGAATTTTCCAGAAAAGTAAATACACGTACAATAGTTGTTCTGTTAGAAATTGCAACATAACTCTAAAGCAGCAAGCACTATGTATCAGCTTAATAAGGCCTCTTCGTGCTCAAATGCATATTTTACTAAATAAATACTAACACATTCACACAGGGTGTTTACACTTTTTACTTCATTAACACTAGACGAAAAATTTTAAGAGATGGAACTATATATGAACATTGCTAAAGATATTTAAAAAATATAAATAGGCTATTCCAATGTGTTTCGATTTTTTAAAAATTGGTTGATTTTTGTGATATATTTAATGTCTTAGCCTGTTGACTTTGGTTGTTAAATAACAAATTTAATTTAAATGAAATTTGATTTATTGATGGGTGCAGTTACAAAATTAACAAATAGTATAGTGGACACAAGTGAATATATTATCCCCTCACGAAATACCAATTTAACTACCCAATCCACAGCTTAAAAATTTAATAATAATAATAATAATAATAATAATAATAATAATAATAATAATAATAATAATAATAATAATAATAATAATAATAATAATAATAATAATAATAACTTACACTATTGTTTTTAGTTTTATGCTCCAAAAAGATCTAATCCTTAATCGCTTTGAAGTAAAAGAACAAAATGAAAAAAGACACAATAAAAAAATAACCCCACTGCTCCCACCCAAGTTTATTTTTGTTTTTACCTTTTGTTTAGTTATTAAAAACCACTTTAATAGTTATTTATTCAAATGTTGGGTGTTAGCATGCGGGGTTAGGTTTTATTCAGTTGCCTACTGGTTGTTGTTTGTTGTTAGTCATTTATTACTTTAAAATGTTTTTAACACTTAATTTTTTTGTCCTTCCTGGCGAGTACGAGACAAATGAAAATATTAGTGTTCTAATGTAAACATTGTGACAAATTTTTGTCCACCTAACGCCCACTAGGCTACAATATAATGCTCGACGTGTCGCTTGTCTGCATCCAGGACGGTTTGGAAGCACAGATCAGCTAACTGCTCTGCTGTTATGAAGCATCTTCTACTTTTATGCTTTACACTACTCTACCCTTATGTGCTATAGGATTTTTTATTTTATTTTTAGAAAATAGAATATTTGTTTCCATGCTGAGTTATTCTTAGTCTGCATGAAGGATACTATTAAAGTTATAAACGGTAATATATATATATATATATATATATATATATATATATATATATATATATATATATATATATATATATATATATATATATATATATATATATTATCGTTTCGTAAAACACGTAATATTATTGTTTGATATTATGCAGAAACTGTGGTATTATGCACACTCCAACATTCAAAAATAATAATCTACTGCTGCATGACATTTGTCTTGAATTCAATATTCATTTGTATTTCACACCATTTGTACTGCTAAGTTTCTCTTTGTATTCTGGTTTTATGCTAAAAGCTCACTCTACATTCTCCGTTCTTTTTAAAGATAATTTTTTTGATCGAACGAGGAATGTACTATCAGTTGAAGGTTCTCACGTACGTCTATAAATTGTGACTGTTCTGCTGGACGTTTTTAATGTGTTCTTTACTTTATTAGGCCATTAAATTTCGCTCACCGAGACATGTTAAATCCTAGTGTTGAAATACTACTGGTGATAAGTATTAAAGTGATTAAAATGTGCAAAATATATTCATCTTTTTGAAGTGAATAAGTAATCAAATTTAAATTCCTATTATCTTTGATTTTTTTTCAACTCTAAGAGACACAAAAAGACTAAATCTTTTGAATTAGAGTGCAAAAATATGTTTCTCTGCTGATTACTTGATTTAGCTGTTTTATTTTTTTGTCTTTCCTTACTGTAAGACGAGTTTCTTTTTTTAAATTTTTAGGTAGTTAAATTTAATTTCAAACATAGGTGATGTGTATAATTTTAAATTCAAAGCTTAACATCACATTTTTTGATAAAATGGAAAGCAAGCGAAAGTTTACACCTTAATTTACAAGCATCATTTCTAAACATCTGTAGTTCTACTGTAGTGACTTTAATTTAATACACGATACAAGATGTCCCCTGAGTTCTCACACGTTACAGCGACGCATAGGAATTTTGCTTTAAGATAAAAGCGGGCGTTGAAGGTATATATGTATGGACAAAATCCCTGGCTCTACTTTAAGAGATAAGAAACTAGCAAAGTCACTTTATCTACGACTGTCTCTCGCGGTATTTCTTCTCTCTTCCTCTCTCCGTTGAAAATAACGTATTCCTAATTATGCCCCAAACCTCCCCTAATTTAAATCTCAAATGAGGTATGTAAAATAGTAGACACTTAGGGTTCCGTATCACTCCTCTTTGCGTTTCTGTTTCCTTTGTGCCGTGATATTGAGAGAATGTTGTTCGGAACATAAAGAAAGAACCATATCTACCAACAGATATCTTATTAGATTCTAGCACATGCGTTATAACATTGTAAGTTATTTTTAGAAAAAGTGTTCATGAGTTTCATAATTCCATGAACGTAAAAAAAAGTTCTCGTTCTTTGATTCAGCGCCTCTGTTGATTAGTAGATGTGACAATGGCTCTGCAGAATCTTTGGTGAGGAGGAAGGATGGAAAGCTAAAAGGGATTTTTCAAGAGATTTATCTGTATGGTATTTAAAGAAGGAATTGTTCACTAGCGTGCTTCTTTGATGTAAGTTATAAACGTTGTAAGGCGTGTTAAGTTTGTACATTAATGTTTGAATATGAACAATTTCGAAGATTTTCAATATTGAACGCTCTCCTGATTTTTTTCCTAAAATTCTTCATTTCGGAAAGCAGTCTGACTGAAATAATAAACACCCACACCTATTCAACCTCCTAAATAAATAAAATTAAACCCTTTTCCTTTTTTTTAACTACTATATAAATTTCTGATCTGACATGCCTGAAATACTTGAATATTTGTATATATGTTTTTGGAAAGTCCATTTCCTTGGTTTGGATTATATGTACTTCTCTAATTAGCTACCTACGCCTCCCCTAATAGTTAGTTTATAGAAATATTTTACTTGTTATTACCATTATTATTATTATTATTGATTGAAGTTACCCTGAAACGTGAAGTTAAAAGTTGGGGTGAGTTTGATGATGTCAACCATGAGCTATAGATACGTCTGATTGGGAAACTTAAACGAATGAATGTATACGGAGCTTCATGATTTTTTTTTTTTTAAATTCGAAGCGTCATTGTTAAAATGCTTCATAATATGATATTAATTCACCCTCTGAGTTACTTCGACTTTAAACAATTGCAGTAAATTTGTAATTTCAAAATATTCTGCTGATCATAAAATTGATTTTTCTCGTAAAAGTTTCGAAAACTTCATTTTTTAAATCTGCGGCAGAAGAGGATATAAATTCACTCCCTCATTATTGACCCATTTCAATTTCAAGAAATGGATATGATTGCAAAATCTTAGAGAAAACACACCATATTCTACTATACTTTTTTAAAGGAAGTTAACGTGGAACAAGTTTATGCGGAGGTGGTGATAGGAATTCTCGATTGATTTTAACTTCCAGAAGTAAGGATTGTGTGAAAGAATTAGCATCATATTATATTAAAATATAATAATTTTTACAATCATATAATTTGGGTGGTGGGGTGGTAAATTCACTCCCTTATCATTGACTGATCCGAAAAAAATGAAATGAAATGAAATCTTTGAGTTTTACGTCCCACGCTTATGCCGGTTAGGCTAAAGGAGACGGTGATGATGAGTAATGAATGAAAATGATGGAATGAAGAAAGTGGGAGGAAACGGGAGAACCCCGAGAAAACCCACGCACACGGTGTTTGTCCACCACAAAGTTCACTTGGCAGGGGTTGGGATCGAACCCGAGACTGACTGATCCGAAGTGTTCAGGTGATCTAAGAAATAATATATGACATGTTGCAAATAATAATAATAATAATAATAATAATAATAATAATAATAATAATAATAATAATAATAATAATAATAATAATAATAATAATAATCGAATATTAGGGTGAATTAAACCTCTAAATGGTTAAATTCATCCTTATTCTTGACTGATTTTAATCCCAAGCAGAAAACCCCAAAAATTATATACACGATATTGTATGAAAATCGAGTATTTTACACAAACATTTATCACTGAGCTTTTTTTTTTTTTTTTTTTAATACGGATGAGATGTTTTTCGCTCTTGACGAACTTTGACTCTATGAAGTGGGATGATGGTGCAGCCTCAAAGAAAATATATACCATGTTGCAACAATATCTAATCATTTCGGCGAGCATTATCGAATAAAAATCCATCATATTAAACAACACCGATGGGACATGATCATTTGTTCGTGAAAAAAAAAAAAAAAAATACAAGGAGGTTTCGCAAATTTAGATTAGTCGCAGCTAATGTGGTAATGGTGTGCAGTATAGAGAGAATATTGTAATATCCTATGTGATGTCGTAAACAAGCAGTTCCACGCTTCAATGTTTACATACAACACCACATGGTTCGGCAAGAGGATCTTCCACCAGAGGGACCTGCTATCACCTGCAGACGACGTTTAGCCCCTCCTACGGAGCAGAAGACGAAATCGAAGCAGAAGCGCCACCGCCACCCAAGGGACGCTATAAATTGGGCAGAAGAATCCAGCTCAGTACCAGTTTTCTGGTGACCCTCCTCTAGTCTGCTACGGGACTTTTGGAGTAACCTAACCCCAGGCCTCTAGTCTGCCACGGGACTACGCCTATCCTATCTCCTGGCTTAGCCTGCTACGGGGCTCTGTCTGGGAATCCCAACCTCAGCCGCTTAGCCTGCTACGGGGCTCTGTTGGCAACTTAACCTGCCTCTGCTTGCTACGGAGCATTGGTTCCTTAACTCCACTCCTCTTAGCCTGCTACGGGGCTCTGTTGGAGATCCTGTCTGCGACCACACGGTCAAAGACTACCTTTTACTCACCCTTTTAAATAGAGACCAAATTGTATAGTATTTTGTACAAATACTCATATTTTTATAATAAAACTGGTAGTGGGAGTCGATTCCGGACACTCTTTTTATTATCTGCTCTACCTCTTCCTTATATGAGACGAATTTACACAAAGTTTTACATGGTAGAGGCTTGACCGACTCAGAATAAACTCTGAATACTCCCCTACCGGACAGTATTTTTATTAACCGGAAGTGGACTTTTTTTTCTGTGGAAGGTATGTGAATTTTTTAAAGTGTTAGTGCTTTTAAGTGAACTGAATTTTGTTTATGCCTCAAACTAGAACTGGTAAAAACACTTTTCCAGAAAACATTTTTAACATGGAGCAAAATTCGCGCCCTTCTTTTAATATACCACACCTCACTAAGTATTCGGGACACGTTACGGAGGACCCCGATAGATTTTTTATGCTTTTTGACCATCTTGCATTATTGCATTCGTGGAATGAACAGAAAAAGAAAGAACTATTACCTATGTACTTACAAGATGTAGCACTTGATTTAGTCCTACAGTTAAAGGCCCAGAATCAGTTAGACGCTCTTAATTATGAACAATTAAAAGACAAATTAGTTGCACTGAGTAGACCAAGATTACCGGCATACCGGGCGGAATTTGAAATTTTTCAAGTCCAACAAGGTGAAAACGAGCCAGTAGATGCTTATTTTCTCAGAAAATTAAGGGTCATTAGACAAGTTCTGCCTCAGGCCACCGAGGAGCAGAAAATAAATTATTTATCCTTAGGTTTAAAGAAAACTTTTTTGCAAAAGATAGCGTTAGAAACATTTACAACTGTTCACGCCTTACAAACGCATTTACACAACCTCGAGAAAGCAAATGACCTCATGAAGAAACGTGATTACGTGGAATTACAACAGGCATTCTATTCACTCTGCGATCAGAGTACACCAGTCAGCAGTTTACATTCATCAGCAGTCGCTGGCGCTTCCTTCCCTGTACATCATCAACAACTGACCTATCCAATATGTAACCCAACACCTAGTTGGAATCAATACCAGCAACCAGCTTCAGTTTTTTCTACACCTTCAGCACCACAGCTACAGGGTGCATCACAAAATCAGATAATTCCAAATCCTTCCCCCCAAGTTGCTAATCCGAATCCCCCTCCCGAACCCCCCGCGCCTAGCACATCTAGTAATTCCAGTGCAAACAATTCATTAGATTTTACTAAATTAGCAAATCAAATGGCTGAACTATCTCTTCTTGTAGCTCAAAATGCCATTAAGAACTCACAATTTAGAAGAGGTGGCCGTAACAATTATAGGTCGAAAAGTACAAATAACGGAAATCAAAATCGGCAGAGAAATGGAAATAAGAGCAATTCTAAAAATAATAATAAAGATAATAATAGTAATCCTAGGCCGGAAACTGTTACAGTATGCGGTACGTGCTATAAGAAAGGTCATTCTTCCAGTACATGTTATAAGAACAATCAGCAGGGAAACGCCTAGGGGGGCCCCAGGACAAACCCTCTCAAGAACATGTTCTGAGGGCCGAGAACCAGGAAAAAAGTGAACAACAAAGATTGACAAATACATCACTTTATGCAGTAGCTCCGTTATCAGATAGAAGGGAGAACATTAAAATGTTAAACCAGGAACATAAATTATTAATTAATGTAACAATTAATAAAGAGAAGTATCCTGTAATCATAGACACTGGCAGTTCATTGAGTCTTTGGCCTAAAAATTGGCTTCCACCAAACACAAAATTGATTCCTTTTAGCACTAATCTACGAGGAATTGAGAATTCTGTCGTAAATTTACGCTATATAGCTTTGATTACATTCAGAATTGGCTCAACAACATTTTCTCATTATTTCAGAATTTTAGAACATGGAGATTTTTTGCCTTTATTCGGTGAAGACATTCTAAATCGATTACAGACCAAAATTGACTTAAAGAATAACATGTTGTCAGTATACAAGAAACCACGGCCTCCGCAGTATCCAATTGAAATTGATACCCAGGAAAAATTATCTGCTAACGCTATGCATACAATAAAACAGCACAAGTCGGCTGATGTTTTCACAACCAGGAAGGTTACCATACCAGCCAGGTCACATTTCTTTTTACCAATTAGTGTCAAGAATCGGCAAAAGAATAATAAATATTTTTTCATCTCTCCATTAGAAAATTTGCTGGACAAATACGGACTACAAACGTTACCTACTAAGGTACCTAAGAATAATTTGACTTTATTGATATCAAATCCTACTAGTAGACCGGTAACGTTAGTAAAGAGCACCCCAATTGCTTACGTAGAAGAGAATCTTCAAGAAGTAGATTTACAGGGTAATTGTCAAGATAATGGCCATGATGACGAAACTTTTTACAGATCAGACAAAGAAATTCAGGATCGATTAGAAGAAACAAAATCATTTTTTGATATTAATTTGTTTGACATAAACCCGGATTTATCAGAAGAAAAAAAGAAAGCTGTACAAGATTTACTCTTTAAATATAGAGACGTTTTCTCCTACACACCAACAGACATTGGATATTTCCGAGGTTATATACATAAAATACGGATAGACAAAGGAGCATCCTTCCATCAAAGATCTCCTCCGGTTCCATTAGCAGTAAGACCTCAAATTGACTTACAAATTAAGCAACTCTTAGACGCAAATATTATCAAGGAAACTAGCGATAGTTCGTTTTCATCGCCACTTCTCATAGTGAAGAAGCCAAATACTTCAGAGTTCCGCTTAGTTCTCAACCTCCAAGCTTGTAATAGGTTCTCACATTACCTAAGTATACCATTTCAAAATACGGAGGATATTCTACACGTTTTAAGAGGAAAAAACTCCATATCCACAATCGACATAAAATCCTCCTATTTCCAGCTATTGTTGCATCCCAAAAGCCAAAAATACATGACTTTTGAGGTCAACCATACTAGAAAGGCATATAAATTCCAGAGGTGTACCATGGGTCACTCCAGTTCCGCCGCCGGACTCAGTATAGCTGTACGCATGCTTTTAGAGGGCCTACCACCCCGTATAACTGCATTCGCTGATGATTTGGTCATAGGAAGTAAAAATTGGAAACAACAGTTATCGGATTTAGAATTACTTTTTAAAAGATTAAGAAAGCATGATTTTCGTGCCAGTCCAAAAAAGACCCACTTATTATACACAGAATTGGACGTTTTAGGCTTCACAGTTAGTGGGAAAGAAATCAAGATTTCACCTAAAATCGCTAACAAGATTCGAAATTTTAAGAAACCAACTACTAAAAGAACTCTGAAAAGCTTTTTAGGATTATGTTCTTATTTAAGAGCACATATCAAAAATTTCTCAGAAAAAATAGAACCATTTCAGTGCCTTTTAGACAAGAATTCAAAATTTAAATGGACCTCTCAGCATGACGAATTATTTGAGAAACTTAAGACTGACATCATACACGCGCCATCTTTGTTTCACTTCGATCCCTCACTGGAAATACGTGTGTATACCGACGCTTCCTCTATCTCCGCAGGAGGCTTATTAGCATGTTATAACCAAAAAACGAAACAAGAACGTGTTGTTGCCTATGCTAGTAGACGTTTTACACCAAGTGAAAGGAAAGCATCCACTTGGCAAAAAGAGCTGTACGCCTTAATTTATGTTTTGAGAAAATTTAGATACTTCCTACTAAATAGAAGATTTAAATTATTTATAGACGCCAAATGCTTGACATCTCTCACAACACAAGCGGACAAAGTTGGAAAATTTAGTCGCTACCGAATATTCTTAGCAGACTACAATTTCGAAATACAACACATTAAAAGTCAATTACACCCAGCGGACATCTTTAGTCGTTTAGAAGATAAACAGGAGATTAAACAGGGAGAAAAACAAGAAATTGACAATTTCTCGGACACGGAAGATGCTAAAGTATTTGCATCCCATTCTTTAGACACTACTCTCCAAATTGAACAACCTATAATCCTACCAAATTTAGCAGAAGAACAAAGGAAAGATCCTTCATTCTCTGACATCATCACTGTTTTGGAAAATAAGGAACCTAATAAGTTGTCTACTCTTCGGGCCGCAAAATATTTTTCTCTAAAGGACGGGATATTATACAGAACACAGAAGCATCCCCAATTAGGATTGTTATATCTACTTTGTGTGCCGAAATCTTTATTAAGTAAGTGGTTTGATGCCTTACACAATAACCCAATGGCACCACACTTTGGATATACCAAAACATATCATTCGGCGCTTAGGAAATACTACTTTCCTAATATGAAAGCGTACATTGCCAACAGAATTAAAACATGCATTTCCTGTCAGAAACTCAAGAAATTACCAGTTAAACCAGCGGGTCAATTACTCCATCACCCACCTAAGCCGATCGCAACAGCTTGGCAATATGATTCTATTGGAAAAATAACAGTGGGAAATGGACAGTTTAAACACATATTAGTGGCCATAGAAATGTGCACAAGATATTGTGTGACCAAGGTTGTGGACAACATAACAGCGGAAGAAATTGAACAATTTCTCATATATGACATCATACTCAAATTTGGACCTTTTTCATATTTATACCTGGATAGACATCCAGTACATAACGCTAAGAGGCTGCAAAATTTGGCAAAATGCTATAACTTTGAATTTAAATTTTGCCCTGCATACGACCATAAAAACCTAGGGGTAGTGGAAACATTCCACAAGACAATACAGAATGCACTTAAATTTTTCGTGCAAGAAAACCAAAATCTTTGGCCGAAGCTGATACCATATATTACATTCGCAATTAATACATTTGTGCAAGCCGGAACTAAATATTCTGCTTTTTTCCTCATGTATGGATATGAACCTAAGACCATCTCTGATATTGCGTTAGCGTCAACTCCAACATTATGTGTCAACAAAGAACATTTGAATAAAATACGTGAGAGTGTACAGAATAACTTGATCGCTAGCTATAATAAGCAGAAAAAGTATTTCGATAGCAGACACCGACAAACTCAATTTGAAAAGGGACAAAAAGTACTAGTTTACTTTCCTAATCGGCAAATAGGAGTGCCGGAAAGTTTTTCAGCTTCCTATGTTGGACCCGTTCAAATCCTGGATAGACTGAATCCTAACCTTTATAAGATAGAATTTCCAAATTCTTTTCGGAAGAAAATACAAGAAATCTCAATAGACCGAATCAAGCCATTTTATCAAGAATTACAAGACATAGAACAAGAATAAATAACTTCATTTTATTTTCTAAACGAGCGAAAAAAAAGTACAGTACTCACCACTAGGAAGAAAGAAATATTTAAAGTCAAGACTTCATCAGATAAAAACACTTTTCATAACGACACGAACATTCATTTCCTCTTTGTTTTATAAAAAGCTGAATCATTATTCTGCAACTGAATGAAAAAAAAATGCTGAGATCTGCATTTCCGCATTTAAAAGGCAACTGATCTTTTACAAGGACAGCCAACATAATTCTACATTATCATCGATATTTTTTTTCTTTTCCTCTGTAAACTACATATTGTAACTGACATTATGCAACTTGAATATTGTACAGGACGTTTCAAAAGTTATGACCACATCTACATTATACAGGATGACCAGGAATTCAGGACCATTATTACTATTGTCATTGACATTTAAAATTGGATTATTTTATTGAAATACATATCTTTAGTGCAAATATTTTAGAAACTTTTACACCTTATACAGGGTGACCAAGAAATCACGCCGTTCGAATTAGAACTTTCCAATATAAATTATCTTTATATCTCAGTGTCAATTGCAACTTTTTTAGTATTCCTAAGTCTTATTATTTTATACATATTATATCGTCGTCTTCGTTCGTTACCAAACAAATCTAGAACGAACCGCATAGAAATTTCATCTCCTATTCCATTGGAAACATTTAATACCAATAATACAACTAAGGAGCAACAGCTAACACAGACTCCAACCCCACTTACTATAAGTGAATTAGTTTATATTTATTGACGCCAAGCCAAAAACAGCCCTATCTCGAGGGAAATGAAGTATCATGTACCATGTACGGATCCTGCCTGTATATAGGGACCACCTGTTTAGTGCTCTATATTCCGCTACCACATTACTGCTCCGAAAAGTGATTTTCGTTTATTTCAGTGCCACAAGTGTTTAGTGTTCAGTGATTTCTTTTGTGTGTGTGATTCTTCAGTGTTGCCAACTATCACATAAACAAAAATAACCCTTCGGCTTATTTTTAAACAAGCCAGGGGGGTGTAATATCCTATGTGATGTCGTAAACAAGCAGTTCCACGCTTCAATGTTTACATACAACACCACATGGTTCGGCAAGAGGATCTTCCACCAGAGGGACCTGCTATCACCTGCAGACGACGTTTAGCCCCTCCTACGGAGCAGAAGACGAAATCGAAGCAGAAGCGCCACCGCCACCCAAGGGACGCTATAAATTGGGCAGAAGAATCCAGCTCAGTACCAGTTTTCTGGTGACCCTCCTCTAGTCTGCTACGGGACTTTTGGAGTAACCTAACCCCAGGCCTCTAGTCTGCCACGGGACTACGCCTATCCTATCTCCTGGCTTAGCCTGCTACGGGGCTCTGTCTGGGAATCCCAACCTCAGCCGCTTAGCCTGCTACGGGGCTCTGTTGGCAACTTAACCTGCCTCTGCTTGCTACGGAGCATTGGTTCCTTAACTCCACTCCTCTTAGCCTGCTACGGGGCTCTGTTGGAGATCCTGTCTGCGACCACACGGTCAAAGACTACCTTTTACTCACCCTTTTAAATAGAGACCAAATTGTATAGTATTTTGTACAAATACTCATATTTTTATAATAAAACTGGTAGTGGGAGTCGATTCCGGACACTCTTTTTATTATCTGCTCTACCTCTTCCTTATATGAGACGAATTTACACAAAGTTTTACAATATATTGGTTATAGGTGTAAATATAGACTTATATCGAAATATTGTATTACTCAGTTACTGGGCGAATGAGGGGCAAATCTTCCTCTGAAAAGGAATAAAAGTATCACTGGAGGATGTGTTCATTGGGCGTATGTTGTAAAATATAATACTTGTGTCATTGCCATCCCCCCCTCAAATGTAAGTCTACTGCAATCGTATTAAAAATAAAAGCAACTCAGTGGAAAACATATGACATTGTTATTAAATACTGAAAATGTAGGCAGAACTAACCAATCATGACGATTTATAAATTTCTTGCGAAAAAGTTCTCAATAGTTGTCTGCTGTGTAATCCTGCGGACATAAACTAAATCAGTTTAAGGGATCAACTGAAGGCTTATTTTGAAAGTGAAGAAAGTGTTTTCTGTGCTAAATAATTATGAGCTAAGAATGATTCCTGACCGTTATGAAGAGGTTCCTAAAACGTTTGAAGTAAAAGAAGACTGTTCGTTAGGATTAGGATTAGGAGTTAGATTTCTGAGGCATCGGCATCCATGACCATGTTAGCCACTTCACTTATGATGGATGATCCCCTCGGAGATCAAACTGCCCGGGGAATTGGTGAGGAACAAAGGAAGGGAGCGTCAAAGACTATTGTGTTAAGTACCATCCTGGCATTTGCCTGGCGTGAATGAGGTCACACGGGAGAAGACTGTCCGTGTCCATATCCGTGAGTGTCCACAAAAGGAAGGGTTCTCTCTTGTATTAATTCATATATTTTTGGGGCGCGCAGTGATTCAGTGATAGAGCACTTCCCTCTGATGGATGGGATCCCTTGTTCGATACATAGCGAAGTACGTTTGTGGTAGACAATATCGCGGCTGTGGTTTCTGTCGGGCGGGTTCTTCCATCATAATTCACTTGTCTTAATCATTCGTATTCCTTACAAGGGAAGGTCACGAAGTTGCTCCGCTGAGATCCGAACGAGACACTTGTGTTTGCATTTGATAGGTTATAACTAGACAAATTCCGAAGTTATACGTGCCACCAGGCAGGATATCGTGAGTTACAACATATTTTGTAATGTAAAAGCTACAAAAAATTACCTGGCAGAAAAGTTTGAATCGAGGCATTTGTTCGGAAACGGTTGGGTAAATGGAAAACTCGGCGAACACGTATTCCATCATTTTCAAGGACAGGATCCCAGATGGGATCCAACTCAAAATTTTCAAATGGCAAGAGGGGTTAAGTAGCACATCGTTTAAAAGCTGTTGTTAAATGAAAGAAGATGGAGCAAGCCGCGACTTTCTACAATAACCCTGTGCAAAATGGCAGCGGGTCAAAATGTAAACAAAAACTTAATTGAAAAGTCCATGGCTACTCCTCTAAGTCGGAAATTATGAGGCAAATATGAAAGCAGGAAAAAAGTGTGGTATTATTTTCAAAGTACAACGATTTAAGTTAAAACGTCTTCTCCCAGGGCCCCCACTGGGCCCCAGATATGGGCCAACTAAAACGTTTCAAATGACAAAAGGGGTTAAGTAGCACATCGTTTGAAAGCAGTTGTGAAATGAAAGAAGGTGCAGCAAGTCTCGACTTACTACGACAACCCTGTGCAAAATGGCGGCGAGTCAAAATGTAAACAAAAGCTTAATTGAAAATCTATGGCCATCTTGAATCCAAGATAACCGATAAAAACCTATATTGAAAGAATAGGCATACCAAACTGCTGAAGCTAGGAAAACGAAATTTGACATGAATGTTATCAGTAGGTGACGAAAAAATGTGAAATGTTTAAAAACTCGACATCTTGGGTTCAAAATGCCGCATTATGTATCGAATGGATGTCCAGCTGAATCACTGGTGTTACAGAAGCGAAATGTGGTATTTACGTTTATGGTTAATCGCAGATATCCATAAAATATCAGAGTATCATCTGTAATCCAATATGGCTGCCAGCGTGAAATATGAGTTTGTATATAAATATGCTATTTCTTGGAATATTGTGACAAACCAACAAAGTTTGCACAGCTCGATGCACTGAAATGATTTACAACTAGTTTGGTACTGCTTGACAATCTTGTAAATGAATGTTATTTTGTCTTGGTATTGCTTGAAATATTTCGATCAAACCAACGAATGGCGTACAAATGTAACCATCACGAATACGTTACAATAGAGCCCCAACCTGACTGGTGCAGCAAGTCCTTTATGTATGAACTACGTATGACAAAATTAGAAAAAAAAAATTCCCGAAGGTATTCAACTTTTGTTTAGCAGTGCGAATAGGAGGTCAGATTTGTGTGCTCCTCTCATATTCGTTATATTCACGCAAATGATCCATGGGCGGCGATTAGGGGGGGCAGTTGCCCCCCCCCCCACTTTTTTGAAGTGACCCATTAATGTATATATCTAGTTTCATTTGGAAATGTAAAATTATTGTATGTATTACTGGTTCATAGAAAAAAATTATGCCATATAATATTTGCTGTTGCGTGAGTATGTATTGGTTGTCTTCCCGTGGAGTTAAGAAAGCTACAAGAATTGCGTTGTGATTGCCACGGAAAATGGCCCAAAAATTAATCTATTGGAGCGCAATTCCAGGGTACTTTCGTTTCTTCTTACAATGTTATTCGGCTCGATATATTAGTCAGCCGCTTTGAAATTAAATGAGACATTTTGTGCATGTGCTTGTAGTATTTACTGTCTTTCTAAGAGTAATAACATACATTTAGAAGCATGTGTGGAATTAAAAATAAAAATTGTTTCAATATAACATTTTTCAAAACAAGCCTCATTATTTATCACTATGATTAATATTATCCTTTCTATTTATTTCTTTTGCAAATTTGTTATTAAAAATCTCTTCTTACACCTTCGTTGTTTAAGAGTACCAAGGGTTATAGTACCTACTTGTGTTGCTCTCGTCAATTTACTTAATAAAATATAAAATACGATGTACGGTATTTTAAGTGAAAAAAATAGTATCCTATTGGTTAGGTAACATTTCGTCAAACAAAGTGTTAGAAACAACCAGTAAAACTAACACTGCTATACAAATATTCAGGTCATGTCTTGCCCCCCACTTTTAACGTCCAACCGCCGCCACTGGAGAGAACCGTGACGAACATGCATTAGGAACAAAACATATATGTGTTGTTACGGAATGAAATAATAGTTGAAGTGAATCGAAATTCAATTGCCTTTTAGTCTTCCTATTGGTTCTAAATAAATAATAGAGAAAAATAGAGATTTAGATTTGTACTGTTATGAATGACATAGGTTTTAAGCGGTCATCTTGCATTCAAGGTAGCCATAGATTTTCAATTAAGCTTTTGCTTACATTTTGGCCCGCCGCCATTTTGCAAAGGGTTGTCGTAGCAAGTCGAGATTTGCTCCATCTTCTTTCATTTAACAACAGCTTTTAAACGATGTACTACTTAACCCCCATTGCCATTTGAAAATTTTGAGTTGGACCCCGTCTGGGACCCTGGGTCAAAATTTTTTATTCCAAGAAGTGTGTCCCCGAACAAATCACCCGGTTCAAATTATTCTGGCAGCTTTGTAGCTTTTACACTACAAAATATGTTGTAACTCACTATATCCCGCCCGGTGCCACGTATAACTTTGGGAGTCATCTAGTTATAACATATCAAATGCAAACACAATTGTCTCGTTGGAGCTCCTCCGTGGCTAAGCGGTTAGCGTACGCGCCTTTGGCGTGGGAGGCCCGGGTTCGATTCCCGGCGGAAGCTCATGTGGTTCGGATCCCACGTTAATCAGTAGGTCCACGTCTCATATAGCCTCGCTGCTGAAAAGGGACGTTAAACCCAAAATCAACTCAACTCAACAATTGTCTCGTTCGGATCTCAGCGGAGCCACTTCGTGACCCTTCCTTGTTAGCTTAAAGGGCATAATCGTGGGACATTATACTGAAAGATTTATATATATATTTACCGGACAAAAATGTTTGTTCGTATTATCGAGGTTTCAGTTTCAGTGTATCGAGGTTTCAGTGTATCTTCACAAAGAAACTCCAAAGTTTTGGGGAAACTCATCCCCGTTTCACTCGCTAATCTTTGACCGATTTCAATCACAATCAATGTGAATGATCGGAATGGCACAAGAAAGTATACACTATGTTCATCAAAATCATTTTTCTTAATGCAGGTTTAACAGGGGCGGATCCAAGACTGACTTCTGGGGGGGGCGGTGGGTTGTAATACTGCTACTTAGAGCTACTTCTAAGAGCTCCAAACTCGGGGATGAGTTTTATTTATAAGTTATATAAATAAGAAAGTTTTCTCTTCTGGGGCGCGATCGTCCCCCGTGGTTCCACCCATGATGTTAAGTTATACTGGAAAAATTATTCGGTATATATCTTATTCTTGATGGATTATAGTCCCAAGTAAAAGGTTATTTCTGCAGGTTGAAGGAACGTAAATTCAAAATTTCGTTCAAGTTGAATACATTTTGCGAGAGTTATCGTGGAATGCATGGAGGGTAAGAGGCTTAAATGTTGATTGGGTTGAATGGTAGAAACTTTGTTAAGCTCATTTATAATAATAATAATAATAATAATAATAATAATAATAATAATAATAATAATAATAATAATAATAATAATAATAATAATAATAATAATAATAATAATAATAATTTTGAAAGAAAGTCAAGGGAAACAAGAAATAATATAATGTAGCGACACTCTTGAGTACATAGAGGTGGAAATAATATGTACATTTATATCCACTTCTTTCGACAAATATGGAAAAGAACTACGTATGGTGGGTATTGTATGCAAAATATTCCAAGAAAATCTTAATAACTACACAGTATCCGTTTAATAGAATAGTTATTTACTTGCCTCTTCTTTAAGATTGCATAGCATCTTCGTGTGACTTTGTCTGCCATCTGTAAGCAGCTTTGTGAATTACTAAGGCTCTGGGAACACTCACGACACCTACTGCAGAAGACAAGAACCAGAAGGAACTCTCAAGATTTTGTTTGTCTTCAAATGTATTGTAATTTTTTGTCGATTGCTTTGAATTTTTTTGTTTGCTGAAAATAGAACTATATTTTAATTTAAAATTAAAATATTAATATAACTTTTCTCTTTCCTTTGCAGGTAAGAAAACCAGTAAATCCAGTTGTTATGGTAGCAACATCAAGAAGGTTTTTATTATGGGTAAGAGAAGCAGATTATAAAAATGGATTGATTGCGACACGAGTATTTAATAATCAGACATTGTCAAGCCCATTGTACTGTACGTGTATTTTCCTAATTAAGTAATTCGTTAAATAGTATATTACGAACATGCAAGTGGGTGTCACAATATTGGATGTTAATACTTCCGTTCATCCATTACTCAACATGATAACTCTAGAACGGAAGCGAATTTTTGATTATTTTTTTTTCTCAAAGGGATATAGCTAGTGTGATTACTTAGGCCAAGTTCGTTAATAGATTAAATCCGCTAACATCCTAACAAATAACGACTACTTACGTTCGTTCGTTAGTCCATACGATAATACTTGAATGAAAACGAATTTTTGAATTCGGTTTTTCGCAGTAGACAGCTAGAATGATTGTCTATGCCCAATTCGTTAGCGGAGTTAGTTCGTTAACATTTTAACGGGTATAAATCTATTATTATCTTAACGAGTAACGGTGATTTACGTCCGTTAGTCAGTCCACACGATAAGTTTTGAACGAAAGCTAAATTTTGAATTCTGATTTTTGTAACAGATAACTAGAGAAATCATAACAGTCGAATTTGTTAATTGAATCAATCTATTAACATTTTTACGGTTAACGGCGACTTTAATCGTGGTTATCCATGTCCCATGTTCTATAGAAATTAAGGTAATTCAAGTTACACATTTCACCGTTAGATCGCAGCAAACATCCTTTAGCGGTTGACATCTATCAGGTGAAATTGAAACATCTAGTGCGCGATCCTTTTTACGGTCTCCGGAATTTGTTTTAACATTGTTTCTTCAACATACTCAACACTACCTGCAATTTCACTTCTCAGTAACACTAACATTCTGTCACTATTGTACAGTAGAGTTGATTTTGAATTTAACGCCCTGTTCAGCAGCTATATGAGACATGGACCTACTGATTAACGTGGAATCCGAACCACATGAGCTCCCGCCGGGAATCGAGCCCGGGCCTCCCACGCCATTATTGTACAGTGTAGTATAGGCTGATTGATAACATCACTTGCGTACTTATGGAATGAACTAAAGGGATTCAAGCTTCAATACGAGAACTAGAGAAACATGAAAGAATAACAACAATAATGATATCTTTTAAAATAAAATCCATTTTTATATTTTGTGTATTGGTAAATCCTTTTACACCTATTGTACGCTTAAAAATACGTGAGGATATAACCTTAAATTTTGCATAAGGTTACATAAAAATACATACTTTCTACATAAAAATAAATACTTCCATTGGGTCTACAGAAAATCTTCAACTCTTAAAAGTGACCGAGTTCTACAGTACGTACTCCTACAGGGTACTACCTTTAGTGCCGTAACTCCACATAAATTTGGACTAATTAAGAAGGTGAAAAAATTTGAACGGTGGCTATATTAACCGACTTTTCTGAATATTTTAAAAAAATATATACTTTATAAGCTTTGATTTATTGATTTTGTTTTAAATATTTTGAACTAATTCCGTTTAGATTCATTTGAGGAGAGAAAAGGTTCTCACAATCAATGACGTCATCATGTATTGTATATTTAGCTCATGATGTTGAAATTATCTTCTTTCTTTTTCCCACATACCAATCAATCAATGTGTATATTTGCTAATATAATAAAAAAATATTTACCGTTCTCTATCGACTTCTTTCTTCTGTATTTCAATTTCATATAAATTAACCCGTACACATTTCGTTATCGTATATAGTAATTTCTTTTTTTTCTACACATTTTTACTATTTGTTTCCCGATTGAATGTTATAAAATAATATATATATATATATATATATATATATATATATATATATATATATATATATATATATATGTGTGTGTGTGTGTGTGTGTGTGTGTGTGTGTGTGTGTAAATTTTCATGCTTTCAATATTAACCAACTTCAACAAAAGTACTATAAAAAAAGAAGAAAATAATTGAACGGCTAATTAGCAGAAAATAATAGTGCTTAAGGGTCTTCACTTCAGCGAAATTAAACTACCGCTCATTTTAGAGTTTTTCTGTAATATCTTAAAAACAAATAAAAATATTGGAAAAGCAGAAACGTAGTGAACTAGACAATACAATTTTGCATGTGATGTCTTTACCACAATTCACCTATCTGCTTTTGGTATGTCGCTATTTACAGAACCCGCAAAAAATGCTAAATTTAGCTACAGCTGCAAATCGAAATCAGATAGATGCGTTGCAATAACGATATCACATGCAAAATCGTATTGTTTAGTTCACTACATTTCTGCGTTTCGAATATTTTTTTTGTTTTGAAGATATTACAGAAAAACTCAAATTAGCGGAAGCTTAATTTCGCTGTAGTGAAGGCCCTTGAAACCCTAAAACAATTCATTACTATTATCTTTAGAAATTTTTGAACAGGGATAGTATTGCTGCCCACGATATGGGCCGACGAGATGAGGAATAACGGTTTCTTGTCCCGTTTCGTAGTTTGTAGATGCATCGCATCGTCTCGATTCTCAAAGAATCCTTTCTCGTCTCGTTTTCTAAAAATTATGTATACAAGTTTTATGCCCTGATTTTCCTCTTAATTTCATCTACAAGTTAACAGAATTCTTACGCTCCACGAGATGTCTAGCACGAAGGATGTGATATAAAACATACAACTCATTTTATTTATTGGAGATATACTGTAATGGCTTACGTATCTTTAAATTTTAATAAATACTCTTCATTGTGATCATAAATCACTTTATTAATTTACAGTTTTTGTACTATGAATCGTTTAACACTAAAATATGGTTTCAGACTTTGGTGGACTAGTGTTGGCCATGAGATTCGTGAGATTTCTCGTAGAGTCTAGAATTTAAAAAGGTACCGTACTTCTCACTGTGTGTAACACTAATAACAATTTATCTTACTGTAAATGTTACATCGAAAATCTAGTTTTTTTTTTTTTTTTGTTTTCTTGTTTCTGTTTCTTTTATTAATACACTGCTCCACAAAACTTAAGCAACTCGAAGAAAGTGGCAGAAAGTAAAACGACACGATTACTGCACCAAGTATAATGAACAATCAGACGGTCCAGATGCACAATGCAACACAAATGAAGACGAACAATACAGTTAGGATGTACAGAGTGACCAAAAAGTTCCGCACAACGATACCTGAACAGGTGAAGCTGGATTGTGCGAGAGCATAGGCAGTCAATATGGCGTGTGACCACCTCGAACAGCTATACAGGCACGACATCTGGCCTCCATGCTGCAAATCAGAGTGTTGATCAAGTCTTGCGGC
Source organism: Thermobia domestica (assembly GCF_964235325.1). Taxonomy (NCBI): domain Eukaryota; kingdom Metazoa; phylum Arthropoda; class Insecta; order Zygentoma; family Lepismatidae; genus Thermobia; species Thermobia domestica. The sequence continues at coordinate 163,787,900 of NC_137455.1, read as the reverse complement.
AGATGGCGCCACTCCTCGAGGAGAGCTGTTTGCAGGTCAGGGAGAGTGCGTGCTGGTGGACTGCGCAGCATCTTTCGCCGCCCAAGAGCATCCCACACATGCTCGGTGGGATTAAAGTCCGGCGAATATGCAGGCCATGCAATACGCGTAATGTCTACGCTCTCCAGGTACTCGAACACAAGATGTGCACGGTGTGGACGGGCATTGTCATCCATGAAGAGGAAGTCTGGGCCAAATGCTCTGCGGAAATTGCGCACATATGTATTGAGAATTTCATCCCGGTACCGTTGTGCTGTCAAAGTGCCATGTTGCACAATATGGAGGTCCGTTTTCCCATCCAGCATAATTCCACCCCACACCATAATGGAACCACCGCCATAGGACGGCCGTTCAGCAATGAAGTTCGGATGATAGTGTGTTCCTGGCTCTCTCCACACTAAAGTCAGACCAGAATCAGACGACAGGCTGAATCTCGACTCATCGGAGAATATGACACGCGCCCACTGGTGTTCTCCCATGCAACATGTTCCTGACACCATGTGTAACGCGCACGTTTGTGCTCCAGTTTCAATGGCACACACAGCACAGGCCTTCTTGCATACAGTCCTGCTCTATTGAGCCGTCGATGAACAGTTTCACGACTCACGCGTTATCCTGTAGCCTGAAACAACTCATTGGCCGGTTCAGAGCATGAAGCTTGACGGTTACGTTTGGCAAAAATTGTAAGAAATCGGTCCTCGACGGCCGACATCTTCTTCGGACGGCCTCCTCCATGACGTCTACTGACTTCACCTCCATGTTGGAAGCGACTCCACAGCCTCGACACAACACTTTTGTTCACGTTGAATTCCTGCGCCACTTCCACTTGCGATCGGCCCAATTCCAACCGTCCAATTATTCGCCCGCGGTCAAAGTCACTCAAATGTCGTCTACCAGCCATTGCAAGGTGTGTACCCCACACAAGAATCACTAACTCAATGCTTGGAGCCTCGGACACTACTGGGCTGTGGTATACGCCTCATGGCATAAGTTGTTCACCGCGCTTGCAACGGTGCTGCTTATGCGATAGAGTGGGTGCTCTCCTTGCCTGTGTGTCTCTGTGTATGTGCATGCCACTAACCAGTGTTGAATGGGCCTTACACGTCACTTATACCAAGTTCTCTCGAGTTGCTTAAGTTTTGTGGAGCAGTGTATAAAAAGCTTTGTAATTCATATGTCATGTGAACGTATTTTACCGTATGATTTTCTCGATATGTTAAGAAACAGGTATTTCTAATAAGATATACAAAGCTATCAAAATGGTGCTTTGAGATAAATTACAATGCACATAGCATTGATGCATGACAAGTTATCTAAAAGTGCAACTCAAAAATCGACTTTGTAACTTTGATATAAATCGAACAGCTTAACATCAAAGTACCATTGCTAGCTTCTTGGAATCACCATCATGATTCGTGTATTTTACACGGTGTAAGCCTGAGTTTTAAACGCTGTAATCAGAAAATATAACAAAAGATTTTAGTTTTAATATCAACCTATAAGTGTCAAGAAGTTACAATGTTCAAGCTTACAGTTTACAAGTAGTGTGTGCATAACTATCAGGAGTATCTGTGTCAGCATCAGGAGAACACAAACAATAATACCCCCAAATTTGCTACAACAGAATAAAAATTGTCATTTATTATTGACAAAAACATCACACTTTCAAGCGCCATAGAAATTAGTTATTCGTGATTTTCTCGAAAACTAAGATTGCGAATTTAACCTTAGACATGTTCAGTTCAATATTATTTATTGATAGATATAAATGTGTTACCTTTAGACTATATCATATAGTTAAAAAAAATAACTGTTTAGTGTTCGTCGTCATTTTAGACTACATATCATTAAACGTAGGGTGGTATATTTCTACTCTACGAACTCGATCTATGTTCCCTGCATTAAAGTTGTTTTACTTTATGCTTCAAAATGATGAAAATTTTCCGACAAATAAAAAGTTTTTCAACTTTTCCATACACGACAGAAAATTTTTCGATTCATGAAAAATTGTTTCACTTGTTCTTACATAGCGCTGGAAATTTTCTGAGCCAAGAAAATTTTCAGGTTCTTTAAATGATGTTTAACTTTTTTAAAACATTCCTATACATGAATTCAGCCAATTTTATGGTTAATGAGGAATTGTTACTTGATCACTGATATTTGTTAGAACGGAAAACTTTCCGGAAAAATATAGCAGAAAATTTTCCGAAATGGAAAATTTTCCACCTCACATCACTAGTTGTGTATGGTGTGATTTTTTCTGAATTAATATTAGACCTGGAAGTGATCGTAGATTTCTACCAATTCCGGTTTTAGAAGAGAATGTTGAAGTGAATTCAACGTCTAGCTTAGCAGCAAGGTTATATGAGACGTGGAACTTCTGATTAACATGGAATCCGAGCCACATGAGCTCCCGCCGGGAATCGAATCCAGGTCTCTCACGCCAAAGGCACGTACGCTAACCGCATGGCGACGGAGGAACTGGGTTTTAGAAGAAAAATCAGAGTGCAGATGGAATCTATTCTTAGGTTGCTTAGTTGATTGATCGTTATCTATTATCGTCTTTACTGTGTAGTGAACAACTGTTAAGAGATAAGAACGCTAAATTGATTCCGTTAAAACATATTCTCGCTATTTCTTATCATTTTTGTTCTATGTAGATCAGCATTGAAACCGGAAGTTGTAGTGAATTTTTATCATTTCCGGCTTTAATATAGAGTTAAGGATGAAGATGAAATGTATTCTTGGAACGCTTAATCTGTTTTAGGTAACAGCTTTTTCCTGTCTTTTGCCGTTTTGCTCTATAGTGTTCAACGTTAAAACTCGAAACGATTGATTTCTATTATTTTTGATTTGAGTATCACTTCCATCAACAAACTTTATATTTAACATTTCACATTCTACATCCTGGCCAAAATTAATGGAGATCCATCAAGTAGTTCTTGAATCTTATGTCTTCCGGATGGACGGATGAACACACGGAAAGAGTACATATATAATGAAGCTTGGGCAAACCAACTCCTTGAAAATCAATGAAGAACGATTGTGTTTTGGCAAACCAAACTCCTTGAAAATCAACAAAGAACGATTGTGTTTTGGCAAACCAAACTCCTTGAAAATCAATGAAGAAAAATTGTGTTTTGGCAAATCAAACTCCTTGAAAATCAATGAAGAACGATTGTGTTTTGGAAAACCAAACTCCTTGAAAATCAACAAAGAACGATTGTGTTTTGGAAAACCAAACTCCTTGAAAATCAACAAAGAACGATTGTGTTTTGGCAAACCAAACTCCTTGAAAATCAATGAAGAACGATTGTGTTTTGTCAAACCAAACTTCTTGAAAATCAATGAAGAACGATTGTGTTTTGGCAAACCAAACTCCTTGAAAATCGATGAAGAGCGATTGTGTTTTGGCAAACCAAACTCCTTGAAAATCAACAAAGAACGATTGTGTTTTGGCAAACCAAACTCCTTGAAAATCAACAAAGTACGATTGTGTTTTGGCAAACCAAACTCCTTGAAAATCAATGAAGAACGATTGTGTTTTGGCAAACCAAACTTCTTGAAAATCAATGAAGAACGATTGTGTTTTTTCAAACAAAGCTCCTTGAAAATCAATGAAAAATGATCTTTTATTATTATTTTATGTTTTCTTACAATGTTGAAACTTACTAATTTTAAAGTTCTTTTGCCAACTATTAGGAACGAATGGCCCAAATTTGAGCTCAGTTGCTTCAATTTACACATAGAACAATTTCTCTGCACGTTACTAAATCCCATGTTAAAATTTCTGTGAAATTATTGTCAGGAAAAATGAGATAGGTTTCCACTTTTGATGAACCTAGAAGAAAAACAGAAATAATATTTGAGACATAAACAGAGAAACTAACAGGAAGAACTCACCACCAGGAAGTTGGGGGTAAAAAAAATAGTAGGATATTAAGTTATTTTGTACGTACAATTATCCTACAGAATAAGAACAGGAAATTCCAAGTATCATTTTTCGTCGCAACTGTTTGCTTTCATTTAGCTGAGAAACAATTTAAATTATGACTCCCATAAATCTTCTCGAGTTAAGACATGAGGCGCGAGGGATCACAATTGCTCTTACTTGAACGTAATGACAATATGTACTACATGGACATTTTCTGTAGAGGATTTTTGGATATAAGTTTATTTTAAACTGTACGTTAGTTTTTTTAAACTTTTTTTATTTCTTCTCACTTACTATTAAGTTGGTGCGAACGAAATGTCTGTTTCAAGTGTTCAAATACCTTTTTAATGACAATACCTGGTTAATCAAAACAGTCGCCCTCTGCAACCATATAATTGTTGCCAACGCTCAACCAACTATTGGATTCCGTTGCAAAATAAGTATATGGTCTGGAATATGAAGAAATCCTTAACCACACGCTGCACCGCCTAATTATATCAGGGAAGGTCTTCCTCCCAAGAAGTGACCGTGATCCAGCAAGAGGTGGTAGTCAGTGGGTGAGATATCGGAGGAATACGATGGAGAAGAAATAGTTTCATGGTGAAACTCCTAGAAAAACCTGAACATTCCCTTGCGCGGCATATGGGCGAGCAGTGTATATTCCAACATGAAGATACTACGTTTGTTGACCATCACTGGATACTTTTGGACAAGTTTGCAGTGCATTTCGTGGAGTTGAGCACATAATGATATTAACTGATTGTTTCACTTTAATAATCAGAGAATAACATGATGGATCACTCTCACCATAGGCCGCCATACCAGCAACACCTTCCGTAGGTGGAAAGTGGTTTAGGGAACTGCCCTGCACGTTACCATAATCCAACCATTGTCCTGTTTACGGTCCTAATAGCAGATTCTTATATATATGGATGGATGGATGGAGTGACAATCCGATGCAGGAAACTTTCGTGGTTATTTGTTATGCTCAGACCTCCAGATGATGATTCTTGTTGTTTGGTGTTCACTCATGTTGCACCCTCGATTGCAACTTTTCACCTGACTTATAGCATGAAGTGACGAACAGAAGTCGTATAGCGTATGCATATATCGCATGTACAATGGACTAAACACTCTTCCGAAGGGTCTATATTCATGTTATTTCTGACAAGTTCATCCAAACTTGATGTTGCTCGGTGTACACGGGGTTTATTTTCAATGCTGTGTCAGCAGAATAAAATTTGACAAAACAATAGCAAATAGAGCGTTCATGAGCTATTTCTGGTCCAAATACACTACTGATTGTTTCCAGGGTTTGCTGTGCAGAATGCCCTAGTTTGTATTTATAGCGAAAATCAGTCGCAATTTTGTGTTCTAGCCTCAATTCCATTCGGAAAGGTTAGGTACTGGTATCTAAGGAAATATAAAATTTATTGTTGCTAAATTAATTGATTAAATAATTTTCTTCTCTGTTATTGTTGACAGATAATCATATTTGTGTGGGTGGAGAGGGAGGCGTCATTGTCGTACTTTGAACTATTATAACTACAGCCTCTGTGTTCTGCTGAACTTCATTTTACCCACTTCAATATCAATAATCTAATTCGCGCACTGGTGCTTTGTAGCAAAGAATCGTATATAACCAAGAATCATGTAGTTAAGCGTTAGTCTAATGATCATGAGAGGTCACCCATTCTGGGTTCAAGTCCCATTGACAGTATGAGATTTTCTAATTGTACTCAACGTGTCTGTGTTCGTGTCTCTGTTCAGACCTTTCCACTTACACTTCTGAACGTAGTTGATCTACCATAATTTAATGCATCTCACCATAGAGAGAGTGCAAACCTCTAATAGTTCTTGGGTTGCTAATTCGTGTCCTTTAGAGTCTAGTAGGAAGTCAAAGTGTAAGAAAAGGGTAAATTAGGACATTGAAATATGTTCGGTAGCTAATAATAATAATAATAATAATAATAATAATAATAATAATAATAATAATAATAATAATAATAATAATAATAATAATAATAATAATAATAATAATACATCAATCAATCAGTCGTCAGCAAACAGAATCCCAAGACATGGGTAACTCGTCTCAATTTTACCTATCAAATGTTAAAATGCCTAGTAGTAAAGTAGAAAAAAAAACATTAAAATCAGAAGAAAAGTGTAAATATATCAAGTAGATTTTAACTTGTTAAAACCACAAAAGTCGAGTAGTTAATAATAATAAATTCAATGGTATTGGTATTGCCAATGATGTTTGTATTGTCTTATGTGTAACAGCTTGTGCAATTGCCCTTTTAATAAGCAGCAAAATTTTAATTAAAAAAAAAAATCATGTACAATATGCATGTAATGAGTCAATAATAATAATAATAATAATAATAATAATAATAATAATAATAATAATAATAATAATAATAATAATAATAATAACTACAATTTCATACCTAATTTTGTATGAAATGCGATATAAACCATGAATAATGTGAGAAATATCACAGAAAGAAAAAGAGAGATTATTTTAGTAAAATGTATGTCATAAGCTGTTATAATCTGCGTTTATTTTTTCTTTAACAAAAAATTGAATGCTATGGTAAATGCACTTTTTTTTAAAAAAAAAAAACACATTTTGTGACCAACTAAACGATCTCCACTTGATATAAACGGATTTGTTACTCATGTTTATGGCCTTTTTAATGTAACATGAAATCATTAATTCATATTCAGCTTTAAACAAAAATACATAACGTCTGTGTTTATGAATATTATATGTGTATATAATATTTTTAAAGCATTTTTCTTTTGTTAAAGATAGAGTGATTGCTGTTAGAACTGTATGTGTAGAGTGATCTAAATATTTCTGCTTTTGTTAATTATTGCAAACGCTGAATGGACGTAGAAGTTTCAAAACAAAGAAAGAAATAACAAAGAAGAAAAACAACAGTTTGGAAAAATTTGGAAACTTAAGTTAAAATAAATGACACGGATAAAACATCAGAAAATTAGTTTATTTAAATATTAACAGAGTGCCCGTATTTCGTACGGAGAGAATACGTTTCATTTTGGACATAATGACCACCACAACTGTCACCAATCAACTTAGGAACCCCCAAAACTATGAATTTAACACTAATATTGGTCATTTGCAATTATTTTTACATGTCACCATTCCCCCTTAGGTGTACTAATGGGGGCTGAATTTGGATTTAAACGGCATCGGAAGTGTCACTGTTCATCTAAGCGACCCCGAAAACTATAGGTTCAACACTAATATCGGCCATTTTTGATCATTTTTATATATTTCCCCCCATTTCCCCTAAGTTGCACCGTCAAAGTGAAATATTAAAAACCATTCCAAGCCCGAACCTCATCTATATTGAAAATTTGATCGAGATCGGTCGGGTGTTTCAAGAGTTATTAAATCCCAGACACAATCCCAAACAAACATATACATATATATGTTATATGTAAATCACTCCTTAGCGTCATTTAAGGTTTTACTTTGAGAAAGGCAAGATTCTCCACCGATATAAGGGGAGTGTCACGTGTCTTATTAGTATATTCCAGTGGTGGCTGATAAGTTCGCGGCCTGAAGTACTTCGCAATGATTCTTGTATCCATTAATGATAGCACTAATTGCGGCACTCCTTGATAGTATAAATCACTTCATTTCAATAATAATTTCATTACGTTGTTGTTTGTGAAAGGATAAACCTATCCATGTCAGCCAAATCCGAAAATTCTTGCAGCTTTGAGCATCGCGCCTTGATGAAATACCTTGTGGAAAAAGGAAAATCACCTAAAGAAATTTTGGAAGACATGTCAACCCTAAAAGATTATGGGCCTTCGTATAACATGGTCAAAAATTGGGTTGGTTTACTTGAACAAGGGCAAGAGAGCTGTGAAGATGACTCCTGTCTAAGGCGTCCTGTGGGGATGCTCACTGAGGAAAATATCGCAAAATTCGATAAATTAGTTCTAGCCGACCGAAGAATAAAGTTGCGGCAGATAGCAGTAGCTTAGATTAGTAAAAAAAAAAAAAAAAAAAAAAAAAAAAAAAAAAAAAAAAAAAAAAAAACTGGTCGAAGAAATTTTGCACTAAAATTTAAACATGAAACAAACAAAATTAGTGTGCGCTTTGTATCGAAAGTGCTCACACTTTGATGACAAGCAACACTAATTAAAGAAAAAATGGAATTAACTGGAGACAATTTCGACGAAACTTGCGCCCGAAACGTGAATGTACATGAGACTTGGATTCGCCAATATGATCCTGGGTCGGAGGTTTCGAAGCTTATGGCAACTGTTTTTTGTAACAGTGAAGATGTTTTGCTGATCGATTTTCTTATAGTATTGGACCTCCCCTCTATAGTATGACGTAGTGGCTTAAAATATTGGACTCCCCCCCGCAAAGCTTGGACACTTTCCTACAAAAAATTCTGGGTACGCACCTGACTCTCATCACTTCCAGTTTGAGTATCACCTTCACATCAAAGAACTCGACTCCTAATTTTTGATCCTCTACGCCAGCGTTTCCCAACCTTTTTCAACTTGCGGCACACTACATGTGTAACTTGAATTCTCGCGGCACACCCATATATATATATATATATATATATATATATATATATATATATATATATATTACTATTATTATTTGTAAATATAAAATACCGTGGTATTTTAATGTGATTACTGATCTCCTTCTTATAGAGAAGAAAGCTCGATCACTGATTTTCCCCCGTGGTAAAACATTATGCTTATTTTTCATTCTAATTTTAAAATAGAAAACAATAGCAATGAAATACAGGACTCGGGTTTTTAAAAATCCACTTTCTCTTTCGAAAACTGGACCTAACCTTTAACTAAAAGGGAAGATCACTAAATAAAGAACAAATAAACAAATCTCCTATATTTTTGAAACACAAATGTAGATAATTTGTATGCATGTTTGCTCTGTTGAATTTATTGAATGATGAATTAAATTTTCAAGTTACAAAATAGTCTGCAACAATAAAGAAGCAATAATGGTCATGACAATGATAAATACTTTTCTCAATATTAAAAATGTACAGAAAAGTAACACAGTATGAAACTTAAAATTGTAGATTTATAGTAGAGGTTCATAGTAATGTGAAATACAAATATACATTTTCCCCTATGTCTTGCAATTTGGTTTCTATAGAATTAATCATTTGTTTCGATTTTCTCGCGGCACACCAGCAGCCCATTCGCGGCACACCGGCTGGGAAACGCTGCTCTACGCCCTGGCCAAAATTCACGGTGATCCATAAGTAGTTCCTGAGATTTTTTTTTTTTTTTTGTCTCCCGGTGAAACTGGCGGATACCGGGCAGACAGGGTAGAATATAAAAAAAGAACTTTGTTAAACCAAACTCCTTAAATAATAAATCAGAAATACTTTCTCTAGAGCCCACCAAGAAAGGTAAGGAGAATCAGGCAGTGGCGAATCTAGGCCCGAGCTCGGAGGGCCTAGGCCCCACCCAGTTCTATACGTGTCAAAAATATTCAAGCTATTATTTATCTATTTTTTAAAACTTTATAGTAAACTCATGATGTACCTATGATAGTCTGAATTCTGGTTGCGTCCCTCAGTTTTTTACTTTCTAAACCCGTCACTGGAATCAGAGCAACGGAATGAAACATTAGTATCATAGTCTGACAGAGCTCTTTTATGGTCTACTCAGAACCAGTCTCTATTTTACCCTGTTTGAGTAAATTCCAAAACTCTGTCGGACTTTCTAGTTTGCCTTATTTTCTATATTTCTTTCAAACTTAGGCGTTTTTAATAATATCAACTATCGGACAGTGCAGTAGTACAGAATACGGCACCGTTTCATATTCAAGGGAAACCAAAAGCCGTGCTTCAAAATAAATTGACATTTTGCACATTTAGATCAAATCAGAAAAGCTTCAAAAAATAACACTCAACTTTATACACGATTATTAATATCCAAAAGAAGTTATTTTTGTCTGTAATAATGATAAATTTAGTCATTTATGATGAATACACTAGGTATCACATACTATAAATATACTAAATGACGTTTAATTTCATAGTTTTTTCTAATCCTCTCTATCTTTCTGCTCAATAGAATCTGGAGTAATTCTAGGTTACAATTTTTTGTTCTCAAACATGCAAATATCTGAGTGCTGATGCGGAAGACATTATGCTTAAATAAAATAATAATATTGAAAGAACATAATGCAACGTAAGTATAGTATATAGGTATATCTTAAAAATACGTAGCACGTGTACGCACTACGCATGTTTTCTTTCTCATCACAAGAGGAAAAAGAACCGTTAACAGTTCAAAGCAAACTACTACATAGCAAACAAGATAAGGAACAAAGTTGACTTCATATATTTATGACTGAACATGGCGTAATTCTCTGGTGCGTGAACATGTAAGAGACAAAACACATATATGTAACACACACACACAAAGACAGAGAGATGCGAAAGAGAAAAAGATGAAGAAATACTGAAGGAAGAGAGATGAGCTGTGAGGAAATACTGTTAGAGAAGAGATTAGCAACAAATATTCACATAGATTGTTGCACGCGTCTACGAGAACTGGTCAGTAAATTAGATGATGGTGTACGCTTGTACGTATATATTGGATTGGTTTCAAGATGCGGGTCAAAGCCTTGACTTGATAGTAATCGGTTAACTGGCTTTTCCAAGATTTATCGCACACCGCGATCTATTCCTTCTGGCAACGAACAAACTAAAAACTCTTTTGCTGAAATAAGAGGTGGTGCTTGGTCTCTTCAAAATATACATACATGCATGTGTGGGCAAATCCAATGACGACCATTTTTAAGTCTGTTTGCTAATGGATTCACATAAAATTTTCTGATGAAAGAACTCAGCCAACAAGTATATCGTTCGATTTATATATGTGGAAAACTGGTCTGATATACGTTAACTTGGCAGAAAATATGTTAATGTATACGTCGCGTATGTGTGTGCTTTGGCGTTAATTCAACCGATTTTCTGAAAAAAAAAAAAAAAAAAAAAAAAAAGAAAGAAAGAAATAGGTGGTGGACGTTGCAATTAAAAGCCAAGAGTGTAAGACGTCTTAAGTGGTATTCCATTCAGACTGTTTTAGGGGAAATCATATAATTTTGAACAACACACATTAACGCCTCGATATATGACGGTTGCTATATTCGTGCTCGTAACTCTAATTGTCTGTTAAACATGGAAAGTTAACACATTCCAACTTTGACGTTTAACTTTTAACATTTTTTTATTTACGTAAAATATGAAGAAATTTCCTGCACTAGCCTTTCTCACTTAAGTACGATATTGATCCTTAATTTAAGTAAAGCGGTTTAAGTTACTTTATTCTTTTATTTAAAATTTATCTACAAGTATTTATTTATTTACAATTTATTTATTTAATATTTCTTTACTTATTTATTTATTCTTTATTAGACCGGAAATTCAGTTTATGCCGGAAAGATTAGTATTAACTATGGAAGAAGAAAAATAATTTTCGAAAGAAGTTGGTCAAGTACTCAGTATAAAAATACCTTCTCTTTGCTTTATAGCTCCAAGAATATCTTACGTATGTCATTTCGTTGTTTCTCATATCTATAGCTTTCCGACAGACATAAAGGCATATTCTAGGGTTCTGAGAAAACAGAACTGTTAGTTCCTTGTTTTGAAGGAACATCAGGGCCGGATTAAGGGGAGTGGGCTGTAGATCCGGGCCTCCATGTGGACGGGGGGCCTCCACTCTGATCAAAATATTAACTGGCTGTCTAGAAAGAATCATACAAGGTAAGTTATAGTCATCACCATAAGATATATGATCAAAAATATGAAACCAATTTTTTCTTTGTCTTGTTCTCTTGACTTCTAGGATGTGATAGAGGACTTCACTGGGACAAAAGCTAGAAAAAGAAATTTTTGGGTTACTCATTTTTTTATTTATTACATTTATATAATAGGGTAACTTTGTGCATGTGCTTTATATGCATTTGGAAACTTCCATTACGTATAATATAATCTAATGCGTGGCATGGTTGATGTCATAGAACTACGTGTATTCCCTTAACTTTAATACTGTACATTCACAAAAATGTATTAGGTAAAGTCAGAACAGGCCACATATTTTTTTTTTTCTAGCCCTGGGCTTCCAGATGGGTTAATCCGACCCTGAGGAACATTAATTTTCGGTTTTCGTTATACGTCAGTAAATTTCCCTTTTTAGAATCAGCAAGAAATCCCGTACAATCATTGGAATTTAAATTTGGTTATGATGCATCAAGTTGTGTGACATGTAGAGTTCTACAATCTACACATAGAAACGAATGAACTTTTTCGCTGTATAGAGGACAAAACCCTAAATTCGCTGCATTTTTGAAGTCACAAAACTTTTCCTTTTTTATTTTATTTATTTTTTAATTAAATATTAATTAATTCGACAGTTTCTGACATTTTAGTGCAGAATGTTCTTATTGCTGGCTCTAAATATAGAGTTGTTTCAAAGTTTGGGCCCATTGTGTTTAGTTGGATGAGAAGAAATAAGACAGGTCCGACAATTCGGAATTAAAATTAGAAATCACGCTTTTGAAAATGTCCTCTAAATCAAATTGCATAGTAAATAGTACCTTGTAACTTTTTAAAAAATAACAACGAATCGTACCGAAGGCCATATACCAGTAATTTCGATGTTTTTTCCTAGTAGAAGTACATATGGTTCAAAATCGCAGTAGGCTCACATCTCGCACTTTAGTGCCTAAAAAGGACGTCAAAATCCAAATAATGTCTCACTCGAACAAAGGCACCTTAAATGTGTCAAGTGTGTTGTATTTATTAGCTTATCCTTAGCCAAATTCAGCACCTAGCCTACTTGGAGTCAAGTGTGTAGTCAGTTAAAAAAAAAAAAAAAAAAAAAAAAAGCGAATGACTGATAATGTATTAACTTATTTCGCTAAACGCACTTCATAAGAGCTTTCGTGATTTCAGTCAGTTAAACATTTAACTCAAAACTAACTCCGTAATAGCATCGTAAGTTTGTAATTAAAGGTCTGCATATTACTCATAATGTCAATTTGGTTTTCAAGGACGTTTTGAACTTAAATATATATATCTGAAAAATATCTGTTATTTGGATAATCATATAGAATACTGAATGAATAAGTGAAGGTTTTGTATCGGATTTCATCTTAGTCCGTATTATGAACAGTTTCGTCATGTAAACAGTTCTGAAATAGAAATTAACTACGGTAAAACTTAGAAACAAACTCATCTTGTTCTGGTGAGGAAAGACTAATATGCGTTGTACTTAGTAAATTCGTTTTTTAAAGAGATTTTTAAAAAAATGATCTTTCAGTCCTCCTCCGCGTCGAAAATCGAAGTAACTACTTCGTAGGCGATTACAGCTGGTGAAGCTTTGTCTATATATAAAATTTGGTGGCTCGAGATGACTCCAGTTGACACACACACACACACACACACATTTTTTAAAAATCTATTATACTACCGCGACGACTCGTGAAGCCTGGGCTCTACATCAATCATAGAACTACTTTGCGTCACGTGCAATGCATCGGAAGAATTCGGTACGATTCGTGGAGCTGTCTTTAGAAAGTACACTTGAGAAAACGTAAAACAACAAAAGTAAACCAACAATGTTGCCACACTTAGAAGACATGGCGAACAAGCAAGAAGGAAACAGCATTTAAAGAACTACAACACAAACACCACCAATTATTCAAATTAAACAGTAACATTTATAATAGCAAAAATATAAAAACAACAACACCAAAAAAATAAACAAAACGAAACTTAACAACAATCCGACAACACTGTACCCTTAGCAGATGTTCTTCGTGAAGCGCGAGAGACAGATACATTGTTCGTAGTTTGAGAGGAAATTTCCCTAATCTAAGGAAATTTCGTAGGTAAATTTAGCTAAAAGGAAAAAAGGGGATTTTTCCATAAAAGTGAAAATCTAGGGAAATTCTCGCTCTGGGTGATTAACCAATATAGATGCTTAAATTTTTCTTTGTTCTTCAGAAATAAACCAATACAATAGCAACTGTTTGTATGTGTGTGTGTGTTCAAAGTAGCATAATTTGCACCCATTGTTGGCTGGATATAGTGTTGTAAAAAAACGTTTTTTTTTTCTGTGAAGTTTTTTTTTTCAATAAAAAACATCGTTCTTTTTCATGTTTTTTTTCAAATGTCTGTTTTTTTTCTGGCAACTATTATTTATTGACTTACGTCGTAGATTATTGAAATAATCAACAGAACTTGAGTCGAAGCTCTCGTAACTTACAAATCTTTTGTTTCTTTGCACCTATATACTAGCAAAATTGTGTGATTATTCCTTTCGGCCCAAGGTCATTTTTGGCATTTTCCTACATTTCCAGTTAGTGACTTATTGCTCAAAAACCATCCATTCGATTGATATGGTTAGGGCCTTGTTTTTTAGAAAATGGATGTGGCTATCTTTTGGTGTAAGTCGCATTGCAGTGTTGCCAATGGATGGGAAATTACTGAGGGAAATGTAGGGGTAAAATTTTTTTAAAAATTCCGTAACCGAATTTCAAAATTTTTTGTATCTAGTACCACTGCTGCTATATGGGTTCAAGTCGCCTAAAAAAATCTTTGGTGTGTTGACAAGGTACAGTGAAATCCTGAAGTCGCTTGCTTCCATCCAAAGAGGAAAAGAAAAAATTCTGTCGTACACGTGAAATTTTGACACTTTTTACACCTCACAAGCAAAAATCAAATATGCCGGGGCTACACTTCTCTAATTATCCTATTGAAACTTTTTATGGTGCGTTCTGTAGGGCAAAGAGGAAGCTTTCAGGTAGTGGTACGTTTGTTTCAATGTAGCCAGTAAGAGGGTAATAATAGAAAGGGAAAAGGGAAATTTTCTGAATTTTTCACCTAAAAGCGGGAATTAATTGTTTTGGCTGGAAACACTGCCATCAGACAGACGAAAACTATCTGAAAACAGCCCTAAGTACTCCAAAAATATATCCTACAAGTATCATGGCGATATATAACAAAGTAAGCATGAAATTTTAAAAAAATCTCATTCTACCTCAGAAATTCACCATTTTCTTACCATTTACAGAACATGGTTTATTATAAACCTCAACTATACTTTCCCTAATTATTCTAGTGAAACTTTTTATGGTGCGCTGTGTACGATAAGGATGAGGCTGTGAGACACTGGTATGTGTGTTCGAATGTAGCCAACAAGAAGGAAATAATAGAAATAAAAAAGGGATTTTTTCCAAAATTTGCCCTAAAATCTGAAATTAAAATTTTCTGTAGCTGGCAACACTACTATCAGACACACACAAACTATCTTAAAATAAGCTTTGGTATCCCTCTAATATATCCTGCAAGTATTGTGACGATATCTAATAAAGTAAGCATGTCAATAAAAAATATCTCATTCTACCTTTAAAAAAATCACAGTTATCTTCCCAATTAGAGAACAAGGTCTACTGTACTTCCCCTAATTATCCTATTGAAACTTTCTATAGTGCGTTGTGTAGAGCAAAGACGAGACTTCCAGATACTGGTACGTTTGGTCCAATATAGCCAACAAGAGGGAAATAATAGAGACAAAACAGATAATTTTTCCAAAATTTCCCCCTAAAATCTGGAATTAAAATTTTCTGTAGCTTGTAACACTGCTACCAGAGAGACACAAACTATCTTAAATTAAATAATGGTACACCATTAATATATACTACAAGTATTATGACGATATTTAAGGAACAAAACTTATAATTACCAAAAATATATTACTGTAAACAGAAAAGTAGGGAAAAACTAGAAAAACCAAGGGTTAGAACCTAAATACGAATTTTTCGTGCGTTCCCTAATTACCGCATTGTAACGATCTGTACTTGCGTTTGTTAAGTAAGGACAAATGTTCGATTGGCGTAAGTTGACTTGCACTCGGACGTATAGGTACGGATTTATAAACAAAAATTTCTATTTTTTTCCCCAAATTTAGGAAACATTAATTTCCCTTATTGGCAACACTGCGCGCAGGCCCGTCCAATTGATGTCAACAGTTAGGTATCCATCCGAGGTATCTACCTGGCAAGTATAAGGAGGTCTTTCTACAACGAAGGAAACTACAGGGAAAAAAGAAGTAAAGGAAATTCGAAATTAGAAAATTCTCGAATTTTTGACTGGGGTGAAATTTGAGAAGGAAATTCGACCCCAGAAGAAAAAAAATAATATGATAAACTATAGTCCAACTATATTTTGCACGAATAATATCCCGATATATTAATTAGTGTCCACACAGGAGCGGATTAAACGTATGACACATCCGTGTGTGCCACTTTGGCTACCTGGGCCACCGAGTATACATTTGACTACTAACTCGTGTTGTAGTTATAGTCTCGACTAATAATAATATCATTGTTGTAAACAATAACTTTATAAGGAAAATTTTCTCTCCTTTTTACATCTTAGTTCCAACACTGTTGGTGAGAAATGCAGGGTGTTTCAAAATGAATTTTGGAGTTTTAAGTCTTCGTAGTACTTATTACATTTTACGTACAATTATAAGCAATACATCAAGTAAAAGAGCACCTCAAACAGTCTTTGCTACAAGTGTTCAATGTGAGATTCATTTGTCACACGGCACACATCTAGTCGATAGGCGAGAAAGGCCCAAAAAATTTTCCGCCATATGGCACAAAACACATTCAATTTAGGGGAGTCTCGTTTCAAGTGTACCATCTCCTGAGGATTTGCTGACGGCCAGATACAAACATTATGAGTGTTCACATTAGCTCTTAGGTGAAATGTCGATTTATCACTGAAGACGACACGATCCAGAAAATCTTCATTGTTATACAGCAATATTTCACTTGCGAAATTGGCACGTAAACCGTAGTCTGTAGGCTTTAGACCTGTAGCAACTGCAAAGGATAAGGACGTAGTTGCAAGCGTCTCCTCAATATTCTTCACACAGACCGTTGCACTGTACAGATTCAGTCTTCATTAAAACACAAAAAACTTTCTGCTCTCTAGTCTACGTCTTTGCTGCTTGCTCTTTCTAACGGCAGACAGAAGAAACAATGCATGTACATGCGTGCGTACAAAAATGCATGTACATGCGTGCGTACAAAACTGTTTGAGTTGCTCTTTCATTTGATATAATATTTATAATTGTAAGTTAATTGTAATAGATACTACAAAGTTTCAAAACCCTAATATTAATTTTGAAACACCCTGCATTACTTCACATTGTCTCATCCTATATTCATGTCTTTTATATACATGTCATCCGGGCCGGTCCTAGTCAATTTGTTTCCCCATGCAATGGCATAATTTGCCGCCTCTCCCTTTCTCCAGAAAGAACAAATCTTAAAAATCATCATTTTAAGAATGCTACTCCAGCATGAACAACAAAGGTGAGGGTAAGTGCAGTTGCACTCAGAAAGGCTTAAATACTTACTAAAAATGCAATCCCGTTGTGTCTTTTTTTTAAATATTAATCTATTACGTTAATGAAAGATAAAGCAAACACACTTGCAGAGGAAAGATGGTAATCCTTTTTATAGAATTCACTATCGAGCTTCAATCTCAATGTATCAGTTTGCAATTCCAGTGCAACTAGTTCTTTTATCTTTATTTGTTGATTTCTCTTCAATATCTGTTAACTTTTTTTTTTTTTTAAAAAAACTTGTTTCTATCTCCAATGATAAGGAACTTGTTTCTAACAAAAACAAGACTAGTTGTCATATCAAAACTGTGATAACTTACTAAATGGAACAGATATCCACTACTATTCGAGAACTGAATTCTTGCATTTGGCAACAATCAAGCAATTTGTGCTCGGATTTATTTGACCATTTGCTTTAACATTGTCCATGTGGCCTTAAACTAATGCAACCTAAACATAATTTATGAATGTAGTATTCAAATAGGTCAGCTTAGTAAATGTAACTACCATCATCATGAAGTTTGTTTCCAACAAGAAATATTTAATTTAAATAATATACTTATGACAGATTTTATCGGACCATCCAAACTTGCCGCTCCACGCAAATGCACGTGTTGCATATATGGTAGAGCCGGCTCTGCATATCATATATATCTAGTCGACAAATTATTTATATATGACATTTAGAAAAATACTATTAGGCAAATTAGTATTAGACAAGTTATTTGAATTTTATACTGTTCGTGACATTATTTTCGTACTTATTAAAGGCCTGCTTTCACGAAAAAACAAAATTTCATTTCTACTTTTATTTCTTAGTTGATATTGATGAAAACTGCTGAAACCCGAATTGTTAATAGGTATGGCATTTATGTAAATTGTAAAATATTTGTAGCGTATCAGTATCTAGCGTTTAATTTATGTTGCATTTTACAGTGATTATACCTACATAAGAATATTTAATACTTAAATAGACGTAAGATGCATTAGAAATGACTATTTGAAAAAAAACGAAATTTAGAAAAAAAACGAGAGGCAATGTTTTTTTTTTCTAAAAAAAAACGTACATTTCTGAAAAAATACGGACGGTTTTTTTTCTATTTACAACACTAGCTGGATATATTTTGCAAAAAGAAAAAAGAAAAGGAAAGGAAAAAGTTAAAAAAAGAAAAATAGAAACAAAAAGCAAATGAATAGAACAAATGTGGTTGGCACTTCCTTTGATATAGTAGCTAAATTAATGTTATCACATAACTTTTGTCATAGAAATTGGACACTCAACAAAAGGGAAAATTATGAGTCAGTTGAGGGAAAGTTTCTCAAGGAAACCTACAAACACAGGACAGACACTGGCAAATTTTTACTTTCTGAAGGTTCACGACCGGTACACACCTTTGCGTTCTATTGGATGCTGAAATTCGTAGATCTAAGTCAAGCTTCACGACTCGTTGCGATCACTTTCTAGTAAATATTACAACTTTAATATGCCTATGAAGCTTCCATCGGCACAATTACATTACCGTATTTGTCGTTAACTTTAAACTGCTGTGGCATTAACAAAGAGAGGAAAGAAAGGGGAAAGAAAAGTTCATAGACCTTGACATACAGTATATAGTGAAAAGTATTTATGACCCATGTTAAATCGATGATCTTATTTCATACTGACGTGAGTGTATTCACTCCTGCTCCGTCGTAAATGCAATCAATGAGGTATTGCACATGAACACAATGATGATACATTCTATTAAGATCAATTTTAATTACCTTTTATAAACTAGTTTATTGTTTTATAATAATAAATTTTATTAACGTGCTGATAACAGCTGAAAACAAAAATTCAAGGTGCTATATTAATAAAATATATTATTAGTAGTAGTATTGCCTGTTCAGTGTTGTTACTAAGAACAATGCAGTCCATTGATGGCAAAGGTTTGATTCTTACAAGGAAGATAATAATGTGATTGAAATTAAAGAGAAGATAAAAGAGGAAACGTGCAATTTCTTCAAAACTTATAAATATGTTCACAGGAGAAACAAGTGATTTATGACTTATTATTAACACCTATCTATCATTACACCGAACAAAAATTATATGTATTTCGTCACCTTTGTAGTTCGCGGTAACCTTGATGCTTAAAACATATACAGTGAGTCATGTCTATTTTTATTATTATTATTATTATTATTATTATTATTATTATTATTATTATTATTATTATTACCATATTCTAAAACAAGATTGAATAAGAAAAGAAAATGTTAGAAATATATTTTATTTTTTAATTTCACAGTTGCCGATAGTGCCTCTTGCCGTAACTGTTGCCTTCAGAAAATCGAAGACAACAGTATTTATTAACAGACATAATGATGATGTGTTGGTGTCATGTTTGATGCAACATTTCCTTAAGAAAATCTTTACAAAGGTTTGTCGCTTTCTGCATAAAATGTTTTAACTGGTTTATCGCAAAGGATGACTTATCCACCCATATGTTAGTTACTCTGTACAGTCATCACTTTTGAAGAATATATTTTTTTCTACCTCGTCTCCGATCTCTCGTGTCACTTTTTGTTTTCCTTTTTCTGATTATTTTTTTCTTTACGTTTAGGAAGAAAGTGTATCGTTGAAGCATCGTCATTAGACGCATGAATGATACTTCCGAGAAAAAATGATATCATTTCCGCGCTACAGCACACATTTAACGTACACAGCAGAACATCTTTTATGGAATGCATGAAATGTAGCTGTTACACTTCCCACGCTTTTTTTTTTTTTAATTTCCATCTTTTCATGCTTCTAAAACGTTAGAATATCTCCCAAAGTGTATTATATAGATAGGAAAGGTGGCAAACTTTTTAGATTTGAGAGCGACTTGGGAGCACGGTAGCTCAGTGGTAGAGCACTTACCTCTGGTGCATGGGGTCCCTGGTTCAATCCCCGGCCAACTAAGTTTATGGTGGCCAAAATAGTGTATGTGGGTTTTCTCGGGGTACTCCCCTTTCCTCCCAATTTATCATTCCAATAATTCTTCCATCAGCATTCATTTGCATTAATCATCGTCTCGCTTAGCCTAAAAGGCATATCGGCGGGACACTAAACTGAAATATTTAATTTGATTTTCAGAGCAAATTTTCATCTGAGAAATATAACTGGCGGTCTACTTAATTGGTCACTAGCCTGCTGGAAGGAATCATTAAAAAAATGACGAGGCTGCGGTGGCTCAGTGGTAGAGCGTTCACCTCTGGTGCATAGGGTCCTTTGTTCGACTTCTGCTCGCGCCAAGTGAGCTTTGTGGTGGACAAACACCGTGCACGAGGGTTTTCTCGGAGTTCTCCCGCTTCCTTCCACTTTCTTCATTCCACCATTTTATCCATTTTTCATCATCGGCGTCTCGTTTAGACTAGCCGGCATAGCCGTGGGAAGATTTAATCTCATTTCATTCTTTTTCATAAAACAATGATCATTATATGTAGACAATATGACACAGACCACCACGGGCTACCTCTCATTAGAGACCGCGATCATCAGGTTGTCCACCCGTGATAGCCTATAGAGTAACTTTCCAGTTGTAGTCTAGTAAACTTTACAACATTATTAGCATATAAAAATGTGCAAAGATGAGACAATCAATAATCTCATTGACCTGAATAGAATGATGTGTGTGTATGTGAAACCTCATGCGTAGTTTCCGAAAAAATATACATATATTTCTGTAGATCTGAAAATTGCTACCGTATGGTAACTACATCACATATTAAGATGAAACTGATACTAAAGTGTTGTTACTCTCTCTCATCAAGTTTTTCATTACAACACTACACAACACGGTATGGTTAATACTGAGACATAGCTCAAAATTCTGATAGAATTTTTTAAAATGTAATGTCCTTAACTTTAATATTGTTCAGGGTTCAGATATGTATATAAGTCCACATATCACATTAAGATGAACAAAATGAGATAATTGAGGGTGAATTCTAATGAGAAAATTTCAAGAAAATCGAGAAAAAAAATTTTTATGGCGCTAAATAAAAACATGTAGTTCGTTATCAATAATAATTGCTTGCAGTTATTAGGCATGGCCAAAATTTTCCGGGAACGGAAATTTTACTTTCCGGAATTCGTAAAAATTCCGAGATTCAGAAAAATTCCGTATTTCGGAAATATTGTGGAATTTTTTCTGAATTCTGGAATTTTTTCCGAATTCGAGAATTTGTCCGATTTTACTTTGAGAATTCCGGAATTGGTCATCTCTAGTATTTATTCTGCTAGAAAGGATTATTTATGTACTGTATACGTAAAACAATATATTGCTGAGTAGTAGATTATATTTATTGTTATCTTCTAACGGAGATATACATACTCCTAACAGTGATACACTTACAACTCGTAAACGAGTATAGTGATATTACGTGCAAAAGAAACGAATGAACTCGGTCCAATTATCACTTTATCCTTGTTTATTATTATTATTATTATTATTATTATTATTATTATTATTATTATTATTATTATTATTATTATTATTAACTGACTTCAAAAAGTGAAAATTCTAAATTCAATCCGATTATATACAAGGTATTTAGTAACTAACTACACAAACTTCAGATGTTAACGGGGGTGCACCTACAGGTGTGGTCCACCAGTTCCGGACCCACCCAAACTTCCTAACTCAGACATATCTATACTTTCTTAAGAAAACTATGGTTGCTCTAGAAAACAAACGGTTGATATATCTTTGAAATTTGATCTCACATTACATCTGAACTCCTTTTTTTCTTATAAAAAAATAGTTTTATTATTTTTGCTGAGAATATAGGTAGTAGTATTTTAAATTTACTTTTTTTTATCGAGCCTAGAATAACACCAGTTCAATACCTAGACATAGACATAGTGACTACTACCGATGGACCCCTGAAATTTTGGACACCCCCACATAAATTTCTGGGTGTGCGCCTGGATGTCAATTCTTGAGGCCCAAAGGAGTGAAAACATATGAACATAGTTGTTTAAAAGCTTGTGAAAGGAGTTATTCAATGAAAATGGGTGGGAAAAGTCGAGAATCAAACCAATTAAATGGAATGCAATAAGCCAAAATGTTAGTTATATTTAGGAAGCATGCCCAAATTGTTGTCCAATAGCTCGAACGCACGCTTCAGCATGCCTTCCTATAGACACATTAGCAAAGATGCCAGGAGTTTGACGAATGATTTGCAACTATCAATAATACGTTACCTAAGGATGTCGGTATTAGAAATGGGTTCTTCATATACTATCTGCTTAAGATGTCCCCAAAGATAAAATCTATCGGATTTTAGTCGGGTGATCGTTGGAGCTATGGTACTGGGCCTCCACGACCAATCCACCGTTTGGGGTAATGCAAGTCTAGGAAACGTCTGACTCCATGAGAGTAATGGGGTGAAGCATCATCGTGCAAGAAGTACATCTTGGCTCTTATTGTGAGATTAACTTCTCCACTAACACAGGCAGTTTTTCTTCCAATAAACAAAGGTAGCGATGTTCTGCCATCATTCCAATATTCCCAACAAATGTTTTTCAATGATCTCACGCCATATGTTCAGAGAAACTGCACTTAGTGATTGCTTTCGATCATGACATAGTAATTGTTGACAGCCCAGTGGTGTCGATCGGGAATGTTAAGATTTCTCCTTTTGTGAATATGCTATTTAATTGTCAACCCATTCATTGTAAACGTATATACTTTTATCGATATTTTAGCACGAGCAATGTCTAAAACTACAGAACAAGATCTCGTGGCATTCGATTTTGGAAAGGTTTCCGAACAAAAAGAAAAAAAAATCAATCATGTTTTGGTTTTACAAGTAACGGCATTCTTACTCTTGTCACGTGTGTCTGTATATATGTGGTACACTTCACTTCCTTAGAAAAATATGCCAAAGAATGACAGTTTCTTCGTGTGCAGTCCCCATTCATATTACATGTCTCAACCCGAGTTATAATAGTTCAAACTTCGAGTAACAAGACTCTGTACAATACAACAGGAACTGGAAGGTATATTTTAATTATTAAGATTAATCAAAGGATGTACGGCGTATACCACCTTATACCGCCGACAACAGCACTGTATGTAGATCGAGTAATATGAAACTATCACTGTGTTTTCGGTACACAAAAAACTAGCTGTCCCTCCCCCCAAAAAATATCTGTCTTCGCTTGCCCCTCTCTAAGAAATAACACCTGGCGTCGCCACTGGTTTGAATCCCGTGATTAGCCATTTTTGACTAAGATTTTGCAGGTCTTTCTCTGTATTATCAGACAAATCCTGGAATAATACCTTTATAATATCCGCTCTTTTGCGACTGCTTTCCACTTGTGTTGATCTTGGATCTTATATAAATTGGCGTCGTAGGTTGTATCTAATTTGTTCAATAATGAAATAAATAAATTATATTTTTAAACTTTTGAATATAGTTTCAACATAGTCTTAATTGAAATCGACAGTATATAAAAATAAATTGAAATATTATCTCTTTTAAAAAAATCGTTTGATATTTGAGTTATAACATTAAAAGAAAAAATGCCTTCTCAAGAACTTGGCTACCTGCAAGACATGAAATATACGATTTGTGGAACTTGAAATATAAAATAGCATACAATGAATATATTATAATTATTCATAAATTCCAAAACTAAAACATTCCTAAACTTGGTGAGTTTATTGTGAAACAATAATATTGATCAACATTGATAGGTTTTTATCTAATGCGTAATGATTTGTCGAAATTACAACACGTAGCCCTATACATTGAGAAAAATCCGTTATCCGGACAAAGGTATATTGTACAAATATACGGAATCGTGCTGCTTAGCTATAAAATCCCTGTACTAAGTTTTTTAAAAATCTGGTTCTTCAAATGGGGTACTGATGACAAAATCACACTCAAAATGAAAAAGTCGAACTGTTAAAAAAAAATGTGTCTATCACGAGGCAATGACTGCCTTTTGATATTATTTATGCTGTGACATCGAAGATTGTTTAAAGAAAAGACTTAAAACACAGAAAACCAAACGAAGCAATGATAATATATTTTTTTCAGCTACTGGACTTAACGACCATATCTGCATCAGACTTGCTCTATAAACCTATCCCATATTTGGTATTGGTTAAGAATAACCCGTCAAATAGTAATTTTAATGTTAAAATGTGTGAGTGCATATGAAAGAGGATTGTTTGGGATAATAATATCCACTGCCGGAACATGCCTGTATAATGTAGGAAACCAGTATTTTATGTTTAGAAGTTTAATGTTACCAGTATCAAATCATTACAAGGGCTGTAGTTGAGTTAAAATGAGTGAATACGATATGAAGGGTTTGTTGCACTATTCTTATTTATGCATTATTCTTATTCTTATGTTTCTTGCACAACCTCCGTCGATGACGCGCCTGCTCCCTACGGACGTACTCTCGCGTGGGCAACTTTCTATGTTCCTGCCCTGACATTTAAATAGCATTCTCGATCTTTTTTTTTTTTTTTTTTTTTTTTTTTTTTTTTTTTTTTTTTTTTTTTTACTTTCGTATATGTGGCATATGACTGGATGCGCATTTGTACTTTACGGGAAAGTCCTTGTAAAATTAACCTGCATACATGAAAGCAAATCCTACCTTAAGAAATAACTTCTGAAATACTACGTGTGAATTCCGTAATAAAATAACTGCACATCTTATAATAGGATAACATGTAATAATTTCCACGGTACTTCAGTTTGCGAGCATATTAACAATCTGTATGCAATTGTTTTATTATTATTATTATTATTATTATTATTATTATTATTATTATTATTATTATTATTATTATTATTATTATCCCAGATTAATAACAGTACAAAACATCTTATTAAGGCAAGAAAAGTCTCATATATATATATATATATATATATATATATATATATATATATATATATATATATATATATATATTATTTGATGGAGTCTTCTCCACCCGATACTTATACCTATCATTGCCTCAAAATTTAACAATAGTTATGGGCACACAGAGAAAAATCCGTTCTCCGGACAGCGGTATATTGTACAAATATACGGTATCCTCTTGCTCACTATAGAAATAAGTACGGAGCATAAGTTATCCGTATGCTACATAGGCACTGCCCTTAGATGTTACATCATGCCATTGCAGGATGTCTGACATCTAACAGTTTTCCGTATATCACATGCATATACTTATGTTTCCTTCGTCAGCTATATGTTATATACGTCCACTTGTATGTGAGATCCTGACCGCCTATATTGTTTCATACGGAAAGTACGTATAGATGGAACACTTATACAGAAAGTATTATAAAACATGCGTTTTCAGTTATACGTCTAGTGTACGTTAAGTCCAAAAACTACAGGAATTACGCATGTAACCTATCTTTTTAAGTATGCCACCTACATTTTTTTTCTCAGTGCATCAAGCACTGTAACTACATAAATCGTGTATATTATCAACAAAAATACTACCAATATCTTCCAGCACAGATATCAGATTTCATTTATTATTATAAGCACATATTGAACATCAGATAATTATGGAAAATAATAATGAAAATATATTTATTAAACAACTGCCGCTCTGTCTCACGACGCCATCGTGGTTGTTTTGTACTTTCCTACACTCAACTCGAGCGCTGATTGGCTATTGCACATTCTTGAATTGGATTGTTTAGAACAGGACCGAAACGAAATTTCTTGAACGAAACTATTGAATTCAAGACAAAAGTGACGTCTTTTTCATCAAATATTCTTGAATGGTATTGAACAAGACTCTTGTTCAAGCTTTCTTGCATCGTCTACAAGCAGTATAACATGATGTTTTTAATGAAAAGTGCAATATATATATATATATATATATATATATATATATATATATATATATATATATATATATATATATATATATATCGCATGGCAAAACAATATATATGGTTAAATAATACTGATATTAATAATAATGACTGATAGGTTTAACAATGGGCGGGGACAATGAACTAATAGTATAGACTACATCCTCAAATTAAAAAGTAGACCTATTTAAAAATATACAATTTCCACGCGTCAACATGATGCATGAATAGTGAGTTACTTGTTACCGATACCGTGTCACATTAGCTCAAAATAACTTTCCTTCGGCCTAACTTAAACATGGACAAGCAAGCCAAGATTAAAATATGACGTAACATAAAAATTCAAGTCCGTGACGTAACAATGGCGTTTGGCGTTCCTAGGCAAAATCCGTAGTGGCGCCCCCATAACCCCCTAATATACCTGTGCCTCTAGGCAATGCCTACCCTAACTACCCTATTATTATGCCACTGATTCAAGTCCTAATGATATTGTGTACTAATAAACACCCACACTACATTTGTAACCCCTATACATATCCCTCACACAACGACGAGAACAGAGAATGCGCTAATGTGCGAGAGAGATTAAGTAAAACAAGTGAAGTTATATTGTTGATTATTTCTGATGAATCAGAAAGGGAGACTACTTCACAAATAAGTCTTTAAAAACTTATAGGCTATTTAAAGACATCACAAGGAAGGAGCATATTGAAACATTAATCTATTCTGTTACATCGAAAAGCAGTGATCCGCAGCCAACCACAAACGTTTGTGAGAGTGTATGAAGAAGTTAGGGGAGGCCCCATAATGAAATATGAGGTAAAAGTCTTTTGTTTCTCTATAGTAACCATAATGATATATTATACACTAAGGCCGCCAACGATTGTTTTGGGGATCGGGTTCCCACTTACGTACTTGTACTAAAAGCATGTTTAATACGTACATTGTTTTATTAATTACATCAACTGTATTATCTTCGGTCATATCTAGTTTGTTCTCATAATGATTCAGTACAACTTTGTCTGGGACGATTGTAACGCCTTTCAATAATCCCCGATCGCCATGTTACATTTGTACCCGTTCAACGGTCAGTGATAAATACAACGATTTCTCATAATTACATTGAGTCAAAACTTCAAACACAATATCCACGTTGTCAAGGAAAGAACATAGCTTACACACGCACAGGGTATTTGTTTACAGTAAACGCATATCTATCAAGGAAAATAAAAACAAGTCAGTTAAAAATGTACTTACCTCTGTCAAAATCACATTTCTCCTTGTCCAGTCTTTCACACTTTACTAACGACGCTCCTTTTTTATTCCCACATACACCTTGCATGAGTGACCCCAATGACATGTACAAACGATATTTCGAAACTCACTTCTAAAAGTAATGGCCAATGTTACAATTGACCCGCGTTACAATTGTCTCAGGTCTCCCCTACGTTTATTCGGAACAATTATACGGAAGGTACGTATAAAACATACTTTTTCAGTTATACGTTTGCTGTACATAAAGACCGAAAACTACATGATTTACACATGTAACCTACGTTTCTACGTACTCCACATACATTTTTTCTCAGTGTAGTCAAGACGACACGTGCTTTTTTTGCCGGCGCGGAAGATCCAGGTTTGATTCCTGGTGGGAGCTAATATGATTCGGATCCCATGTTAAGCTGCAGGTCCACGTCTCATATTGCCTTGCTGCTGAATGGAACACTAAATTCTAAATTAACTTTTTTTTTTTTTTTGCTTCCTTAAGTAACTTCCAAACTAACCAATTTGATGTTTGTGTTTTGTTTTGCGTCATTATGCAACAGTGTGTTTATGAAGGACGGGAGCAACTATTAACGTGGGATATGAAGTCAGCACTCACAGACCAAGTAGGCCATTCCCCACCATCATATCTCACCTCCAAGATAGCTGGATTACAAGACCTCATGTCAAGATGGCACTGTTTACTAGACAGTGCATCGATATTTTCCCTCTATGATAAACTTAAATTATATTTGTTAATTATTAGTGTTTGATCAAAGTGTGTTACAGTTCACGCAATATTGCGTCTAAAATACTTAGTTTCAGTACGCTATGAATATCTCCTTTCTAAACGACTTAGCCTTCCCTTTTCACAGAATAAAAGAAAAATAGATGGAACAAATTTAACAGTTGAAGAGGCAGAATCAAGTGATGCGTTAATTACAAGAGATTAAACTCTAAGGAACCAAGTTTTAAAGAGGAATCTTTAGAAAATTCATTATCCTCTCTCCTTTCTCTCTTTCTCTCTCTCTTCAGTTTAAAGTGAACGAAACTTAAGAGTGCGCCATCTGTTATCTCACAGGAACAACATTCTGTAACTTATTGCATCATACGCTGAAACGAAGGCGTCACCCGTCCTTTTTCGTATGTGTGAAACCTCAGGGCAGATGTTGTAGACCGCAAGTCTCAAAAGAGCACTTTTAACAGGAACATCAAACACTTTTTTGCTTTAAAAAAATGTTATGCTCATTTATTTACACTGTATTTTCGCACATATTATCCTTTGATTTTATAAAGGACAGCAATAGTAAATAATATTCCAGGAATATTTACTGGAAATGTCTTCACTATTATGTGGTCACTTACTCTAACGAAAGAGCGTAGACGGAAAGTATTTGAGAACAAAATCCTGAGACGAATATTCGGACCCAAGAGAAATGGGAATAGGAAATGGCGGAAACGTCACAACAAGGAACTATATAATTTATACCGTTGACCAAACATTGTTAGGGTCATCAAGTCTAGGAGGCTCAGATGGGCAGGTCATGTAGCCAGAATGGAAGGAAAGTAGGAACCCTTTCAAATGTTTAACTGCAAGCCCAATCGAAAAATGGCCGTTAGGAGGACCTTAGTGCAAATGGGAGCACAATATTAAGATAGGTCTCGTAGAAATAGGAATACAAAGTAGAAACTAGATCCAATTGACTAAGAATAGAAATCAATGGAGAGCTTTTGTGAACGCGGCATTGAACTTCCGGGTTCCATAGGCTATAAGGTTAGTTAGTTATTTAGTCTTCACTATCATGTTCCGTATTTACAATTTTCTCATTGCTAATTCTATCCTTTGATTACTTTCAGCAACGAAGATATTTATGAGACATACAGTATAGCTAAATTATCATGAAATCAAAATTACAAAAGCACCTACTGGGAATCGAACACAGGCATTCACTGACATAATTGGCAAGCCTAAGTTCGAGAGGGAGCTTAGTGCTCATGTTGATGCCATAAAACTTGGATGAAAGTTAAAGTTGAGAATACACTGTGTGTATATAATGAATCAAATGGACAGAGAAAAGTACACTGTAAGTTAAACTTAACTGTATGTAGTAGCTGCCTTTCAGAGATGTCATATCGGTAAAACATTTAAATGTTATCGCGCTTAAGTTAAGGAGGAAAGCTTCATATATCCAACCAACCAGTCTCTCTCCTTCTTCTTAGCCTGCATTTTACTTTATAAATTCCCTACGCTGATTGGTTGATTTGGAGTTAACCGTCCCATTCTATACCGAGGGCAGTGGTGCCCCCCCTCATGTCCATGACGCACCCCCCCTCAATTGTCTATCCGTAAGTGTTCTTCCATGAAAAAAAAATCTTTTCGATTAATTTTTACACACCCTCAAACATATTTATATAGATTTTTAACCCCCACAAATATTTCAATGACGCAGTTTGCGTCATAGCCCCCCCTTGTGGGCACCCCTGCCGAGGGTATGTACACCGTATATGAGACGTGGATCTACAGCTTAACGTGGGATCCGAAATACACGAATACTTACGGAGAATCGAATTCAAATCATTACCCGAATATACTCAACATCTTCTCAAGGTGTCCTCATTTAGTATTCGTGGCGTTCTAAGTTTTTCCTGCTCTGTAAATGGGTCAAAATATACAGTGTGCCATCTGTCTAACTTTTTTTTTTTTTTTTGTCCTATGAACTACTGTATAATGTGAAAGATAGAAATAATATTAATTTCCATTCTTTCCATTCAGTGGCTTTTATTAAAAGGTTTTGGAAAACATTATATTATGTGCTTAGTTTGAAATTAGTTTTTGGTAATCAAATAACTACGGTGAATAAAGAAGTGCTCGTTTTAAGTTCACTGTCACACTGCTAAAAATATACTGTCTACTCACAAGTATTAAAAATAAAAATCTAGCCACAAGCTTATGGACTCGTTGCTCTACGACTTTTGGAGCATATAATGGAGAAATCTTGCATAAAAAGCGAATGAATCTTATGTAAATTATCGTGGAACTCTATAAAATTGAGTGAGATCCGGTCACCATCTCGTTCAAA
Source organism: Thermobia domestica (assembly GCF_964235325.1). NCBI lineage: Eukaryota > Metazoa > Arthropoda > Insecta > Zygentoma > Lepismatidae > Thermobia > Thermobia domestica. The sequence goes on along the minus strand of NC_137455.1, from coordinate 163,757,219 downwards.
AAGTAGCAGGTGGTCATAATGTCGGTCGCCTTCCACTCACTGAGATTGTTGATTTTCTAATTCACCAAAAGAGTATTTCGAATATTCCTCCTACATCAAAATAAAAAGGCAATTCGTTGGAGAATGAAAGTCGAAAGCATCTTTAGGAATAAACTTTCAATTTTTACCTCGAAAACGAAACGATATAGACTCATTGTTTATATAGATTTCTCTCTCCCTAAGAAAAAAGTAACTTAATACTTCGAAAGCATTTATAATAGCTGAAAGTTCAATTTGAATAACTGGTTCGGAATTCGAACTACATCAGTTATCGCTTGCGTTTTTGACCTTTTTACGCAAAGGGGAGATATATTATGCAAAAGCATTTGGCCATGAGAGCCTACATATAGAATATTGTCCGTTGTAAACCCACATGCCTTAAAGTCGAACCAAGGATTCTTCACATCAACGATGCATACATGTTTTATAGTCCGCTTGCTCCTGTTCATGTGACACCCGTTAGACTCAGTAAGTACGTAGGTATTTTATTTTGTTTGTTTGTTTGTTTGTTTTTGTAGGCTGAGTTCACAGTAACAGAAAAGAGGATTGGAAGAGACACAATGATATTTTGCAATATTCGCAGCATAAACACACACACACACACACACACACACAAACCACAACAATAAACCTTAGAGACAGAGGCGAACCAGTTACGACTAAAATGTCAACAATGATTTCTCAAGTTTCACAAATTTGACGTGAGCCATTGTTAATCTAATTGGCTAGGAGGTCGAATCTTTTCTGCGGTGTTGTTATGAGCGAGACCTGGTGGTTGGTAAGGATAAGTTTGAGAATTTGTACGGACCTTCTTCGATGACAACTGGAAAATCGATGATTGTGTAGAATTTACTACTAAGGACAGAATATTACAAACAAACTTTTTAGACCTGATGAACTGGAAAATGATTGGAGTGTTAAAGAAAATGGATTTTTTTTAAAAAAAAAAATCGAAGATGTATAAGAAATTTTGTATGAACTAACGAATAAGAATTAGAATAGGAGAGCTAATGGCAGGAGGAAGTGTAATTAAAAGGGATGTTCGACAGGGCTTTTGCTCTTAACTTGATTCAATCTTCAATGTATATTTGCGAAAGATAATGAAGAAATATTTGACGGAAGAAGATGACTCTTCAGTACAAGAACTGAATATGTTGATTTCGTAGATCGCGGAATCTGAATTTAAGATTAACATTTTGATAGAAAACTTATGAGATAGTTAGAAAGAATATAGAATTAGGAAAATAAATGTTAAAAAAAATTGCAATGGTGATTGGAATGAAGAGATTTGCATTAAGTATAAAGTTGAAGTGGAGAAAGTAGAGTAAATAACAAGCTATCGATATAGTAGAGTGGGTATGATGGAGTGGTGGTAGTGTTGGTAATTTTATTAAAAGTATAGATTAAGTATAGGAATGGCGAAAGAAACCTTTAGGAAGCGTTCGAAATGTGGTAGGGAGAAGAATGGAAAAAGTAACCTGGATGGAATGAAAAACAAACGAGAAAGAGTGATATTGAAGATATTTATACTTGAGAGAATGAAATTGATTACGATATTAATTATTTGAGAAGAAAATGTGTAGTGAACAACGTTTCAGATGAATAGTCGTAGGAAAATGAAAGGGGAAGAAACATAATAGATAAATGGCATTAAAGTTGATAACTCACGAAGAGATTAGCTGAAAAGTTGATGCATGGAAACTTCTCAGTTCATGGCAATCGCATAGGAGTGCCATCCACAGTAGGGGGTGATCAACGAAGAGATTTACTATCTTCCGGCATGTGAACTTTTACCTACCTTCGGTAGGCAGTATCTACTAAATGCAATAAAAAAAAAAAAAACTAATAACTGCTCCAAACCTTTTCTTATACCAGAAATTTGGGTACCAAGTTTATGACGTAATAATGTAGAACATCTAAATTTCTATCTATATATTAAAATGCTAGGTTTATATGTTTATCTCCAAAGAAAAGTTCATGTGTTTGTCTCCAATTTTTTCAACAATGAGATCTCGAAAACACACAGTGCTAGAAACGTGCCGTTTTCACTGGTCGATTGCAAATTTTGTGTAGATTGTCCAGTTCTAATTGAGTATTTTAAAAAATATGGCCGTTATTTTTTTATTAGATATTTTAGGGATACACTGGAAGTGTTAAAATTTCTGTCAAGCATCATATCCTGCGAGTTATACATTCCAACACCACAGTTGTATATAGGAGTTGTATATCGCTCAGTCGTTTGTTTCATGGCAAAATAATAATGAAAATCGAAGGATAACCATTTCTCCAGTCTAAATGAATCTTTATTGTTTGGAGTGTTTTGCCCAATGAACACCTATATCACTGACATATAATTAATTATGTATGTAATGAATTTGCGTATTACATACTGCATACAAGAAGAAAGAAAACACTGATCATACATGAATTACAAATTCCAACCGGAAGTAATCTCTAATCTTAAAAACGGTGCGAGATATTGAAAAAATAATCGAAAAAATTTCCCCTTTATGATACCACTTGCCGATTTTTATCAAGACGTCCTTCACTTGTGTCTGTAAAGGAACATGTATATATATTGTGAGGAATAACAAGGAGATTCATGCTCATATGTGAATAATGTGCTGTGTAGAGAGCGCAGGTTCAGCTAGTCTATATATTAAAATGTTAGGTTTATATGTTTGTCTCCAAAGAAAAGTTTATATGTTTGTCTCCAATCCTTTCGATAATGAGATCTCGAAAACCACAAGTGCTAGAAACGTGCCGTTTTTACTGGTCGATTCTAAATTTTGTGTAGATTGTCCAGTTCTAATTGAATATTAAAAAAAAAAAAAAAACATGCCCGTTATTTCTTTCTTACATTTTTAGGAATACACTGGAAGTATTGAAATTTTAAAAATGTAAGGCATCATATCCTACCAGTTATGTATTCCAACACAACATTGTTGTATACAGGGATTGTATATCGCTCAGGCGTTTGTTTCATGACCAAATAATAATGAAAAACAAAGAACAACAATTTCTCCAGGCTGAAATGAAATTTTATTGTTTGCAAGGTTTTGCCCAATAAACATCATATATCACTGACGTTATAATTGTGTACGTAATGTATTTGCTTATTACATACTGCATGCAAGAAGAATGAAAACACTGATCATACATGAATTAGAAACTCCGACCGGAAGTAGGTTCGGTATCTTGGAAACGGTGCGAGATATTGAAAAAATAATCGAAAAACCTTCCCTTGCCGATTTTTTATCAAGACGTCTTTCACTTGTTCTGTAAAAGGACATGTACAGATGTTGTGAGGAATGACAAGGGGATTCATGCTCATATGTGAATCATGCGCTGTGTGGAGAGCGCACGTTCAGTTAGTCTATATATTAAAATGTTAGGTTTATATGTGTGTCCGCAATCCTTTCGACAATGAGATCTCGAAAACCACAAGTACTAGAAACGTGCCGTTTTCACTGGTCGATTCCAAATTTTGAGTTGATTGTCCAGTTCACATTCAAATTTTCACAAACCGTGTCATTATTTTTCTATTCGACATTTTAGGGTCCGTTTTGAGCCCATGAGATTAACATTGTTGCAGGCCGAAACTACGGTGTCAGGCAACAGTAGAAAAGTTACGTACAGCGGGTTGACGGACATTGCAGGCGCTTTGCTTAAATGTGAATGGCAAAACCTATTGCATGCTGGCAACTTCAAAGGCCTCAAGAGACGCAATGAAGCACATTCGGACGGATATGGATATATATATATATATATATATATATATATATATATATATATATATATATATATATATATAATTCACTTGATATCGTGTTACTTCTACAAATTTGCTACAAACTCACTCCAACATCTTTGCATAGCAATTCACTACCTTTGTGAGTCTCCTATCCTTTAGTGAGTAAGGAGACATACACAGTGGGAAGGAGATTCATGGCCATAACAGAACGATGCGCTGAGTAGACAGCGCAGGTTCAACTAGTACTATATGAAATGTCAGTATTCTGATTATTAGCTCGTGTAATAGCATTTTGCAGGTACTATTTGACTCACTTACTATTTTTTATATTCTTCACTGCTTTCAAGGTGTACACTAAAATTCAACGAAGTAGGAACGAGCTTAACCAACAGCCTTGACAGGAATACTCACTGTCGAAAATATGAAAGCTCTCAAATTATTGCCTTGATATTCTTACGGGAGACGGTAAACTTCCTTAATCCGGTCCTCTTCTACCGAATGGGTACCGAGGTTTTCCAGAGAACTCGCTATATACTTCTTTCCTGCGCCAGATTCTTCACTCTTTCCCATTTAATGTCCTGTCTCTTGGAAATATCTTCTATAGCCTTTTCCTAAGTTTTAGCCACCTCTTTGATTTTTTCTTCCCTAACCCTCCTAATCTTGCTTTCCACATTTGTTTTCCTCTTTCATCCTGATGATGTGCCCTAGTCATCGAAGTTGAGCTTGTTCAATATACAACTGTATAGTTTTAACTTTCGATGTTTGCCTGATGGTTGGATTTCTAATTCTATTCTTTTGTTTTTCCTACAAATCTTCTCAAATATTTCATTCCTACTGCTCGTAGTTTTTGTTTTTATCACTCACTTAATACTCATGACTCATGACATGACTAAGTACTCATACCCATAGGTAAGTGTAGACTACGCGTAAAATCATAATAAATTTGCTAAATTATCTCAAAATAAAAAAAAAAAAAACATAAATGAGCACATGTCAGGCTCGAAAGTGAAAGGGATTAAAGCTGTCAGAATGTTTATTATTATTATTATTATTATTATTATTATTATTATTATTATTATTATTATTATTATTATTATTATTATTATTATTATTATAGCGTGAAATAGTAACTATCGTTTTCTGTGCTACTTTTGTCCACTAATTAGTATATATATCTTTCCTCCTGGATTTACTACGGAAAATCCAGCCAAACAAGAAACCTTGAAGATTCCAAGTAAAGTTATGAAGAACATAGACGCTTTTTGCATATAGTATATGCATGTGTTGATAGGTTTTTAGTGTGTCGTCACCGTGAAGAAATAGATTTGCCACGCATAGATACCACGTGTGGCTTCTGGCTTTATAATTTTCAGTTACGCAGACGAGACGAAAAAGCTATTTTTTTCTATTAACAAAACCCAGAACAGATATTATTGTCTGTAGAACAGGAAAAAGTGACTTGTGAAGAGCTGAAAATATAATGTTGTTATTAACTTATAGATACATGTTTCTTCCTAATCTGTTCTATAGTACACACACAAAGGCTGCTTCAAAATCCTTGATTTTTCTCTTCATATTAGTACTCTATATACTATGTATGTGAATCACGTGTATGAATTATGCAACATGACTCATGTAATATAATTCGCTATAATACGTATGACTCACAGTAGTACTCAGAAGAAATTCTGTGGTGTTACGGCAAAATTTGACACGTCATTTTTACTACTTTTCCGGACATAGTGAAAGGTAAAGATTCAACAGTGTAACTTTCTGTGGCGTGGTGGTGATTTATTATTGGAACTAATCACTTCAAGTCAGAAAAATAATACAAAAATGAAAACTATTTCAGTTTTACGTCCCAGGTTATGCTTTGTAGGCTAAAGAAGATGGATGATTAATCAAGTTGAATTACTATGAAAGAATTGGTGGAATGAGAGCGTTGAAGGAAACGAAAATACCTACGAACACAATATCGTTCATCACATTCACATGGTCCGAAATTGATACAGCGATCCATCGCACCAAGGTGAGCTTTCTGCGTTTGAACCACCATGAGCTTCAGAAAAAACATAAGTTTTACATATTTTACTAAACTTGATTTCCATGATCTCTAAAAATTAAAGTTAGTCTTGATTCAAATTGGTCTAAATTATAGAGGATGCTTCAAGATTCAAGCGAGTAAAACTTTATACAGAACTTACTAGTATTTTTTTCTATTATTTGTCTGTTATATTTGTTGATAATAAACATTCTCGTCATTCACTCTCAATCACAATATGTGAGCAATGGTGTAGATAAGTGAAATGATATATAGGGGATTCATTTCTCTTTTGACCTATTATCACTGGCGCAATTCCCAGGGGGAATGAGGGAGACATGTCCCCTCCAATCTTGAAATTGGAGAGACTGTCCTCCAATAATCCGATTTGAAATGTGCTTTTTGGAGACTAATGGGATGATTTGTTTCCGATTGCCAAAAAAGAAAAGTGAGATGAAATTGATGTCCCTCCCCCAGAAAAAAGCCTCAAATCTGCCCGCCTCTGAATGCTGAAGACAACTCTGCTCCGCTGATCTTCCACAGCATTGGTTTTCAACTTCATAAATATTTTGATCATCGCTTTAAAAAAAAGAAAAGAAAAGAGATTATGGGAACAGTCTTACCTGCCCCCCCCCCCCAAAGACAGATTTGCGCCGCTGCCTATTATTAAAGGGTACGGCACGGTGGTTAAGTGGTAGAGCGCTTACTTTCGATGCGAAAAGTCCTTAGTTCTACCTCCAAGTCATGTGAATTTGCGGTGGACAACATTATGTTCGTAAGTTTTCTAGGAGTTCTCCCATTTCCTTTCACGTTCTCATTCCACCAATTATTTAGTGATTACTCACTTTGATTATGATCATCAGTCTCCTTAGTCAAAAGAAAAGGATGTTAGACAACTAGTATTTGTCTTATTATTACATTTTTTTAGAGTTTTCTTTTTATAACTTTAAAATCTAACAGAAGAAACATTTAAAATGTTTCACTGCATTAAATTAAACACATTTCGCGTTTAGCACAGTATCTGGAAATTCTGCAATTGTTTATGTCTAAAATCTAACTGCTATCACTTTGTAAACTGTAATATACGCTGTGTATATCTTACACGTGACTGGAGTCAAGAAACCAGAAATAGTCATCGATAAAATCTAAATTGTACAGTCAGTTACAGAAGTTCTTTTCGTTTGATGAAGTTAATTTCGTAAATAACTTCAGAATGGATGGACAATTTGAGTACAGTTTTCAGTAGATTATAAAGAATGTAATTTTCTGTATACGTTCCAGCCATATCACCGTTACCCCCCAAAATAAATTTTACCAAACGGAAGGAACTTTTGTCACTGACTGTACATAAGATGATCGAGAATCGTAGGGGATAAGAAGTCTCTTGCTACGCTCAATTCATTCAGATCGAAACATGTGACTTTAAAAGTAACGCCGGCTTGAAATTCCAAGCAAATAATCTATGAATGTGAGTTTGCAGACTCTATAACAATTTTGCTCATTTATTGCTGTTGTATCTACTAAGGCTCGGTATCCGAAACGTTATAAACGTCCATTTAGAAACACATAATAAACTAAAAGTTTTATTAAACATGGCGAAATCGTTAACTTATAAACAAATATTTAAACTTCTACAATGGACATGTTTCCACACATATTTTCATATAATATAAAACAGAGAGTGCTGTTTTATGCTGCTGAATATGTTGACCTCAAGATTACACGAGATAGATACTTTTTTCGAGACGAGATGTACTCTTAGGATACCTTTCTGAGACGAGACATTTGCAAATCTTGTTCCGTGGGGAACACTGACTGAATATGAGATTGTACACGGTTGCAGAAAATAATCTTCAATAAGGATAATATTGTGTTTCAAGCGGAGAATAGCAATTGGTAAAATTTTGTCCAAGACATAGTGTAAGGATGATGCACCATGAAATAATAATCGTATGTTGAGTAAGAAAAATGTTGTTTTGTAAAGTAGAGTGTGAGGTTCAGTCATGAGGCTCAGATGAAACTTTTCTTTAAAGGAAAAAAGTATTTATCTTAAGGTCATTTTAACTTGATTATTGAAAAAAATAAAGATATAGTATATAGAAACGTACTATACAGTAGAAGCACATTCACAAGAAATGCATGTATACATTTGTAAATGTGAATATATTTTGTCTTATTGAAGATGCCTTAATCATGGTTCATTGATTAAAGATCAGCGTCTTTTCTTTTTCAGTAACAGGCTTTAAATCAGACGGTATTTCACTTCAGAGACTTTTATAAATAATTATAATGACCTCGATATTAATTTTAACACTAACTCAATCTACCTATATGAAAAAAAAATCTACCTAACTTCCTCATGACTGAAAGATGAGGTTTTTCGCCTTTAGCAAGGAAACACGGCTTCGATCCCTGGTGATAACACATGTGAAATAAAGGTCTAGAAAGGAATGATGATTTCAAGGTTGACAGGGGAAGACTGATTTCCTCCAGAGGCCATATCTCCGATTGGGTTCAAAATGGATTGCCAGTGTTTCCGCAGTACAGCATTACTTTTCGCTCCCGATGTATTGAAATTCTCTCCAGGGAAACTCCTCTGAAATCACCAGTCATCCAAAGCTGAAAAACTTTTCGTTCACTGCACTAAATCCTTTGTTAATACAATACCCTATTAATTCGAATGGTAAAGTAAAAATAATCAATAAAGATAAAAAAATTTGTTCTCCATTTCTTACCGTTGATTAAATTATTCATGAGCAAATAATCCATTGAGCCTTGATTTCTGAGCTAGCAACACTGATAATCTTTTCATGGACTTATGATGTGCAGACCACCCTTATTTCTTGTGCCAGAAACCGCTTCTTCTTCTACCAATCTGACGCCAGTGTTAGACCAATTATACTTGTATGCTCCATGTTAGACATAGACTTGTATTTTGTGATTCACGGTATAACAACATCTCAAGCCGTAAATCGGAAGACTGGATTGTTGGTAGCACATCTACATTTTAGAGAAAAAGAGAGGGAAAAAATATAACCGGACTCATCGCTTGCCACGCCCTTGTAATGAAACCGTCTCAAATTTAACCTTGTCTGTTGTAGTTCAAATAACAAAAAGGCAAAGAAATCATTTCGAGGATATAATACGTACAAAAACATACCTAAACCATTAGCTGTACACATTAATCTGATCACCAACTTTTTTTCTTCCGTCTTTTCTTTTCTTTTTGGTGAACATTGTCTCCAAGAGTGTCGTATGAGACACGAAATGCCGTAGAAAGTTATAAGATCTATTGGATTTTAGACAAAACTCATTGTATCTAGATAAATGACACTTATAAATATTCCATATTTTCAGTTTTATTTATTTATTCCAAATTCTCAATTCTGTCAATTCTGAATGTCTTAATGTAGGGTACGGTGTAATAGTTTATGCCGAAGTGATCTCCGTCATCGATTATGAATTTCGTCGTGACTTAATAGTAAACGTGCACGGCTTGATGCGAAATATCGCGTTCTCCAAGTCCAGATGAGATATTTACGATTTCGACTCCTACTAACAGCTGTAAATATGTACACCTCGGAAAGCCTGGATATTGAAAAGAAAAATTCAAGTCCAATGAATCAAACTAGGACATATCCTACACTACTAAGCAAGAGTTACGTTTTTGAGTAAAATCGAAGTCAGTGTTCAGTATCCTTGGCTTTATACCAACACTCTTGTTTAAGGATTCAAACTTTCTGTTTATTCTAAGCTTTTCGGCAGTTTGGTTTTAGTTTAACATTCCTTGTCAGCAACGGGGCTTGGCGTGAAAAACCCGGGTTCGATTCCCAGCGGGAAGTTACGTGCTTCGGACCCCACGTCCCATATAGTCTCGCTCCTGAACGGGACGCTGAATTCAAATCCAATTCAATCAGCTTCGGGGCTCCATGAGAGGTGATTTCACAGTTTTGTGGTAGAATTCTAAGAGCACAAGTTTCTCCGAGAACCAACCATCAGAGAATAGGAAAGATCTGAGAAATTTCGGAGAAATACAAACACTGAGGATAACTACAACCTGAAAAACATACCAAATACAGAAGCTATTACCAGTCAAGGAATATATAAGGCACCTGAAGAAAACTTCCTATACTAAATTCAGAAACTCATAGATCTTCGCCAACCAATTCAAAACAGACCACAGAAACATGAATAACACAAGTATCAACTCATTAATCAATCTCGCAATTAACTTTTTTTTTTTTTTTTTTTTTTTTTTTTTTTTTACAAATATTTCTTCGTTTGCATTAATGCAGAGTGATGCGACTGATGCAACCTGTTACCAACGTAATCAACACAAAAAAGAGAACGCAGAGATCTACTTAGTCAGAATCTAATAACCTCTTCCAATCCTATACTTCCTAGGTTCCCAACATATTAGTTATTTTACATCTAAATAACATCTAAGTGTACTTTTAACACTAACTAATTCATTACACACTTTGGTCCAAGTAGCCTAGATAAGCTAGACATCCTTTCCTCCCTGAGGATAATCCGACTCATGCTATGCTATGAAGTGAAGTGTATGTGGTACCTAGGAGATAGATTGAGGTCGGTACCCTACGACTGGGTGCTGGGAGATTTGCGGATCATTGCCCATAAATACCTTTCTGCTTCTGAGTTAAAACCATATAAACTCTTAAATAAAAATAATGAAACATTCTGTTTCAGCGTTATCAGAAATTCCACTTTTAAGGAGGGGAAAAGGGTCATTTCTATAACCTAAATTTCCCTTACTTACCTCATTCAATAGCATGAGAATTCGGTTAAGTTGAAGATATGAAATTCGGTATATAAGCTCTTAGTTAAAAGTAAGAGAACATGTGCTTCATAGTTTCCGAAATTTCTGTTTCTACGATATTGACATTTTTCTTTATCTATTCACAAAGTGCCGAATATAGGGAGTTGCGTAAGTTGGAGATGTGAGATTCGTTCTGTAAATTCTTAACTAAAAGTAATGAAATACTTGTTTCAGCGTTCTAAAAATTCTCCTTCTGACAGGGGAAAGGGGATAATATGTTCTATTGTATGACAGAGTGGAAATAGACGCCCAGGAAATGCTAAATTCAGACTTTCAAAATTTATGCCAAGAGTAATTTGTGGGTTTTATAATTATACTTTCAATAAGACTTTTATTCTAAGGGGAAGGGGGAAGAAAATTAAAAATATTTTCCATAAACTTATTATCCTCATACTCAGAAAGAGCATCTTTTCTAGTGTATAAATATATAGAAATATATAGTATAAAAGTAACAATGCAATATTGTGGATTATGAGCCGACGTATGTGTCACTGTGCAAAATGTCATCATTGTATGATGTCTGAAAATGAATTAGTTTAAGGTTGCAAGATTTGAGGCACAGTTGAACCCTTGCAAATTAAAGAAAAGCATGTAATAAACAAATAAATTAATCATGAAAATAAACTACGTAATGTTTTTTTTTTTTTTTTTTTTTTGTCTAAATCCACGTTTTAGTTTCCTTACCGAATGATTAGTTACATTTTAATAGCTTTTGTTGATCCGAAATAAATAAATAAATAAAACACATAAGAAGTAAAAACTTTCACTTAGGTCTGAAATTGCCTTGTTTATTTACAAACGAAATGTTCATACTTATTAACTCTATACGGTATGTTAATTCTGGAGCAGGGTATATCGATTCTTCGATTCTATTCACATTTAATTCGTTTAGAAGATATTCACAAGATTAATTTTGTCAGGGATCAAAGAAGATAACTACTTTTATGAATTCTAATATCAAACAAAGAGCAAACATCAATTAAATCGTCACTGCAGAAAGGGCACATGTGACACTTTCGATGAAATTGAGTTACTATTGAATTTGTGATCTACAAGGATAGATATACCTTTCTGATCAAGAAGGATTAATGTGAAGTTTACCAAAAAACGGAGTTGAGGCAGTGTGAAAGGGTTGACATGTAAAAATAATCGAAAACCACCAATATTAGTCTTCAATCCATAGTCTTCGAGTTTGCTGGGATAAATAGTGACACTTCCGATGCGGTCCAAGTCCATATTTAACCTCATAGCATTAGGGGTGAGGAATAGGAGTGGGAAGGATACCACATGAAAAATTGTAGGAAACGTCCAATGTTAATGTCCAATGTATAGTTTTCCGCATTGCTGAGATAAATAGTGACTCCTGGTGCCGTGTATTCCCAAATTATTCCCCATCGTTGTAAGGAATGGGTTAAGAAAGATGTGACAGTATGGATTTTATTTATGGACAGTATTAGAGATGCAAAAAAGCCGGCTTTTTGAATCGATGGTTTTTTTCACATAAAAAGCCGGCCTTTTTTTTAAAAAAAACGAGAATTTTGGAAATTTTGCCTTTTTTCATTTTCATGATTTTTCTATCTAAATAGCTTTCTTATAGTATATTCTATAGTTAGATTAGAATTCCATGACCTAAATGCCATATTTCGCTCTGAAATTCACCATCAAGATGGATGGAACACATGTTTTACGAATTAAAGCTAACATGAAGAATATAGTATTTGAGGGCAATTTTAGAGGCCATTTAACTTTATTTTAACTTTTGAGTTATCGACATTTTTCCTTCTCTAGATCATTTTAGTTTGTCATCCGTATTTCATTTCTAAGAGCTTAGTACTTCTAGCGCAAAAGTTAAACTTATGTTTTTTCTATATATCCGTCAAAGCGTATGTTTTTCAATATATTCGTCAAACTGTACTTCCACATGTCTGTTATACTGTAACTGTGCAACGATTTAGCAATAATTTTCCGGATACAACCTTGAATACTAATTTATACAAATAATCAGTAGCGGATTTAGAAAAGTACTTTGGGAAGGTTTTCTCTGATTGTTTCGTTTTCTAAAATGTTCTAATTTTATTTGGGAGGAGCTTGAAGTTTATGAGTACAAGCATAACTAATATTTCGTTTCGTTTATATATTTAGCGATAATCTTCCGGATACAACCTTGAAGATCATTTTATACTGAGAATCAGTGGCGGATTTAGAAAAGTATTTTGGGAGAGTTTTTCTTACTAATGTTTAGTTTTTCTAAACATTCATAATTTTTATTTGACGGGAGCTTAAAGTTTATGAGTAAAGGCATAACTATTAGATATTTCGTTTGTTTTAGACATTCCGTAATTTTGGGGAACAGGCTTCAGTCTGAAAGACCGCCCCCCTAACCTTTGCAAAACTGTCACTACTGGTAATTAGTAATAATAACGATTTAAAAACAATAAGAAAGGAAGTCGGCCAACTCACAGTACACGCACTATTTCTTCTTCACAGATGGAATGAAGAAATGCTTTGTCAGAATGGTCGAATGCTAGATTGAATCCCGGACTTCCCGATAGAAGCGCAAAAGTTCCACTCAGTCATGTTTGCTCTGCAGTTGTATTTATCTTAACTTAAATATAGTCTTTTTTTTATGGTGGTGGTGGAGGGGGGAGGAGAGTTCCGTAATGATATGAAGGGTGTGAGCCAAGAACATGGTAACCAACAAATTTTCAATTGTTGAGTTATGCAGCAATTGTTGAGCTATGCAATTGTTGGGTTATGATACATGGTAATGTCTTTGAAATGGACTCGTGTATACATTCTTTTCTCTGCTCGTTGTCAGTTTTTGAACGACGGACCTATAATAAAAGGAATCTTTTGGAGTACTACCTGTTTCAGGGGCGGATCCGGGGGAGGGGCGATTGGGGCTTTAGCCCTTCTCCAGAAGAGATAACTTTCTTATTTTATATATAAATAAAACCCATCCCAGAGTTTGGAGCTCTTAAAAGTAGCTTTAAGTAGCAGTATTACAACCCACCGCCCCCTCCCCCAGAAGTCCGTCCTGGATCCGCCCCTGAGCTGTTCTTCGCGATTATTGCGTTTACCCTGTAATTTATATAAGATAGACCCTATACGTATATATAATAATAATTAAATATGATTCTTAAGGTGTTGATGGATGATAATGCATATTATTACATAATGAATTATTAAATAAATAAAATAATAATAATGATGAAATAAAGTAAATAAGTTACTCACTATTTTAATGTTGAAAGGTTGTCAGGATTGATGCTGCGAGTTGAAAGGAATATACTACTAATACGGAACCTGCGAAGAAAGAAAAAACATGTAAATATGTGACTGTAATAGTTAACCAGGCCTACTATGAAATGTATATCTAACTGTCCTACTTTTAAACAAATTACACATCAATCGAAGAATATCACAATTTCTGCTATTCGTAGAAAGGCCTGATCTTCTTCAGGAAATATAAAAAGAATGTTTACAAAATTACAACATTTCTACAAAATTGCATGTGTAAAGTAATGCTATTGTTACGATATGATTACTGAAGTTACTAAAGCCTATTTATCCTAATTATTTTCTAAACCTCTAAACATGCAAATACCTTTTAACTGTATAAAACTAGCTAACATTTTCAACATGAATTCCTACATACTACCAACTACTTTTGCAAACTACAGAACAATTATTACTGGAAACCTGCGGTCAACTTTATAGTTGAATTCCTACATCTCTAAGTCAATGCTAACTATGTATCCTCTAACAATATACTTACCTATAATAATCACCTGAATTTACAGTACAATACTTACCTGTTCAATATATGCTGATTATTGTTTATACAATGATTGTATCCCAAGTCGAATTTTTGTGTTACAATGTATGTTATAGCCTTGAATTTAAGAGTTATTTACACATAGTCTATTTAGGAAAGTAGCTGATATTCGATGACATGATAACTTGTTGGCTAATATACAGGAAAAAAAAATCACTTTTCTCAAATTGTGAAGAATGTTTCTTTGAGGAAAGCGACTTTGTGCCCATCTTGTATATAATTAATACGAAGTCAGTGTTTAGGCTAATTACGTTAATTTCCAATTACATAAATTTTGCTCATAACATTAGAGACTTTAATCTCCAATCACCATGCAATGTTTTATATATATACGCTGTTCAAGTGGACCATCATGCTATTATAGATACCAAACCGATTCAATTCTCGTATTTTGCATGGTTTCCGTGCCAATTCCTTCTGTTCCAATGAGCTTCAGTTTTTCCCTTTAGTGTTATCTCGGTCGACGAAAAGAAAGCTGAGCCGATGCTGTGCAAAATCCATCGCTGCTACGTGATAAATCCTCGACTGTCGCAGAACTCTTCCTAAGTTATTATGATTTTGCGACATGTTTAAATGACAGGAAGATAGAAGCAACGTACCATTGATGGCGGGGCAGCGCAACGTTCGCTGACTTAACTTTGAGATTGAACGGACTTCACATTGAAGAGAAGATTTCAAGGAATTACTGGACACTAGGTATAAATAACCCTTTAACATCTAATTTGTTGACATCTTGCAGCTCTAGTAGTGGGATAATACAAATCGGTTTATTTGGATTATTTTCAGTATGAAATTAAATTAAATTAAGTTGTATGTAGAATATTAACCTTGTGACGTATGCTTCTTTAAAAGTCTTACTTGCAGGATATGTTTACATGAAATTAAAACTTCAAAGCAGTTATTATTAGGCTATTTGCTTAAATTTGTTCCTTGCTGATGTCATTCTTATTACATTGCACATCAATCATAAAAGGATTGTAAGCATAGGAAGAGTTTTTTTTTTTTTTTTTTTTTTTTTTTTTTTTAAGGAAAGAAATCTACCCGGTTTAATACTTCAGGGTTTTCAAAAACGGACGTTTGATATTGATTCTGTCAGCATAGATATTAGAGCTCTGTGCGTTGCTTCCAAATTCAGCCTTCCAGCAATATTATGTATTGCCCTGCATGACGTTGACAGATTTCAATATTTTGCTTCATTCACTATTTTTATCCCACACTTCCTTCCTTCCCTTTCTTTTTTACTTAAAGAAAAATAAAGAAATAAAAACATTTTTTGGGGGTTTGATCTGGACAGAGTGATGAAATATGTGTTTCTTTTTTTATTATTATTTCTTTCGGTTAGCAAGTTTTCTATATTTCGTCGAAAGCAACGTGGTCTCCACGTTTTTGAGAAAATTTTCTGACATCAGAGATTAACTGTCATAAGCATTTTCTTCTTCTCTCTCTCGCTCTCTTTTCTAATGTTGGAAGAGACATTTGTAACAAAAGAAGAAATTTATTTATTTATTCACTGAAGAAGAAGAAGAAGAAAGAAATTTCATTAGCATTTACTATTTTTTTCATAAAGAAAAAAGGGCAAAAACAAAAGAGAAACATAAAAGTCTACTTTGGGCTAATTTTCTTTTTAGGTTTTAGTTGATTTTTGCTTAGTTAATTTAAATATTTTTTTCTTTCTTTGAAATAAAATAGAGATTTTTGTTTTGTTTCTTTCCTTCGCGTTTTATTTGCTTCTGAAAGAAAATATTATAGGCATCAGCATATGCAATATTTTGTATATTCTTACCCATAGTTTTAAAAACTTTAAATATGGCGTTGTGACATTTTAAACAGTGAAGTCAATGTGCTTTCATATACTTCTAAAAGAGTCTCCAAAATATGTTGCATCATAAATCAGATACACATAAATTTCTCAAAAACCTTTCAATTTTACGTCCCACAGTTATGCCAGCTAGGCTAAAGGAGACGGTGATGAGAAATGAATGAAATGGTGGAATGAATAAAGTAGGATGAAACGGGAGAACTCCGAGAAAACTCACGCACACGGTGTTTGTCCACCACAGAGACCACTTGGCGCAAGCTGGAATTGAACCATGGACCCACGCATCAGAGGTGAACGCTCTACCGCTGAGTCACCGCGGCCCCCATTTCTCAAAAATGAAATGAAGAAGAATGGTTGCTGGGTGGATTGGAGTTTAGGGTATTTTTTCAGCACCAAGCCTATATGAGAAGTGACTCTGCAAGTTTAAGGTAGAATTCGAACCACTGCAATCCGTTTAAAATTTTCAAGGTTCTCCATCAGGAATCAATCCCGGACCCCGTGCACCAGAAACTAGGCCATCAGACAGGGAGAAGTAAAAAAAAGGAGCTATTGGATTGGAAGAGGGGACTATTTTACATATATCCATGACAATCTGGGTCAAGTTGGAGGACAGTTGCTCACCAGTTTTGACAAAGCCAGCGTAATAATAAGTAAAGGTATAACCCCATTCGAGATAGGCTGAGGTTTGCTTACTCGACTTAGAAGATGATATAATCAGCACCACACCATTACTGGGTTTATACCCAGGTCTTTCAGGTACCCATTTGACAGAGGTTGGCTCAAGTTCCGAGTCTCATTGGGACGAGAATAAAACTAGAAATTAATCCCTCTCTGCCATGTATGATAACAGGTAGAAATAAATCCTCACCACCAAGGATAAAATCAAGTACAACGAGAAATAAATCCTGCCCCCATCGAGGATGAAAGCAGGTAGAACAAGAAACAAATTCCGCTTCACCGAAAAATCCTGCCTCACCAAGAATAAAATCAGGTGAAACGAGAAATAAATTCTGCCTCATCGAGAATAAAAATAAACACAGTGAGAAATAAATTCCACCCCACCAAGATAGAACTAGACAGAACGAGAAACAAATCATATCCCCCCGAGGATGGAAACAGGTAGAACGAGAAATGAGACTCGCCTCACCGAGAATAAAACCAGGATAAAGGCAGATATCCCGCCTTACCGAGAATAAAATCAAATAAGAACAAAAAAGTAAGTTGCACTTCATCGAGGATAAAAACTAGGTAGAGAGAGAAATAAACAACCCTGCCTGCTACCGGGGATTAATCTGGGCCCTTTGGTTAATAAGTACACGTGTATATACCTTACCGTCTACACCAACGAGAGTTTATTTAATTATTAGTATAGAGTATATTAGTTCTTAGGCTGAATGGGTATTTTCTGAACGAAAGGTTTAGTGGAACGACTTTATTATGTAGAATTAGTCTTGAATCAAAACATATAGTAAAAATTTCAGAATAATTGTCGCTATGTCTTACGATCTGAAATTATCTTGAAATCACACACACATGGTGATTGGTTGTTTAGATTAGAGTTCAACGTCCCTTTCAGCACCCAAGCTGTATGAGACGTGAACAAGCAGCTTAATGTAGAATCCGAAGAACTACCGTAATTGACGGAGGTGGGTGTGTTAGCCAGTAGATACTAGGGAGGATACATTAATACTTATAATAGTTCGAATTGAGGCTTATATCAGGTCGTTAAAAAAAAAGTGTTAAGTATTTGGAGGTCAAAATTGAGAATGCATTTGCTGTGATTTAAAATTACATTATGAAACCCTGCGTGACCATTTCGTTCGTTTTTCGGTAGCGCCATAATCCCGTCTCTATAGTACTTTTGTGGTTTCTAGTCAAAAAAGGTCACACGTGGTTTTCGTAGACCTCTTTTGAAAGTAACGCCATTCAGAGATTTCTGCAGACACCGAAGGAAATGATAGTCTGGCTGCGCCAGGTCCGGGTTATACGGTAGATGCCCTAAAACCTCTCAACCAAGTTCCCTCAATTTCTGAATGGTTATTAAGATATATATGTGGTTCGGTGCTGCCAGCGTGGTATACGACACTGTCAGTAGAGTCATTTCATATTTTGTCGAGAAGGAACAAGATGCTCCACTGACAAGAGTTTCAGTTGTTTATTACTACATTAGTGTGCAATCGACCAAAAATCATAGACTTCTCCCACTCCCCCTTCCCTCCTCTGGACAATCTTTCTGTTGACAAGTTCCGGCCATTTCTTTTGAATTGTTAGGTGTACTAGCGATAATCGTCGACAATACAGGTCCGAGTTTATCGTTCCTGCCTGGTGGTAGCAGCTCGTGACGCACGATCTTGTTCCAATCCCACGAAACGCACAGCATAACCTTCCTGGGCGACAATGTGGACTTCTACTCAGACTACGGAACTTCTTCTTGCTTTGACCAGAACCTTTTACGCACATTGTTGTCGTGGGTTGTTCACTTTTAATCACTTGAGATCAACTTTCTGAAAACGACCCGCTCGGGACAGTAATACTCCCGGAAGTAACTTTTTTCTCGGCCTACCCTAGTCAGCTGTTTTACGCGATGCCTGTTTATAAGTTGGTCAAAAAATTTATATGATGGGATCAAAGTGGAACAAAACGAGCCCTGCGGGGCTTCTAACCCATTACTACTACTACTACTACTACTACTACTACTACTACTACTACTACTACTACTAGTAATAATAATAATAATAATAATAATAATAATAATAATAATAATAATAATAATAATAATATTCTGCACAAAAGTTAATAATCCTTTTTTGAGTATCATTTTCGTCGTATTTTAATCGAAAAAAGTGTTATGAAAATTTAAGAAAAAAACTTTCATTGGATCCGGTTTGAACCCACGTCGATTGCTATTGCTAGCATGTTGTGCTAGCACGCTTGGCCACAACGTTGATTTCTGCTATACGTAAGCTACGTGCCAAGAAACGGCTAGCGCCAACCAATCAGAATCGTGTATGTAGTTCCTGCTTCCGGGAACATTACTTCCCTGAGTGAGTCCTATCAGAAATAACTCGAGTTCGTTACGTTTCAATAGAGATTCGCAGATAGAAATTCGAGTAAGTGAGTCACAAGATGTGGCAACCGAGCTTCTTTTTGTAGATAACTTTTGCAAACGATTTAGCACTACTTGGTGGTGGATATTTAGGTCATTGGCGATGTCATGTCAGTCTCGCTCGATTTTTGTGGGAATAGTATCTACTTTTGTTGTAATTGGTCGCTCACTCCGAGGAGCATCTTGGACATCCAAACTCTCAGAACGAAAGTGACTAAACTGTTTTTTTTTTTGGGGGGGGTGTTGCTTTTGATAACTTATCTTGTCCATAAACAACACACATTTGTTCTCGAACCTGTTTAGCATTTGCGGCTCTATCGAAATAAAATTGTAAAATGTAGCACAATTTTGCGGAAAATTCACTCACCTTCACGGCGCAATACCTTACAACTGATTATAGAAATACCAACAATTTTTCCATATCTACTTGCTTCAGCCGTTAGCTATCGAATTACATTAGATCTGACCCACTCCCACTCATATATCCTGACATTTGAGACACTAAAGCTATCTCGTACGCAAAACACGCACCACTTTTTACACTATCCAACATAAAAAGTTAAATAAATAATATGCAGCACCGAAAACAAATGCACACGATTTACGTTTTTTTTTTCAGTTCTGGTTTAAAGCAACCTCTATAAACTACCATTATTTTGAAAAATAAAGAATACGTTTAAGTAAAATTTGGTTTTCTCCAGTTCCTTATAATTTTAAAGGTATATGGTTACTACTCAAGGAATATGGTTACTACTCTAACAATTTTTGTTATGTAAGGGTCCAGATAAAACATAGTTTAAAAAATAAAGCATACAGCACAAAAATAAGAGCATAATACGTAAAATAAAGGAAACTGATTGTTAAATTGTTAGTTGAATTAATATATCCAATTAATGTAAATTTATTATTTCACTTTTAAGTCCTGTTTCCTTCAATAATATAAGTAGATACTTTAGAGAGTTAAAATTATTATTTATTTATTTATTTATTTTATTTTATTTTTTTTACATTTCTATACTGAAGTTTCAAATTTAACAATTTAAAACTACAATTGCTGTTGCGTGAGAAACAGGACAAAAATTAAAATAGCATTACAACATGTAAAGTTTAACGGTTTCGCGTCCAATGCTCGATTTAAATCACAGCAGTTCATCGTTTGATACAGTTGTAAACTTTTCTATATTCAGTTGGATTTTGAATTCTAAAAGATCGTGTCTGACAAAAAAATCTTGAGACACCTAAACTTGCAATTAATCAATTTCTTCAGGATGGTGCAGATGAGCAGCCTGAAGAGCATACAAATGACTAGATTGTCATTCATTCGTTTGTTATATTATTTGCAGTGTGTGCTTGTATCGTTTTCTCATTACCTTACAAACTTAATTTACTCTCACAAAAAATATTGATAAACAGCAATGAGTTTAGTTTACTGATACAAAAGGTTAATAAATAGACAAATACCCGTAATCTAAGCTATTTAAAATACTGCTTGTGTTCCAATATTTATGTTAAAACGAATTTAAAATAAAACTTAATTTACAAAAAGATCAAGCATAATTATCACAAAATAAAGCATAATATGAGTTGAACTTACTGCTTTTCATTTCATTACTACATTTAAAAATGCCAGACATGTTATTTTCCCTACATGCCATTTCCGCTTAATTTCCTCATCTGTGGACTATGTAATATGTGCAAATTTTAAAACAGTGTTCCACCTACATTGAAAGTTTCTTTGGAAAAGAAAAAAATCTTTACCAATTTTCCAACTGCTTCAAGGTAAAGTTATGTATATATATATATATATGCTCGTTGCTCTCTGTCCTCCCTCTTTTCCAGTCAAGGAGGGAGCAATATGGATTACAAGAGCTTCTAAATGGGCGTACATAACAGCACTTGCTGACAAATGAAAAAACCAAAAGGATTGTGACATGAAGCGTGTTCAGAAAATAGCTGTTGTGGGTGTAGCACAAAATTTTTAAAAAGAGAACGCAGGCGAAAAACATAGTTGCAGACTTTAAACATTTATCACTACTGTCAGTGCTTAAAAGAAAAAAAGAAAAAAAGAAAAGAAATAAATCTTATTCTTAACTTGTAAAATGTTAAAGTTCTGCAAGTTCTAGGTCAAGATAATTGAGAAGAATTTACGGATAGAACTTACAGAATAAAATGCAATTGAAGAAGACTGGATTTGGGGGTGAATAATATAAATAAATACTCTATTTAATGTTTCTTGGATATGTGAGAAGTATCAAAAACAATTTCTGAACGTGTTTAAACATTAAATAAATGAAACAAAAAATTTCAGTTTTACATTCCACGATTATCCTCTGTAGGCTAAATGATTATTGAAAGTCCGTGTGCGCGGGTTTCCTCGGGGTTCTCCCGTTTCCTCCCCCTTTCTTTATTCCACCATTTCATTCATTACTCATCATCACCGTCTCCTTTAGCCTCACCGACCGGCATAACCGTGGGACGTAAAACTCAGATTTCATTTTTCATTTGATTACTGGAAGTGAATTATTATCATTAAAGAACTGGCGGAATGAGAATGTGGGAAAAAACAGCAGGACTCCGAAACAACCCATGAACACGATGTTGTTCACCACAAACTCAAATTGTTTGATCGAAGTAAGGATCCCTCACAGCAGAGGTGAGCGCTGTATCACTGAGGCACTATGACCCCCGTTTAGATTTAAATATCATATACAAGTTAATGTTTGAAATTTAAAGGTTTCTAACACATTTTAAGCATATATTTATCAAGTCTACATTTATAAGCGTGCGTAAATGGTATAAATTTAAATATAGCCTACTTTATATTCATAGGATGATTTACTTCAGCAATCTTTTGGGAAAAGTATAAATTGGCTGACCAACAATTTGCAGTCATTGATCCAACAGTTTATGTTGGTTGTCCCACCAACAATTTGCCGTAATTTATCCAACACTTTATGCTGACGACCAATAATTTCCTGTAATTTATCCGACAGTTTATGTTGGCCTACCAACAATTTCCCATCATTAATCCAACAGTTTATATTTGCCGTACCCAATAATTGGAAATCATTTATCCAACAGTTTATATTGGGCAACCAACAATTTGTCGTCACTTGTCCAACAGTCTCGACCTCCTACCCCCTATCACAGTTTTACTTCTTTTGTAGGGTTACATTACGAGTTCAGTTGGTTAACAAATGCTTGCCAAAGCGGCTGATTATAACTGTAGGATCAACATTAACAGTTGGATAGCCTACCATTTCCCACTGTTGAGCCTACTTGTGCGCTGCTAGGGTACAAGCACATTCCCTATTTCTCTATAACAATTAATGAGTATGTATTCTTTAATATTCACGAAAAAAAGATTCATCACACGTTTTGTGTAGACCTATTGTCAACCCATGTATTATCTCGTACGGAGCAGAAAACATCAACATGTGCTGAGATTGAATTGAATACCATGTGAAAGTGCAGTAAAAATGCATTGAAACAAATTTTAGGTGTCAATTAAATCGAATAATATCATGATGCATTATCATTACTCATTTCCTGTATGCGTTGGGCTCTGAGGAATCTCGCTATAGTACGACACAGTCGCGGAAGAGATGATACAGATTATACAATTTATCGTGGTACGAAATAAACTCTTTGTCGAGTGCTAGACTACGCTTAGAATATGAGTTTGAGGTTTTAACGAAACTTTATTCTAAAAGGAAAAAAGTACTATATTCGGACCAATACGATATATAATAATCTTGAGAAATCGAAAGAATGTTAAAGTGTGTAGAAAATAGAGTTACTGACTGCCTGGTATTTTTTTATCAAGCTGAACTATATATTTCAAGGTTTAAAATACTAATTATTCTTCCTATAAGGTTTTGAGGATTGTGAACAGGTGCTGGTAATTTATTTTTCAGAGTAGGTAACCTCCGTATGGAAGTTACAGAGAGGTAACATATAATACAAATATTGTATTTAAAATTCTAAAATTACTGTATTTACCTTCTATGATAAACACAATGTAGGAAGTAAATGAAATGTTCTTTTATTCGTCTAAACGTAAAAGCTCATGCTCTAATAGAGTACCACTATATCTTTGGAAGTAACACAGTAGTAAACAATAATTCTTTCAAGTGAGACACCGCTATTTTCTTTAATAACGCCGAATATAAAAAACATTGCATACAAAAATTTAAATTCTACAGTAGTTGTAATAATAGGTATAGTTTTTTCGGTTGCCATCTGCTATTTATGTAGAAGCATACTTCTAAAAAAAAACTATAACACTTTTCATTGGTCAAAATAATTTGAATTAATCTAAATTGGTATAAGTGGTAACCCATTACCAAATGTAAGAAACTGGTGTTCGAACTAAGAAAGTGGCTTAATACGTGTTCTCCAATACTAACTTAGAGACACATTAATGATTTAGATCAATCACTTTCAGTAATAATTTCTTAATTTGTTCCCTTTCTCGGTAAAAGCTAAAAGCTTAGAAGTAAAAAAAAAAAAAAAAAAAAAATGATGAGATGGTAAACATACATCTCCCATCATTACTTCTACAGGACGTATATCCCTTTATGTTCCTAAGATATTTTTTTAGGTATGTTGATATATATTCGTAACATATTTTTATATAATTGTACACCGTGGTATATAATAGGTACGTTCATTTAATATCATATTCCAAGGATTCTTTTTAAGAACGCAACTGTCACATTAAATATCTGGTAATGATAAATAATTCACAGATATTAAAAAATAACTTTAAAGAGTTAATGATGGTTTTAGATTATTATAACTCATTACCCAAATTAATACTATTAACTTGCTAATAATGTAAAGAAGTGCTTGATGGGTATGGTTTAGTAGGGTCTATCAGTTTTAACTTAAATAGGTAGCCTTTTTCTAAGATTATTTTCGTTGGTCACGAATGACAAGTATTTAGAGCCATAAAAATTAGTTTTTGTGGATTTTCTAGAGAATGACGTATGAGGATTTACTCTCAAGCATATCCATAGAACAATCCATAAATATATTTTATTGAAGCAAGTTATTGTTTCACTGTTTTACATGTAGTTTTTGATTTCAACTTGATGAATGAGTTTGGTTGAATCTATAGAACCACTCGTTTGAATATACTGTATCTTGACGTGCCACTTAATACGACAGTTTGAAAGAACAGTGTACTCTCATAAGCAAACCAACAAAAGGTTGAACTAATCTTGGAGAGATTTAGAGTTATATTGCAATTTTGAAGTGGCAATATTGAACACGCAATATATAGCATAGGATGAGAAGAAAAGATTAATTCACAGTGAAATTGAGTTGTGCTGACCTGGAAGAAGTTCCACTCAACTACTGCCTCATCGACTTTCAAATACTGTGGCGTGCTTCGTACTGTGGGCTTCTTCGAGTTCATTACAGGTATGCTCACGGCGAGAAACTTGTCTTCGGTTAATTGGGTGAATGTGGCCACCCTCACTCATTCACTCACTATCTGGTGGGTTGCTCTTTTCCGGAAGGTGGTATTCTCGCAGTCCTCCCACAGCATTGCCAAGAAGGAAGGAAAAATAGAAGAGAGAAACGAAAACAGTGCGGGTTACATGCGTTGAAACCTGCAGGTATCTCTAGAGAAGGAGAAGAGGAGATTGAGAAGTAAAAAGCTTATTTTACTCAAATGCAAACTTAGTTTTATTTCCGTTGAAGTTTCACGTTACCAGTGGACTTTAGTTGTGCAAGCGGATTCGTTTTAAAATGTTATTATAGAACCAGAAAAAGTTTCGAGTTTTCTGCTGCACATTGATTAACTTTCCAATCAAAATACAACTAACTTCTCACGTATGCTTACTTTACTTTCCTCTTCGTGATGTCCCGAGTTCAATGTAAGACTGCAGCTAGGGAATGGCCAGAATGAGCTCAGCGCCCCTGCGAACGCCTTGAGCCCCTGTGACCTTTCAGCTAATCGTTTAGATAAATATGAGTTTAAAAACTAAGTAGTCAATAATGTAAAATAAAATAAAGTACCCCCCGCCCTCAAAATACATTTCACGCCCCCTGTCTTAGCGTTCTGATTATGGACCTAGTTCAATCTCTGTTAAGCAGTTGCCTAGGATGAAAAGTACCTAGTAGTTGTTCGGATTCCAACTTAAACAATACATTCTGTCACCTACAGTATTGAAACTGAAAAGAAACTTCTAAGAAAGTGCAATCACGCACTCTCATTATGATTTGGCTCGTATGGTTGTTTTGCCAGAAAGTAATTCTAGATTAAATTGAATTTCTAGTTTAACGTCCCACGTAATGCTTCCGACGCTAAGGGAGAAGGTGATTATGATCATGAATAAAGTGGTAGACTGAAGTAGATGGAAGAAAATCAGAGGATCGCAAGAAATCTACGCACACAGTGTTTGTCGACCATAAAGCTCACTTGATGCGAGCTGGAATTGCATCTAGAACCCCTCGCACCAGAAGTGAGCTCTCTACCACTGGAGGAGATTCTAGTCCATTTACCTGAAGTAGATAGAAGGGATCAGGACAACAGCGGTATGATAACCAATTTTCCCTTGTAGTTCGAAACATGTATGAGGAAGTGAGGAATAAAGAGTTAAAGGTTATATTTAAAATTCAGATTTGGGAGGTTCTTCACGAACTAAATATGACTAATAACGACTTCAATATCTATATCTATATATATATCTATATCTATATATATATCTATCTATATCTATCTATCTATCTATCTATCTATATATATATATATATTCTGTTGGATATACTATTTAATTATTTAATACCCTTCTAATATAAGACATACTAATTACTTATAATTTAGTACCAAAAAGTAGATTATTACAGACATGCTCATCTAAGCTCTACTGTCAAACACAATGCAACTAAGAACTGGGAAATTATTACTGAGGAAATGAACACTGTCCTTAAGTCAAAACAGACACATCTCCAGATATTGATGGCATCCATTATATTCACTTAAAGAATCTTTCCAAATAACGTTTGGAAAACTTCACAGATTCCTTCAATGCAGAAGCAAAATCTGATTACTCAAATACGGAAACCCAGAAAACCTATAGGACAAACGAACAGCTACCAGTCGATAGCTTTACTATTATGCTTCCTAAAAACATTATGTCAATGCTTCTGGATCGACTCCAGTGGGTTCCTGAAACATAAACTGATATTTTCTTACAATATGACAGGCTTCAGAAAAAAAAAAACAGCTCTAAATGCTATAAGTCCACTCATTTTAGACATACGGAAAACTTTTCAATATCGCCAATAATTTATGGCTATAAGTATTGACCTTCAACGTTCATATGACGTAATCCACCTGGACTTATTGATTCACAAAATGACAAAGCTGAACATTTTCTCTGCTTTTATTAGATTTGTTCACAATGAATTCTTTAATAGACAACTTTATATCAATAATAACAACATATATAGCACTCAGACAAACTTCTCTTGGCTCAGGCAAGATGGCAAGCCCAGCACTAACGCTTTTTAAAATATACATAGTGGACTTACGTATTTCAGCTTATCCTTTTGCAAACGACCTACTAATATATTATATCACAGACAATCTGTATATTGGACGAAAGAAACTGGAGAACACATTGGGAGCAATAACAACATGATGTCAGCACGGTGAATTAGAAAATAATTGGACCAAAACAAATTACGTAGTATTCACTAAAAAGAAAACTACAGATTTTCCAACTATACACATTCAAAATTTACATCTCTACAGTACAACTTGCATCAAGTATCTGGGTTTATACCTCAACTGCAAATTAACTTGGAAATCTCTGTTGTGTTGAACAGGAATGTTATATATATATATATATATATATATATATATATATATATATATATATATATATATATATATATCTGTGTGTGTGTGTGTGTGTGTATGAAGAACATCCTTTGCTGCTTAACTTCAAAAAATGTGGCATTTTTATCATATATTTTTTAATCATATTTGACAATGCATCGAAACCAAGATTCCATATGGAAGTATATCTATTCTACTATACTGCCCAGGTTCTATAAATCATTAGCAACTCTTCAGATACCGCTTAGAAATCATTTCTGCACATCCTCGCTTTTGTCCAAACAATATCATTTTGGGGGAAACATGCACGTTGCTTTAGCCTGTTAAAATCTTTCAACTTGCATGTAAATTTATTACTACCTACTCAGACTAGCTATCAATAATTCATTACTTATCAAACAACTGGTAGAACTAGAAGTGCAGAATCAAAATGACAAATTACCATATCCCACCAATTTAGCATGGCTATATAAAGCATTTCTCCTTCATGAAACGTACAAACTAAAATAATAAAACTTCCCAATTTTCCATGCTTCAGCTTTACGTATGAAACAAACGCAGCTACCGTCAAACTTGTGCCGACTTATTATAGCTACAAAAACAAGACTATCTTCCAAACACTTAAACAAAAATATCTGGCAAAGTTTTACGGATCAATTTCTTTCTGACACAATCTTCATCTATACAGATCTTCAAAGGACACACACACAAACCTGTTGGAGTGGCAATCTTTGTACCGCAACTTAATATTACCCAACAATTGAAACTTCCAGTTTCCACTACAGAATTTGAGAGTGAAGTCTTTGGAATGCGATATGCATTTATACAACGTAATAACATCTGGCGACGATGCATATGCACGGATTCCTATGGTGTGCTACTAGAATTTACTTCTATTCACTGGACAATCAAAACTACTGGGAACTTACTCAACATCAAATCTCTTTACCGATCTTTACTCGAAAAGGGATTCACAATAGATTTCATCCACGTTCTTAGTCATGCTCATGGGCGTTCCTGGCGGGGGGACGCTTGGGGACTCGTCCCCCCAATATTTTGAAGTACAAAATATGCAATATTTTATTCTAATTTAATTTATTTACTAACGACAGAATAAAATATGAATAATAATAATAATAATATTTATTCAGTTTGTGAAACGATTATATCAGAGTTCTTGATACACCTTAGGGAGTCGTGAAGGTAAGCACAAAGGCAACAAATAAAATCGAAGATAAATAAGTTGGGCTAGGTAGCACAATTTAAATCACTTTCTTGGATGCCCCCCCCCCCCAAATTTTACATGCCAGAGACGCCAGTGGTCATGCTGATATAAAACCGAACGAATTTGTAAATGAAATATCTTAAAATAAATTCTCGAGACACTGGCCTTCCAGCCGATATAAAACTATCTACTGATTTTTTATACTGCATCGACCAGATTATTACGGAGCGTTCTGTCCTCTGAAAAAACACGAATAGAACAGGCCCATGATCATATTATTGGCAAATTAACCTATCCCAATCCACCACCTGGAACGATCTTCGAACATGGTCAACATCAAAAATCATCTTATAGATATTATAGAGTTCGTTTCAACGCAACAATTATACCGTACACACTGTACAAAATTCATCGGAAAGATTCATTCTTCTGTTGATTCAATGAACAAATTAGCACACTGAATCACCTTATATTTTAATGTCATTTCTTGCATAAAAACAGAACATGGGAATTCATGGGAACATTATATAAACGCTATGGATAGGGATCTTTCACCATCAAACAACTATTGACAATAAATAATCTGGATATATTGCAACTCCTAATTACCTGTTTTCAAGACAATGGAATTGCCCTTTAAATGCTCTTGAGTCTTACATGTTTAGTATCACACTTTTTTACTTCTTGTCTTTCCAATGGAAGAAAAAAATAACAAATTGTTTAAGTATACTTAACATTGGTTACGGAACTAATATAATTATTTTCTGCAAACAAGATTAAGTGACAATTACTCTACACTTTATCAATTTCCCTGGAAAAGGCCTAATAGCACACTTTTCAACTAACAGACACAATTTTACAACGCTTTCAATTGAAAGGATGTGAGTGAAACAGACTTATGTCTGCACTGATAATTTCAACACCTACCAATAGGTGAAGAAGACAAGACAAAATCGAAAACAAATAAGGTGCTGAGATATTAGGGTTTAGGATTAATAAGAAATTATTAAATTAGCCGAATAACCAAGTACAGTAATATAATTTTTACTGTATGGTCTTCACAGTTAGATCTTTTAAAATTTCATAGCTGAAATAATGTCGATGGCTTACTAAAAACTTAGGAAGCTCTATCCCCGAAAAACCGTCTTTGCTAAGCTTTATCAGCATCGTGTTGTTACTATGTACCGGTAATTGTGATCAAAACAACCACAGAAACCATTTTATAGCCAAAGTTAATATACAAAGTATTTCCTATGACTATGTAGCAAATAACTTTTATACACTCGAGGCAAATGAAACCGATAATGCATGCTCATATTGATCTATGGTACACAAGATTACTAGGTCCGATTACTTGCTTTTATAATTGAAACATATATATCAAACATTAATGAAATGAAGTATGTTTATTATAATGCATGTAATGTTGATAATTTTGTGAATGTAATTACCATACGTAAGAGTAGATTGATGATGAGCCAGTATTGAGAATGCTTTTATTTTGTGCCCTGTATACCTGACTTTGTGATGTTATCTTCATGTATCTATGTGCTGAAGTATGAATCAGTTACTATTAATTGTGAAATTACTAAAGCTACTATGGTAGTTCATCGCAAACGGATCACGTAACTTGCAATCTTTATAAGCCGAGAAATGATCACAGTTACTGGTACCTATTGTCTCTAAGAAACATAACATTTAAGTATTCGAGATCATAGTGTTTTGGATCCAATTAAAGTACGAGTAGGTCATTTTAAGTAGGCCGTTCTTCATAACCTCTTTATTGTATAACCACGCAAAACTCAAAAACTCAAAACTCAGAGCTATTTGTGCTCAATCATGTTCAGTTCAATCAACACGGACTCTGAGTAGCGCATCCCATTGAGGTAAGTGAACCCCATTGAGATTAACGAATCCCATTAAGATCAGCGAACTATATTGAGATTAGCGGACCCCATTGAGATTAGCGAACTCCACTGAGGTTAGTGAACCTCACTGATATTAGCGAATCCCATTAAGATTAGCAAATCCTCTTGAGATTTGCAAACTCTATTGAGGATCGCGAGCGTGATGATATGGCTGGTTAAAAGGGTGCCCCCGTATATATGAGTGAAGTCGACAGACCAGTCGCGAAGCGCACCATGGTTGACGCGAAGCGTAAGAAAATTTTCCAAAAATAAACTATGATTTTCCTTGATTTTGAGCACTTTTTATTACTTTTATCCTTCCATTTTATACGTACACATGCAAATTAAGTATTAGATTGAAAAGTACTGCTGTTGATCTAAAATATTTCAAGTAATTTTTCCTCTCTCTTTCTTTCTTTCCTTGTTTTCATTTCTTTTTTCCTCCCAAATTTTGCGCCCCCTTACTTCGGCGCCCGGACCGTCGACCTGCCATGGCACGGCACTGTTTAAAAATAAAATCTTCAAATCAAATACACAAACAAGTAAACAAACCAAGAGAATAATGGACATGAGTGATAAAGTTCGTTTCTTATTGAATACTGTTGAGTATTATTTTTAAAAAATCGTTTGTTCCCTTCCCTCGTTCGGAGTTAGATTTTTATATGATTATTTTATATATAAGTGCAAGGAGGCAATACATTCTTTTTGTCTGTCGATGTTAGTGTACTTGTTCGCTGCCGTCTTGGTAACACTTTTATTTTTTCAATTTTCTGCCAATTATTAAAATTATAAGTCGTTTTTACATGTTTGTGTTGAAAGACAAGCTATTCTTGTGCTTGACAGGTAATTGGAAAACTTTAAATGGAGAAATGATATATTAAAAAAACATAATACAGGGAGGAGGGAATTTGTTTTTTCTCCCCTTCTCTACACACACAAAAAAGGAGAGGAAATTATTTTGATCACATAGAAATGTATCCCAGTTAGATTGGCCTGTGTTGAATTCGTCAATCACCATCAGAACCTTCTGCTCGATTTTCTTCAGACATTGTATATAGCCTTCGACACTTTTTTTGTTTCTCTTCGCCTACTACTTCTTTTTTTTAACCTTTTTTCTTTCTCCTTGATCGTTACAAACAAACCAACAATGTACCAGAGCCACACCTTCTCATTAAGTCTGAACCAACCGCCATCAATCAATCTATTTTCCTATTTTCTTGTCTGTTGCTATTCTCTTGTGTTTTCTCTTAGCTTCTTTCTTTGTTCAATGCCTCGCAGATTGTAACTTGCAAGGTTTTTCTCTTGTACTTTTTCTTCTACTTTTTCTTTTATCTTATTTTCATTCTGAATTTTCTTGCACACTTTGAATAAATATGGTTTTACACTAAGATATTTCCCATTTTTTTTTATCGTTCTATTATCTGTCACTGTATCACTGTATCATGTCACTGTATCATGTAAAGCAGTAATGTCCAATTGGCCGATGTATGACGTAGGAGCGGACTTTCACGATCAGGGGCCCGCGGTGGCTCAGTGGTAGAGCGTTCACCTCTGGTACATGGGGCCTTGGTTCGATCTCAGTTCGCGCCAAGTGAACTTTGAGGTGGACAAACACCGTGTGTGGAAGTTTTCTCGGGGTTCTGCCGTCTCCTCCCACTTTCTTCACTCAACCATTTCATTCATTTCTCATCATCACTTTCTCCTTTAGTCCAGCCAGCATGACCGTGGGACGTAAAACTCAAAAATTTCATTTTTTTAACTATCAAGAGTCAGTACACAGAGAAAAGGTTGAGCAAAGAAGGGGAGGGAACGATGTAGGTAAAATGGAGTAAAAAAAGTGTTGGCAGTATATCTTTCACCATTAACCAACGACTAGCGTATCTGCAAAACAATCCATTAGCCTTATTTGTCGAGCGCCACTGTCTTCTAAATTTATTAACGCGCTAGATTTTCTGTCTTCTCCTTGTCCTCACTGTGTGGTTTACTGAGAATACAAGCAGCAAACTGTGACATCACAGTCTGAATGTATGTTAAAATGACAGAAGTTCAAGTGCCCCTAGTCATTCCTACTTATATTCCTGACAGTCGATCTAATTTGTAGTGAGAACATCATCTAATGGCAGTTATAATCTGCTCGATCTCTGCTGGGAGTTCGTGTGGGTCAATGTAAATTCTAGAGTCGTTATTCAATTCAAGTTTCCAAATTGTGGGTCCTTATGCAATACCGAGACTATAAAGGAAGCAGGGACGGCGCCAGAAATGCTTGATGGGGTAAGCGGAAAGAGGTGGACCTAGATGATGGGTGGGCGGACAATGAAAATGAGAACTTGGCAATGTGGACATTTTTTGACAATAATTAAGTTTCAATTTTTATACTCTTTAGTTAGCTAAGGCTCAGATCGAAATAGGGGAGGAACAAGAATGTGGAAAACAGATGTCTTGCCCTTATAGAAGGTACAATTCCGGCATTTGGCTGGTGGGACTGAAGAAATGCAGATCTTAGGATGGGCTGCGGGAGTTCGTGGCTATATGCTCGACCTACCGAATTCCGCGTGGCAGACACACTACCTCAACTTCGTTTTTTAAAACAATAATAACGCTGTGTACTGTGTAGTCGATGAAGTTCAAGACAGCTTTACCTCCTCTCCCTCCAAGAATGCACATGAATGCATAGAAATAAAAGAAGGTTCAAACAACACAGACTAACAGATAATATTCTACTTTTCGTTAATAACATAAAATACACAATAAGTAGGTAAAGTAAAACAAGGATAAAATAGGCTACTGCAAACATTTTTATCTTTGAAGGACTTATTACAAGAAAGCAGGAGTCAAAAAATATAAATCATTTATATTTTCTCTCATATATTCTTAATTTGTGCACATTAGATTTTTTTACGTTATTCCTACATGCAATAGCAAAGACCTATGTTACTAAAAGAATAGGGAAATTCGACATCATGATTGTTTGATCATACCTTACACAGGAATCTTTGAAACTGAAACTCAAGTTAGCAAATATATATATATATATATATATATATATATATATATATATATATATATATATATATATATATTGGATAAAGAAATAAATAACTATTAACAAAACTTCATCATGATCCACAGAAACAACAATGTATTTTAAACTATGAAGGTCTGTTCACATGGTAAGAACAAGCTTACAATAAACTTTTATACATGCACTTTAATGAAGTGCAATGCGTCGATTTTTATGTCCAGCATCGAATGCATTTACCACATCCTCTATAGTGCCATTCGATTTCTTAGATATGTTTTAACCTGTGTAAGACACGAGAAAGAACGATCACATTGTGAACTAGATACATTAATGGTGACAGCAATTACGGCTGATTTGTGAATTTCATGAAAAGCAATTTTGAAACGATACATCACGTCAGTAAACTGAGAAACGGAGGGATTTTGCATTGCTTTTCCTCCTCATAACGTTTCAAAACTTTCGGGAGAACTTTCAGTTCCACCTTTACACTATCGAGATCACATCCATAATGACGTGCAAGTGGTTCAATTTTCTCAAATGAGAGGAAATGTTCACTTTTAGGGTGAAGACTGCTTATCCCATATAGAATACCTGTATTTTCTGTAAAAGGCCTATTCATTTATGCAAGTATTCTGTCAAGTACAGGAAGAAATATCCTAAGTCTGTAGTCTTCTTGGAATTGGATATCTTCTTCCTCAACTGACATTTGCTCAGTCATAATATACTGACGTAAATGATGGGGCAGTGATCGTGTTCTGGACATTGGACCTGTTAGAGATATACCGTTATTTTCAGCAAGACTCAAAGGCTCATTTCAAATTTTTTCGAACTCCTCGACTGTTTCGAATATCAGTAAAATAATCCACTACACCCTTCGTAACTAAAACAGCATCAGCTAGTGTGTTCTACTTATTTTGTAGATAATCTGACAATCTTTTCAACTATCCAAGAAAAAGTGTGAACAAGTTGAGTTGGAACACAAACTGAAAATTCACTTCTCTCAATAGACGTCTTGCTTCAGAAGAGCGACTGCGATTTTCATTACTTATCTCAGCAAGTGTTAGAATAACTGCCCAAAACGTTCTCTTCATAGCCACATAAGCTGCAACCTAAGATAAATGGGTAAAAAATATTTCCTTAGTGGTTCAGAATATACTTAATGTCATAAATAATACTATATATTGAATACCATAAGAAGACAGCACATTAGAAGCCGTCATTTCAGTGTAGTATCACTGACGACACCTCAGTAATATACAAAGAACACAATGATCGATTGGTGGAAGATCATTATGATGATGGAGTGTCCTGCCCGAAGGTCCCCGGGCAAAGTGAACCCATGATGGCTTACCATAGCCTTCCATGGACGATGATAACGTCCTAAGAACGGGTCCTGGAGTGGGATCCAAATCACTTGTGTTTCCACTGGAAATTGAATCCGGAACACAGCGCAGCACATACAAACACTGGCGTTTCAATAGCACGATTGTGTGTGTGTGTTAAACTTTAATTCATTAATCACGACTTTTGACATCATTATATTACTACAAGTATCTGTCTTAAAATCATTGTTCATTGCAGAGTTAAACAGCGTCCTAGAACCTATTACATTACAATCGAAAGTAATATCTATTGCTTTTGAAGTACAGGATGTCACCTTCATTATTCTATTTCTTTGGGGTAGGGTGGGCGACAGCCCTCCCTTAATGCCGTCCTTGAAAGGAAGGACCTATAATTATCATAGATTTCGAAGCATGACCGGGGCTTGAATCCGACTCAGTTCATAGATAAAGAGGACCATCTTGCAAGGTCAACCCTCATCCTGATGATAAATATCCCGTTATTTTACAGTTTACCTGAAATACTGTAGGGTGGAAGTATTTCTCCAAACTCAGGGAAGTCAGAAAATAATGAAGCTTAATAAATTTTCACTTATTCGTACAATTTACTAGACATGTGACCCTGACGGGGACAATTAGCCTCGTTGCTGATGTCCCCATTAAACCCCAATTAATCAATCAACTAGACATGTGAAGATAACTTGAAACAAAACTTATTTTAAGAACAATTACCGTCTTCATTTTAAATAATAATAATAATAATCTTAATATGAAATATACAGTATATTGGTTGATGGCTAATTTTAGAGTTCAGCGTCTCTTTCAACAGCGAGGGTATATGAGACGTGAATCTACAGTTTAACGTGGGATCAGAACAACATTATCTCCTTCCGGGAATCGAACCCGGGTGTCTTGTACCAAAGGCGCATACGCTAATCACATAGCCAGGACAGAATTTTAGAGTACACTGGTATTACATTGGTATATTGGTAGCAGAATGCTGAGAGTCACACCTCCTAGCATTCTTCGATATCGAGATTTATACTTCTCGAAAGTTGAAAATTTACTTATCAGACAGTATCCATGCAGTATTTGTTATGTTGGTCTATTACTCAAGAAAAATATATCGGAGGAGAAACGTATTCGTATCATGAATCTGATGTACCATTTGAAAAACATGTAACTACAGCTGCGGGAATATATGCCATAAAAAGATGAAAAGAAGATAGACTTTACAACGATACAACAACATGAAAATGATTCAAGTTACTAGTGTCATTGACAAGTCACGAATGAACGACCAGTAACGAATAAAGACGAGGTCAATAGTGCATATCTAAAGCCACCAGTGCATTGTGCAATTCTGTCTAATACTCACTCAAGACCAGTTTTGATTGATTGTGCAGGAACCAGAATTTACGACAAAAAAAAAAAAAAAAAAAAAAAAAGTAATGAATCTTTAAAATCGAATCTTCAGGAGTTAGTTAGGTGATGATGTCCGGGT
Source organism: Thermobia domestica (assembly GCF_964235325.1). Classification (NCBI taxonomy): domain Eukaryota; kingdom Metazoa; phylum Arthropoda; class Insecta; order Zygentoma; family Lepismatidae; genus Thermobia; species Thermobia domestica. The sequence continues at coordinate 163,720,929 of NC_137455.1, read as the reverse complement.
TACAAATTACATTCTTCATTATTTATAAATGACGTCTTGGTTTATAAACCCTGCAAACTTAATTATTCTTTCGTAGCTCTAATAGCGTACATTCCTTCGTTGGATATAATTCGAGATTAGATATACTGAATATTTATTTGTCATCTCCTATAGTTTCTACTATACAATCATTCAGCAAATTACCTTCGTATGGACCCTTCCTGATTTGAGAACCACAGGGCTACAGTGAAAGCTTCTTTTTGGCCAAAATTCTAAAGTAATTCATATTTTGCTTACAAAAAGAAAGTTTACTTGAATTTTTAAAATGAAATACGAAATACAATTTCTTCCGCATTTTAACCAAGCGTGAGTGGGCACTTACATTCCTGGGTGGATGAAGTGAAACTGCAATAGATGTAAGGATGTTTAATTTCATTATATTTATCAAATCAACACACAGAGTGGCTATGAAGTCTGAAGCCAATGGTGATATTGTTTTCTAATTGTGTGACCGTTGTTGAATGAGAGTCTCGGAGAAGGAGCCCTCTAAAACGAGCATTACGCACACCTGATCTGAACTCAATAGTGTGTGTCTCTTCGAGGTATATGACTAATACACATAATCCCGAATTTAATTTTCCGTTAAGGGCCGCGGTGGCTCAGTGGTAGAGTGTTCACTTCTGGTAGACGGGGTCCTTTGTTCAATCCCAGCTCGCACCAAGTGAGCTTTGTAGTGGACAAACACCATGTGCGTGGGTTTTCTCGGAATTCTCCTGTTTCCTCCCATTTTCTTCATTCCACCATTTCATTCATTTCTCATCACCGTCTTCTTTAGACTAACCATGGGACGTAAAACTTAAAGATTTCATTTTCAATCCCCGGTGGAAGTACCAACCATTGGACAAAAACATGAGTTTGAGAATCGGATCTACTTTAAGCAGCAAGTCTCATATCATGTGCAGTAGCTTCCATATTGAAAGGGGAGTTCAACTCTGATTAATCAATTTATCACCTCGATTTGCTGAAACAGGATGTCAACCTTTAATTAATTAATCATTTACTGTCTCATGTAGTTTCTCGGATTAAAATGGACGTTAAACACCCGATTATCAATCAGTTGCATATTATATAACCTCGGTGATGGAGAAAGGGACATCAATCTCCCATTAGTCAATCAATCAATCAATCAATCAATCATATGAACTTGTTCTATGAAGAAATTTGACACCTGAAGTGAATGCTGATAAAAGGAGCCTGGATAATATCCAGCACAACAATGTTCTATGACGGCACAAAGTAGAAAAAAAGTCAGTTCTATCTTTGATTTCAATTACAATTAGTTTCTGTCCATGGGCGCACACAGAGGGGGGCAAAAAGGAGCAATTGCCCCTCCCTGGATTTTCGAAAAATGTTAATATTTATAGGCTCTTCTGGTGACAATAGTATACTTTTAAAATCAACATTCACTAAATGATTAGAGTAACAAAATTTAGGCAAACCCATCCCCAAGATTTTAATCTACTTCTCTCCCCCATGTGATGTTTCATATTTTTTCAGTAACAATTATATTCAGCCTGCTGCTGCATGCAATGCTAACCATTTTGAGTGGTGGTATCCGTCAGTTGAGTTGAAAAGATAATTTCGCTCTTTGTTGTTTATTTTGCTGACTTGGTGCTGATACCAATGACGTTTTGTTTTGTTGGGTTTCATTCTAGCAATTGTGTGTGTGTGTGTGTTTCCCCCCTTGAAAATATCCTGCGGGCGCCCATGTTTTTGTATTTATTAATTGGTTACTTACACTTGAGAAATTGAAACTAAAACAACAACAGAGATATATTATTCGCGCAGTGGAATACAAGATCAAAAAATGTCTCTCTCTTGCCGCGTATACACATATTGGTTCTATCGGTGTAAGTTATATCTATTGAATTATGCAATGCAAGACCCTCTACACAGTTAATACAATATAACAACCTAGCTGACATCATAAATGGAAATAGCCTCTTAAAAACCTTTCACAACAAGAACTTTTTAACGACCACTGTGTGCTTCTCTAAAAGTTATAACAAATGAGTCGCGGCGCCTTTCGGGCTTTTATACTGTAATGAAAATGGACGCTGAAATGATTTGTTGAACATCAGTCTGAAGCATTTGCTCACAATGTTATTGTGCGAAAAAGCTCTCCCAATGTCTTGGACATTTATGACTAAGAAATAAACCCAAGAATGCAGTCTGAATCTTAGTTGTTAGTAATAGGCTTCCAACGTGTTGTAATTGTGGAAAAAGCAGCTAAGTCTCCTTATGACTAAGAGGATACTATCCAATTTATAGTTGAATTGCAACACCGCAAAATCTCAAAGGAAACATCTATTGTTCCACAAAATAGAATTACTGCATATATTGTTTTCATTAACGATTGTAGTCGTTAGTGTGTTCTGCTGGAATATAACGGGAGTTTAGTCATTTCATTCAGATTTCCAAAATGTAGGAGTTCTCTCTTTTTTTTAATTTCTTCTTTTTTCCTCGTTAAATGACGTTTACACAATGCTCAATGCTTATTGAAGCAAGCGTAGCAAGGCTTCTATCATCGCACAGCCTCACTAGTATATAGTAACTGCAGATAGTAGGATGATGTGCTTTTGATCTCAGGGATTAATTACATTAATGGACCCTATACTTCTGAGAGCTATCGTTTTTTGTATTTTGTTTTCTAATGAATTTTACCCAAGGAAAATCCAAAGAACAAAATAATACGCTTAAAGTTCATTTATATGTCATGATAGTTATTATAACTAATAGTGTAAAATATCTCTCGGCATCTTGCTGCATAAAAGTTGAACAAACTGCTCTCATCAAAGTGAGAAAACATTTTTTTTTCGTAAATCTGACAACTGATGGAATACGCGAAATCTGTTTGACGTAATTTGTGATTTGAAATGAAATGAAATGAAATCTTTTAAGTTTTACGTGGCACGGCTAACTAAAGGAGGCGGTGATGATGAGAAGTGAAGGGAATGGTGAAATGAAGACAGTGGGAGGAAACGGGAGAACCCCGGGAAAACCCACGCACACGGTGTTTGTCCACCACAAAGTTCACTTGGCGAGAGCTGGGATCGAACGAAGGACTCCATGCACCAGAAGTGAACGCTCTACCACTGAGCCACCGTGGCCCAACCTAATTTGTGATTTGTGTGTAGTATCGATAGAAGCTCCTGGTTAAAGACATAGGAAAGCATCTATTTCGTTTCTCGTAAATCCATCCTTGAATTTATCAAGCATACAGTTCTTTTGTGATCAAGATTGTTTTTCCTCAATAATATACCCTATTTCTTACACATCTTACTTCTTAAGTGTTTTATGTAACGAGGTGCTATTTGTGAATATTGTGGTTAATACCTGAGTAATACATTGAAAGTGCTGCTATTCAAAGACATCGATATATATATATATATATATATATATATATATATATATATATATATATACTTCCCTAAGCAAGAGCAAAGATCTCATTACGGGATAATTTATAGCATCCTAAGTTTTTGTGAATGTTATTTACGTTTGGTTATTTTACTCTCTGTTAATTCGCTCTTCATGTAGAAAGGCAATTCTCCCTTCTTCAATAAATAATCAGTATAAATAGAAATGAATAGAGTGCCACTTCTTTTTCAGTAGCTTTGCTCTTAATGCTTAAAACTTCATACGTAGAGTATAAATTATAAATCTTTGTTGATGTACTCATAGTGGAGTAAAGCATCAGCCACTTGTCACGGATATCAATGGATGACTTAACATTCGGAAACGGGTAGCTCACTAAATACTCTGAGTATCAGAATGCAGATTAAAATTGTACGTAAAAAAGAGCTTTTGTTTGTTTGTTTTTATTTATTCAACTGAAGCTTTAATTCATTTATGCTTTTATAAGCATCTGTAAAGAAAAGCAGACGCAAAAAGTGTTGAAACTGTTCTATAGTAAGGCAGGTCGTTTTAACACTTATTGGAACTCCAGCTGTCAGGAACTCATGGAAGAAAGAAATGTACTTAGGTATTACATTTTTAAGATTTTTTTCCCTCCTTGAAATGAAGGTTATCCTAGGGTGGAACAAGAAGAAGTCGTGACTTTGAATGGGAAAAGGAGATTTCCTAAATGGAAGGGAAATAAGAGAAAGACTGTGAAAAGAAAATGGATGAGAAAAAGACATGCTGAGAAAAAAGTTTCTAGAATGGAACATGAAACAAATGCAACTTTGGTCTGAAACAAGGGACAATACAATCCCTTAGCTTTTAATTTTTTTATTTTCAAATGGATTTAACTAAGATCCAGACTATATAAAGATATTAGGTATAGCTTAGAGTACTTATCCTATATGTATCATTTCCGTATAATTTCAACGTTTTGATACTGACTTTGTTATAGCAAAAGTTAATTAAGTTCTGAAGTTTGTGAAGCACTTGAATACATAACAACATCCTCTTTTGCACTCCGTTTCTAAATTCAAACTTTCAGCCCGTTTTCCGTGGCCCAATTCACAATGCTTCTTGAATATACAGGGTTAGCCTAAAAGAAATAGACAAGTTGTACTATGTATAAAATGTTATGTATTTTTAGAAGCAAAAAGATTTTACCTGTGGTACATGCGTACATACTTGAAGTTTTGCGGCTGACAGTTTTTCTTTTGTTTCAGTGACGGGTGTGTAACGTAAGCTGCCTTGCTCTCGAACTTGACCTTGACATGGCTTGGTGAATCAAGTTGAGAAGGCGTTCTGTGTTCTGGAATATGCCAAGACAAATTCAGTTGCTGTAGTGCAACGTCATTTTAGGACAAAGTATGGAAAACAACCACCCACACGGCAGTCCATTTATGACTGGGTGCATAAATTTGAAGAAACAGGTTGTCTGTGTAATCCACAGGAAGACCTCCAGTGTCAAATGAAACAGTTGATCTCGTTCGTGCGAGCTACGCTCACAGCTCGAGGAAATCAACGACACGTGCTGGAAAGGAAATTAATATCCCTCAAAAGACTGACTCTAACATTCTACGCAAACGTCTCAAGTTCTATCCATATCGATTGCAATTACTGCAAAGTCTCAGTGAAAGTGACAAACAGCAAGGTTTAGAATTTTGTGTGTTCATACAAAGTCTTTGTGAAGAAAAAGATGACTTGCTTCAGCTGCTTACATTTGGGGACGGATCAACCTTTCACATTAGTGGTGTTGTAAACAAACATAACGTGCGTATGTGGAGAAGTAAAAACCCTCATGAGATTGTAGAGCAGATTAGGGATTCCCCAAAGATTAACGTGTTTTGTGCTGTATCGCCCAAAAAAAAGTGTACGGTCCGTTCTTTTTCCAAGAAGAAACCGTTACTGGAAGAACGTACCTGGAAATGTTGCAACTTTAGTTGATGCTACAACTTGAAGAAGATAGTGACAATTTCATATTTGTGCAGGATGAAGCCCCACCACATTGACATTCCCATGTAAGGGGTTACCTGGACAAAGTTCTTCCTAGGCGGTGGATTGGCCGTTCAACTGATGAGAACATGACTATGACACAATGGCCACCACGAAGTCCAGACCTCACACCGTATGATTACTTTCTGTAGGGTTTCATAAAAGATAAAGTGTATGTTCCCCCCTCCATCAGAGTCTGATGCAACTGAAAGAACGAATCAGAGATGCCGTGCATTGGTGGACAGTCAGACTTTGATGCGTGTTTGGGACGAATTAGACTACAGACTAGATGTTTCCCGTGTAACCAAAGGATCACACATAGAACATCTGTAGTTGTACCATAAAAACTTCCAGATGTACCCTACAACTCATGTAAGTTATATCACCATGCCATTAAAACTTTTCAGTTGGAGGACCACTAAAGTTGTCTATTTCTTTGATGCTAACCGTATGCATATATAATGTACAGTCTTGTTCAAAAGATTTGGCCACTCACTTTCTTCAAGAGGCCATATTCGGGCAACTGCACATAGGAAATGCTAATACCTTCGCTCAAAATAAAGATATCAATTTGCCAAAGAAATTCCACATTTGTTTTAGATTTGACTATAACTAAACATACAAGGCAGGGACGTCATTTGAAGAGGACAGGAGATAAGTATTGCTCTTCTGAGTTTGAGTATTACATATATTTTAATCAATTGTATATTAATGTATAATAAAACAAAAACGTGTCTCTTACGTTTATGGACAACCTTGTTCCCCCTTCCTCCAAACAAAATCTGAAATGACGCCTCTAGCACAGGGTTTCCTAAAAAAAATGTGAGTTGCCACGTTTTCTGAACAAGACTGTACATGTTAGAAGACATTACACGAACGAAGCAAACCATCATTTCATGTTGCAGGCTGCCAGGGTTCCACATAGACTAAATGCAAAGGGCACGATATGGTGCAGGCAGATTACAGGATTTAGATTTCTGGGCTTTCGGCATCTGTGGCTATGTTAGCCCGTCACGTATGAGTGATGTCGTCCCTTGGTGATCACGTTATTAAAGAAAAGGGAAGGAAGAGGCTTGAGACCTATGTGTTAGGCACCACACCGGCATTTGCCTAATATGAATGAGGAAAACGTCACTTTTTATGATGGCTGGCGGTATACGGACAAAATCTCGCGGCCGAAACATCGCCGCCCAGAATCTCGCCGGCCAAAATCTCGCGGGACAAAATCTCGCCGGGCCAAAACCTCGCCGCCCAAAACCTCGCGGGACAAAATCTCGCCGGGCCAAAACCTCGCGTGGCCAAAACCTCGCCGCCCAAAACCTCGCGGGACAAAATCTCGCCAGGCCAAAACCTCGCGTGGCCAAAACCTCGCCGCCCAAAACCTCGCGGGACAAAATCTCGCCGGGCCAAAACCTCGCCGTGCCAAAACCTCGCCGCGAATGAAACTTTTCTTTAAAATTAACCCAATGTGTTTCCTAATATTCAATTCCACATTACAAATAATAATAATAATAATAATAATAATAATAATAATAATAATAATAATAATAATAATAATAATAATAATAATAATAATAATATACAAAACATCGGGCTTACTCGGGTTATTCCCGTTTCCTCCCACTTTCTTGAGACCCGGGTTCGATTCCCGGCGGAAGCTCATGTGGTTCGGATTCCACGTTAATCAGTAGGTCCACGTCTCATATAGCCTCGCTGCTGAACGGGACGCTAAACTAAAATCAACTCAACTCAACCTCCCACTTTCTTTATTCTATCATTTCCTTCATCCTTGTCATTTACGTCTCTTTTAACCTATAGGACATAATCAAGGGACGTCGTAAAAACTCATATATTGTTTCATATTTTAATAAATATTATTAGATTTTTGTTAAAATTTTAAGTTTTTGGATGTTCCAAAGTTCACGAAACTAACCTCGTTAGTTGTCATTACTTTCCTTATGCAGACTTTCTTTCCCTATAACCAGTTTAAAAACATCCTGTCGCTTTACCTTCACATTGTAATCCTCTAATACAGAAATAGAATTTTCATATGGTATCGCGGGACTTGGTCAAATACCCGTGATACTTCTTCTGAAACAGCGTCTTTTATACCGTCATCCTTGTCATCTGTTGGAACATTTACATTTTGGTCAGGCGAGATTTTGGGTATGGCGATATTTTGGGGCGCGAGGTTTTGGCCCGGCGAGATTTTGGCCCGCGAGGTTTTGGGTGGCGAGGTTTTGGCCAGGCGGGGTTTTGGCCCGGCGAGATTTTGTCCCGCGAGGTTTTGGGCGGCGAGGTTTTGGCCAGGCGAGGTTTCGGCCTGGCGAGATTTTGGGCCGCGAGGTTTTGGGAGGCGAGGTTCTGGCCAGGCGAGGTTTTGGTCCGCGAGGTTGTCGCCGCGAGGTTCTGGCCGCGAGGTTTTGTACCCAAACCAGGACAAACGGTGGTGGAAGGACATATTGTTGTAAGTAAGTGAACATTTCAAAGTTGTCAATTCGAAAGCTTATCAGTCTCAGTCAGTATTTGATCAAACGCATAGCATATCTTTCTTCTTAGTGGTATCTTTCCTTCTATGATTTATGACACTGCGACTAAATTATGTTGATGTTCGATCCACAGAAAAACAATAAGTAAGTAAGTACTTTAAGCTCACTCAGTTGTTTTAATCTGCTGCCATTCTGACAAGGGACCATTCCGATTTGGTGAATTCAATTCCCGAAAACGATTGCTAGCACTAGATTCAGCATAAAAAAAAAAAGAAAAAAAGAGGTTGTTTAGTGGCAGACCGTATACAGGGTGGGAGATAAGGAAGGGCAAACTACAAAGATAGAACGTAGAAAATGTCTGGAAATGCCATATTAATTTTGAAACGAGTAGAGGGATTGAGGTCAAATGTTGGATATGAGGAATGCATGTAAAGCTCCACTGAATAGGTGTAAAGTGAATAATGTTTTAATAGCCAATTTTATGTAATTGGTTGTGAGAAGAGTCATCAGTGTTACAACCGGCACGTTTTGTTGGAAGGGGTCATTAATATATCAGAAACCAGAATAAGAGAGGTGTCTCTGTGTAAGCGATCATTCATCCAGTGGAACAACTTCTCATTCCGTTATATTTGCAGACATTCTTCTTGATGTTCCAGAATTTGATTCAATCTCTCTCTATCCCTCGTGCATACAATGTGCTCATGGACTGTACTACAGGGTCTCTAGTTCCTCATTCACGTCACCTTTATCACAGCATTGACACATTGCCATAGTGTGGAACGTCTCCTGTTACAGAGGTCTCAAACTGTATTAGCCACTATTGATTGCAATAGACGGTGTGCGTCAAGAGTCATATGTCACATGACTCCTTTCCCGTATATTCTTCTTTCGCTATGTCCAACATGGCGGCTTTCCCCCCCATGATTCACATTACCTATTCAGTGGAGCTTTACATGCATTCCTCATATCCAACATTTGACCTCACTCCCTCAAAATTAAAATGACATTTTCTACGTTCTGTCTTCGCACTTTGCCCTCATTTATCTCCCATCCTGTATATGGTCTGCCACTAAACATCCTCTTTTTCTCTGTTTCTTTAGGTACTGAATCCAGTGATAGCAATCATTTTCAGCAATTGAATTCACAAAATCGGAATGGTCCCTTGTAAGTACCTTATTGACTAAAACTTATTTTAACACAGAACTTTAGATGGCAACTGACTTAAACTTTTCAACTCTTTTTTTTTTTTTCCTCTCAAACCTCCGGAATTTCATCATGAGTCCCTTTCATATGGGCATCATTGTCATATTTACTTGGTTATACGTTTAAATACTTAGTTACAATTATCTGAAGGAATTAAAAACATTCTTACCTTAGTATTAACTTTTCTTCTCTGTAATGTCTTCTATCTATCCTATTTGAACAAATGCAAGACACAGTTACATAAGCAGTAGTACCATAAAAGTAAATAAGTTGATAATTGCGTTGTTTGCTTTCATTATGTTTATTCATGCAGCATTTTTGTATCCATGGATTCGACTTATGTTGATTTAAAATTCACATCTTTGTAATAATATGCTTCATTGTTTTTTTAAAAAAGGACAATTACAATATTTCGATTACCATTTTATAGACCCACTATAGAAATAAATGTATAATATCGTAAGGGTAAGCATAATGCTAATCTATTTTCAACATTCAAACTTACAGTATTAGCCTGTCTTGTATATACTCACCAATATTATTTGAGTTAATACTTCATTTCTTTAAAATATTTTGAATGCTGAGATCCTTGTTCATGACTAGCGTAAATGACGTCAAAAATATTCATAATAAATTTCAAAATAATATCTTAAACGCTTTAAAACATCCTTTCACAAAAGTTTCGGTTTGGACCCTATGTTATGCGTCACAATAGAAATCTTGATATTTTCATTATTACATTAAAACTACAATATCTGAACTATTAAGCACAGAGTGATAAATAAATAATATTTGTAATTAATATTCTGTGTATGTTTAGCATAATGATTTTTCTTGATCTTCGTTATATGATAGCTTCAGATTTCGCGAAATCAGCTCAACATATCTCCGACATAGTTAATTCTTTCTACCATATCTCCAGTGAGTTTAGTTCGTTGTAGGTACCTCCATTGTGCTTGTTTATTTTTATATAAACATCTCTGTTATGGTTAGTTTTTTCACATAAAAAATGAAATGAAATCTTTAAGTTTTACGTCCCACGCTAATTCCGGTTAGGCTAAAGGAGACGGTGATGATGAGAGTTGAGTGAAAATGGCGGAATGGAGAAAGTGGGAGGAAACCGGAGAACTCCGAGAAAACCCACGAGCACGGTGTTTGTCCACCACAAAGTCCACACGGCGCGAGCTGGGATCGAACCAGGGACCCCAAGTACCGGAGGTGAACGCTCTACCACTGAGCCACCGCGCCCCCAGTGTTTTCACATAGGCTATCTACATCATACATGCACGTAGCCAGGATTTCGCAATAGGGGGGGTCCGTGACGAAATACTATGGTTATCACATCAGGGGCTCGATCATTCTAAACTATTTTACTGGCAACATATATTCGTTCGTTTAGTCAGGATTTCGTAGTGGGGGGGGGAATGACATGAAGTACTGTGATTACACACCAGGGGATCTATCAATCTACACTATTTTACTGGCAACATAGCCATATTGGCCTTTTAGGACAATAAAATGAGGATATGTTAGTAAGTATTTTAATAAAAATGAAAAAAAACTTTCCGAGGTCATTCGAACTCGGATCTACTTGTCTTCTTTCTTCTTCTTTTTTTCTTATCTTCATTTAATGCCATTAACGTAGCAACGAGATCTCTTTCGGGAGTAAAGACATCCTATAAAATTGATTAGTGTTGCCGTGAAATTCAAAATGGCTCATATTATTGGTGATTCTGGGCATTTCTTAAGTTCTACCTGAGAGTCTATGTTATCCATGGAGATAGATGGAATTTGGTATGCTTCGTTACAATAATATTCATTTTCAACTTGACTTCTCCCCGTTTCCTCCACACAAAGCTCCTCATAAGAAAGAGTAACCAAACGCTTGTTGTAGCTTTATATTTTTGACGCTGATTCATCTTTTTCTCAGACATTTTTGTTTTATCCTTTCTTAATGTTTTTCATTTCTGGATCCGAACGGAGGGTCCGGACTCCCCGGACCCACCCCTTGACTACGTGCCTGCATCATATCCAATTCTTTCTACACATCTCCGTTAAGTTTAGTTCCTTCGACATAACTCCTTTATGTTTATTTCTTTTTACATCTCCTCATTACGTTTATTTCTTTTTACATAGCTACATTGTGTTTAATTCTTTCTACGTATATATCTTCAATATATCTATTATACTTAACTTTTCATTCTATTTATTTTCGCTTTTGTTTCGCATTGCTTTTAAATACTAATTCTGTTGTTTTTGTTCTTTACTAGCTAAAGTACCTGTTCTTCGCACGGGGAGGAGAAGGTTTATGGAATATATTGTATGGAAAAGAAATCAGTGAAATAAATAAATAAGGAACAGTAATGTCTTTCATGTTGTCCCTATCTATATCGGTGAAATATATATAAATAAAGAGGAGTAAGGGCCTAGCCCTTTCAATATGAGTGAAATATATAAATACCGAAGAGCAACCCCTTCGGTGTTGCCACTGCCAGTTCCCAGACCAGCTGCCGTGTTCCTTCTTGCCTAAACTTGGATTCAAATGACATCTGGACTGTCACCAATCAGCTTAGCGATCCCGAAAACTATGAATATTGACAGGGAATAGTATTAGTATTGACAGGGAATAATATTAGTATAAAAGCATTGATGTTGACAGGGAATGGAAATGGAAGTTTTGGATTTATATGCACAAATTTCGTATATTTTTACAATTTCATGAACCTAGTTAATGCTTTACAATTTCCAAAATATAAAATGATATTCCATATTTAGATCATTTTCTTTACCACCCCTGTTCTACGCTTCTGTGTAACCTTTTTTGTAAACTGACCATGAACACAGAAAAAAAAAATCTTCTATGCCATGTATCTTGTTGTGGCTGATTGGTTCGGACATTTTCAAACACAAAAGCAAACATGCATGTTCTGTTGAAGTACATGAATAGCCAGATAATAAACAATTCAAAGTACAGTACATGTGTCATGTGCTGTTGAAAGTGTTTTTTTTTTCCTCGAAGGGTATATTTAATGCTATTTTACTAGCATCAGACAGATATACTTAAATCTCACAGAGAGCGATGAACAAGCTAGCTGTGGTGGGTGAAATTGTCACGAAAACACAACTAATTCTCTAGTGTGTTGTAAGTGAAAATTTATATTATGTAGTGCAAGACTTCGTGCCTATATTTCAGGATGTATATATATATATATATATATATATATATATATATATATATATATATATATATATATATATATATATATATATATATATATATATATATATATATATATATATATGCAAAAGAGAGAGATGGTAAGGGATGTTCGTTTACACTGGAAACGAAAAAAAAAAGTATAAAATAAAAAAAAAATGGAGCAATGTTTCACCTCTCTCTTTGGCATGTACGGGACCAGAACGGATATCGCCGTCAAAGCATCTGATGTTGACTCAATATATGAGAACCTGATGCAATTAAAGCAGTGCCTCCTAGGGACGGAAGGAAAAGGAGGAGGAGGATGAGGCGTTTAATTCCGGCAGCAAAAGGCGAGCAGCATTGCGCGTCGTGCCAGAGTGATTTAAGTGGTGTACCCTTGCCATTCATTGACTCAGTCGACAGAAGCGAGTACTTCTCTACTCTCCTCGATGGTAAATTGGGTCGACCGCCAAGCACTTTGCACTATATACTTTGCTTGCTTGCTTTTTCTATGCCTTCCTATTTGTGTGTGTGTCGTGTGATTTTCCTTTGCTTTCCCATCCTACCTTACTCTTTTTCACATCACCACCATTTTTATTTTCTCTCTCTCTTTTTTTTTTCCTCTGGAAAATTGAGTCACCAAAGAAGATAGGGCAACTTTTAATGGGAAAATGTTAGTGTCTTTTCTCTCTCTTTTGGAACGAAATTAAATTTAAACATTCTTTCCCAACAACTGTGTCTTCTCTTTTTCATTCTTTCGAGATACGTACTAGGGTCAGATCCAAACGCGATCATTTCTAATTTCTTTGCAATTGTTGATTTGAATCAAAGGTCTTTAGTGTACGTCTATATTCCAGTGGCGTTTACAGAATTTCATCAAGGGAGAATTTAAACACTCAATTTCATCAGGACATACGGGATGTTTGTATTCAAATATTAATACGATAAATCTCTATTTTCCCATATTATCTTCTAGTAGGGATTGGATTAAAAATTGGCAACTTGTCTTTCAGTATGTCACTGATTTAGTTTACTATAGACAAATACATGAATTAGGTTTTTGATTTTATGTTTTAACTTGTTACTTGATAATATTTGGTGGAGAGTAAATAAAGAGTCATTCAAAAATGTCTCATTTTGGAATTCATGTAAGTGACTGAAGAAAAAAAATAGTAATCCGCAAACTTCACTGAATATAACTGTCTGTAAAAGTACTTGAATTCTTTTAATATTTTCCACTTCTGATTTTACTAGGTACTTAGAAACATTAAGGAAATTTGATGAATCATTTAATATTACATACCATACATGTTCTTCGTCGTCGAGCATCTCAAGTTCTTGAATTCTGGCAAGTAATTAAGTGCAATAAGATGATTAATATAGACTTATCTCAAACTTGAGCAACTTAAATTTATAAAAATGGGATTTATAACTAATGCAAATACATTCAAAACACACTAAAAAATCTGATCTATATTTCAATATAAACTCTTAAAATTGCTAGAAATTTTATGGTGAAACATTTGTCAATTGAACACCAGATTTTCAGGTATCTTAATACATATACGTATACGAACTTCCTTTGAAGAAGTTATTATAGAATTCGTATGTCCCTAACAATTTTCAATAAATGCCGTATTATACATACGCCAAGGGTGCTCCTCTGATCCCCTTTCCCTTCCACAAGGTACGTGATAGCCACACCTTAAGTTCTCCCAATAAGTAGCACACAGACACGTTATCTACTATTAAACTTTCTGAATGATTCTAATTTTATATCAAAGTATATCCTTGATTCATAAGTATGTTTTGCTACTCTTATTGTCCACGCAATGAGTCGAAACAGAATTTTTCGTGACGAGATAAACGGCAATACAGTTCTTCCAATAGAAACATACTTTGCAAGACGAGATATAATTTTCATAGCAACTTTTTTTTTTTTTTTGACACGAGATAGCCTCAGCTCCTGTCTAGTAGGCAACCTTAGTTGTTCGTCTGACTTAAATTAAATTTTTCATCTTCGGCATCGTCTTTAAAATTTCAATGATATACTTTGCGTCGTGACGCTTCCTTGTCATGTCCTTCACCCTCAGAACACAAAGGGCTGGTCACCTTCCACAAAATTTACAAAATTATGTGTTTGGCATTAACACAGGAGGAATTTAGTTATAATACCGCAATATTTACCTACATTTTGTAGAGTGATATTTACTCGTTAGTTGAGTTTGGTTTAAGAGACAGTATTTTCATGTAGCAGTAAAGAACTATTTTTTTTTTTTAATTTGACTCGCAATGTTTTGTTTTTTCGTGTTTACTTAACATCGAGAAAAAAATTGGGAAGGTTCTTAAATTAAGAAGGTGAGAGGTTAAAACGGCCCACTGACTCTACTCCAATGCCATCTGGTGTCTGTTTCACAGATGTACTAGTCGAGCAATTCTAGTGTAGAATAGGCTAGACTTACAAGGATAGCAAATTTAAGATAACAGTACTAGTAATTTGCTTATCGGCACTTTAATCAACTTCTAGATAGAGCCAGTGTGGCCACAGGAATCAGTAATAATAATAATTTATAAAGGGAGTGAAGGAAAGGCCTCCAGCGCCTACAATCCTAGTATTTGACTGCTGGAGCTAAAACCCTAGCTTAGTGTATTTCTCAGCCAGGATGACAGGCAACTAGATTCGAATTCGAATTCAGGACGTCACGATTGCTAAGCAAGAACGCTAAACACTAGTCTGCCCACATTCGATTACTAGTGATTTTTACTACAATCATAATGCTTTCCGATCCATATTTTATGATTTGTGAAAAAAAAAATACTGCAAAACTTTAAAGTTTTGTGAAACAAACTTTTTAATGGCTGTAGCCTCTTATTTTTTTTTAAAGTAATTTAAAGTCAATTTAAATTTCATAGATATCCAGATAAGGAGGAGTCCTATAGAACTGAGCTAATAGAGAAGCAATAGATGATCATGTACTTGTAAGTGAATACTTATAGACCAGTTACATTAGTAAAATTGGCCTTGATTTTATTATTAAATTATCAAATGAAAATAGATACAGCGGTTTTTCTTTTATCCTTTTGTTTTCTTCATTAAATATTAATGGTCTTGTTTTATCTTAACTCTTCTTTTCGTTGCCCTCAATATCTTTGTACGTTTATTTCTTTGTTTAATTATACAGAGAAAAATATTCACATTTCATTTCAAAATAAGCGTACAATAAAGACGTGGTGTGTTCTGCTTAAACATATAGTATCTTTATTTGCTATTAAAAAATTCCAAACCAATTTTAGTGTTTCAACTTTTCTTTGAAACAAAAAATGAACCTCATTTTCTTTTCTTTTCCGCAATTCTGTGTTGACAGTATCAAGTTTCAAACATGAATTTTTTGAAGAAAAGAGTTTCTTTCCTATACTTCATTCACTAGGAAAATGAAATATTCGTTTTATCTGCTTATTTTATTACATAGAATACTACGATACATCTGCAAACTAAATTCTGTTTGTAATATTCCTTACAAAGTATTCTGTGTATGAATTCTAAACATTATTCTTTCTTTGTTGTCGTATTGTAGACGTGTGCTTTTCGTTGGTTCAGTCACTAACGCGCGTGCCTTTGGTTCACGAGGCTCCAGATTTGATTCCCGGTATTAGAGCGTAGAATGTACTAGAATGGCTCATATAGTATTGTAAAAAGAAAAAGAAAACTGTTTTTTCTGTTGAAGTTTTTTTTTTCTATAAAAACGCAGTATTTTTTCACGTGTTTAAAATAGACCCTGTTTTGTTTCCTGTTCTTTTTCTTTTCCAGTACAATAATTCCTTCGCTTCTTTACAAATAACGCATAACCTAAACACTATTTGAAAGTTGTTTGGACAAGTACAAAGTACTACGTCCTAAGTATATGTCATTCACAGTACAGTGAAACCTATCTATATTGGTCACCATCGGTACCATTTAAAAGTTGGCAACGTAAACAGATGGTCAAGTTCAAAAAATAAATGTATTTTGAAGCAAACTCAATTATAGAGAGTAATGTAACGGTTTCTAATGAATGAATGAATTATTATTTACATATTACTTATTACTATTTCGTATATATATATATATATATATATATATATATATATATATATATATATATATATATATGTGTGTGTGTGTGTGTGTGTGTGTGTGTGTGTGTGTGCGTGTGTGTGTGTGTGTGTGTGTGTACAGTGGCGGATCTAAGGGGGGCTATAGGGGCTATAGCCCCCCTTGACGCTCAGATATACACTGGATAAAATGGGCTTCAATCCTGCTTTACACTGGATAAAACGGCAAAATATGGTTTAGCCCCTCCCTTGATCATATCCTGGATCCGTCTCTGTATATGTATACCCTATACACGTGGACCATATTATACAGGGTGCACCATTATTATTTTATATCCCCTTGTAACTTTTAAACTAATAGAGAAAGAAAAACACTGACATTTCATTAATAACCTCAACATTTGGCATAAGTCATTTCCATTAATAAGTGCAGTACAAGATTATTTAAGGAATTGGGACGAGAAAGTTAGTGCGGTGCCCTATCTTTTATTTATTTGAATTTTTTAAAACTTTAAAATGAGCCTTGACTTTTCTTCAATGTATATAATTTTTGAAACGTCAGGAAATGTAAGGAGGAACAATAATGTGCTTTTCAATATTGCTTTATTATAATTTTAAGAACCTCAAATTGTTAATTCAACTAGAATGAAAATACACTTTAAACAATCAGTTTTTCATTAATTTGGTGACACAAAATATTAGAGGGGGGGGGGGGCATAAGTTCAAATTGCATTGCTGTTAATTTTCTAAATTTACATTAGAAGCTATGTAGTCTCAGCACATTCTAAGCGCCATCTTGTTTTCTATTTATTTTCACATATATTTTTTCACATTTGTCTGAAAAAATTGTTTTAGAAAAAAAAAAAAAAAAAACAGAAATTCGTAAATTCTTTCTTTTAGAAACTTACATTTTTTCTCGTATTTATAACTCTAGATGTAAATCCTACCTTAAACAGGAACATGGTTTCTTCGTAAGTTATTTAGAATTAGAATTATTCATTGAATTTTAAGATTTTAGCGTTTGTTTTTGGTTTGCTCCACGTTCAACAATTATGACATGGAAACTGTAAACGATTGGCCTGTTAAGGGTCCAGAGCCCGGCCCCGTGTCTAAGATAAATACGCTAACATGAGTAAACATTCCGTGAAACTTAAAAGACGTAGAATAAATAAAATACAGATATATTTTATGGTATAGACAAAAATTCAGTATCTCTTCTTTAGCAAGTGGCTCAGTGGTAGAGCGCTTACGTCTGATGCGAAGGGCTCTAGTTCGATCGCAGGTATTTGAGTTTGTGATGGACAGTAATGTGTTTGGGGCTTTTCCTTTGGGTTCTCCTGTTTTTCTTCCTACCTTTTCATTCATAATTATCATTCATTTTTCATAATCATTCGGTCTCATTAATCACCCGTCATCTTTGAACTACAAGTGCTTAACGTGGAACGCAAAATTCGAAAGATTTCATTTAATGGTTTTGTTTCCTTCAGAGAACGAGGGAGACACGGTAGCTCATTGGTATAACGCTTACCTTTTGTGCGTTGAGTCCCTGGTTCTATCCCCGGCCAAGTAAGTTTGTGGTGGACAACATCGTACTCAGAGCTTTTTCGGGGGTACTCCCGTTTCCTCTTAATTTCTCATTCCACTCATTCTTCCATTATCATTCACTTGCTTTAATCATCATCTCCCTTAGCCTAATGGGTATAATCATGGGACATTGAACTCAAAGATTTTCTTTATTTCTTCACAGAGCGAAAGTTAATAGATGGAAACACTAACTATATCAGAGTTTCTAAACAACACGAAGAGAGAAAAAGAATGAGATTTAGAATAATAAGAAAGATAGAAAATAAAAAAGATCACGATGGGTGAAGAAATGGTATCATGTTTAGTGTAGGAGGACAAATAGAGAAAAGGGACAATAGACACACGAAGCAGTGTCAAACCCCCTCATTCTCTCTCGGTGTCTGACCCCCTCCCATTACAGAAGTAACAACAAATTCAGAAAGGGTAAAAAAAAAAAAAAAGGCTTTCCAATGTCATGGAACAAAACAAGGAGAGATTGCGGTAAATCATAAGAGGAATACGAAGAATAATGGGGAGAGGGGAAGGTGGAAGAAAAGTGATAAATACTCAATCCCGTATCACTCCACGAGGCTACATAAATCTGAAACCCTCTCATAACATTCTTCCAAATCTTGCCACATGCTATTGTGTTCGCAAGAAAGGATTCCGGACCGCCTGCAGATCATTTAGCATAAGGTGCGTATACTTCTCTTTTTTTATTCTTCTTTTTTTTATTTTTCTATATCACTTCTGAAGAAGAGGGCACGCGCTTGTATCTACAGAGAAACAAGATTCTCTCTTGTTAAGTTTGCTGTTGTAGGTTTCCAACACTAGATACTTTTTTTTTTTTTGTTATTGTTGTTGTGTTGATGGTAAAACATATATTTATATATTTTTTTCTTTTCCACCCTTTTCTCTACCGAAATCCAGACTTTTTTCTGTATGTGCACAAGTTCCGCTCGAAGTACTGCCCTCTAATATACATAGATTCTTTGTTCACAATCTGCCAAAGGAAATTTTTTTGTGAACTTAAAAAATATAGCTTTTTTTTTTTTTAAAAAAAAACATTACACATGTATGCAGAATATGCACACAATTTTAAATACAGTCGAGTCTCGACTATTCGGGTCGCGACTATCAGCCCTAATTTTTAAAAAAATGTCTCCATAATGAAAAGAGAAATATTTTTTAAAACTATGAATTCGACTTTTAACGCCTTCATAAAAACGCTACTTTCCTCTTGCCAAGGAGAACTGGTCACCTATCAAGGACTTTTTCAAAAACTTCACATTGCAAGTTTTTTGAATTTTAGATGTTTGTGTATCATTTATTAATGAAGAGTAAAATAAGTTTAAATGGTTTTTTTTATGAAGTAGAACTATGTTTTATGATAAGATTTCGTTAATTTTAAAGTTATGTGTATGCGCAGATACACACACAGAAAAAAAGAACGTGTGTGGCCTACGTAAAAACGTAGGTTACATGCGTAAATCTTATAGTTTTTGGACTTAAAGGACGGCTATATGTAACATCCTGAAAGGACGGCTATATGTAACATCCTGAAAGGACGGCTATATGTAACATCCTGAAAGGACGGCTATATGTAACATCCTGAAAGGACGGCTATATGTAACATCCTGAAAGGATGCCGATATGTAACATTCTGAACGGACGGCTATATGTAACATCCTGCAGCATACGTACAACTGAAAACGTATTTTTATATTTTCTGTATAAGTGTATCTACATGGACTTTCCGTGATGAAGAAAGAACTGGTAAGGACTGGTATACGCGGTAAGGATATCACATACAGATGGACGTATGTAACATATAGCTGACGTATGTAACATACGTATACGTATGCAATACAGGAAGACTGTGAAATGCCAGACATCCTGCAGCTGTATGATATAACATCTAAGCGGGTAAAAGGTAGTACATATGTAGCATATGAATAATGAATGCTTCGTACATATTTCCGTAGTAAACATATAGATTCCGTATATTTTTTCTCAGGACATCATTTTATGTTTCCTACAATAAAGTTTGACATTGGAAAAAAATTATCTTAAAATGTGTACAATATTTATATTCTTTTATTTCCTTTTTCTGTATGTTTTTTTTAAATACAATATAATTTGCATCAAACATTTATTCAGTATTGACCTAAGAAACCAGAGGGTATGAGTAATAGCAGGTTTTCTTATGAAGGGTGTGTTTTTAATAGTAAGTGTGGGGTAGAGAGAGAGGCAGAGAGTGAGAATTATTGAACTCCGCCCCCAGCCTACCCTTCAGTCACATTAGACCGAATATTCGGAAGTGTATTGTATATCAACTCTTCCGGAAAGTTTTGTCCGTTTTTACAACACAAAATTCTGTTCGCTTCCAAACATTAACAATGTATAAATTAATATACGTTATGTATTCCTATTGTATGAATAGTAAATGATTATAAAAATGTTGTTGAATTATTTTTCTAGATTCCTTACTGGATCTGTTCCCCTAAAATATATTTGTCGATGAAGTTCATTTTCTCATAATTGTATATTGTATGAGTTCCAGCAGTCGAATAATGTAACAGATGCCACTAAATCTTTGTGCATTTGGAGAGGGTGTGGTGCCTGATCGTACATACAGAAAATGGTTCGAGAAATACAAGAGGGGAGATCTAACACTTGAAGATGAATCACGCTCTGGGAACCTTCCGTGATTAATAATGATGTTATTCGCAATTGTTTATAGAAGAGGCATTTTGACTACATTAGAAATAGTTTCTGACCGTGTCAGACACTTGGGGTTTGTGAAATGATATTCCAAATGGATTCCGCATAAACTGTCTGAAAAGACAGTACCGTGTGACTGTGAGTTGTTCTCTTCAAGCTAAACATAGAAATGAAACATTTCAGAGTATGTAATAACTGGGGATGAGAACTGGATAACCTGCGAGAATGAAGTTAGGAAAAGAGTTCACCGTCAACCAAGCCAACCTGTTACCTCTACACCAAAACAAGAATTATCTCCAAAAGAAGAGATTGTTGTTAATATGGTAGAATATGAGAGAATCAATTCATCATAGGTTACTAAAGATAAACAAAATTATCAATTCTTATAACTACTGCCTTCAATTGAACGAATTGAATGCAAAAATAAAAGTAAAATGGCCAGCTGTAGCGAACAGAAAAGATGTCATTCTTTTGTATAATAACGCAAGATCTTATGCTTGCTTACTCACCCAGCAGAAAGTAGCGGAGATTGGTTGGGAAGTTTTAAGTTGAGACTCAATTACTTTATTCATCTATTATTGCTTCCACAGATTACCAGCTCTTTTTGTCACTTCAAAATTTCTTAAATCAATACCAAAAGGTCATTTGAGGACTTCAGTGTATGAATACTCGTCAATTTCCTGCTACTGACCTATCACTTGTGATTGATTACGATTATATATATAGTGTGTGTGTGTGTGTGTGTGTGTGTGTGTAGGGCCGGAAGGAGTCATGGAGTCATCTAGCAAAACAACATTCTTTATTCACACCACTGATTCCTAAAGCATTAAACACATTAAAAATTTAATTCAACTATAGTGATAGTTATTGGTGTACTCCAGGGCTGGATTAACCCATATGGAGGCTAGAAAAAATATGTGGCCTCTGCTACTTACATTTTTGTAAAAATACAGTAGGAAAGTTAAGGAAATATGTTTCATATTTTATTTTATGATGATGATTGTATCTTCATGATTCTTCTTAGCCAATTTCGATTTTGATCAGAGTGGAGGCCCCTGTCCATCTGGAGGCCCGGACTCTAGCTCCCCTAAGCCCCCGCCTTAATCCGGCCCTGGTGTACCCCGTCAGGAAGTCCTGGATCCAGCCCTACATACTCAAAAGGAGAAAAAACTGTAAAAATTAAAGATATGTTGCGAAAAGGTTTGAAATAAATAACAACATATATATTTATAACAAGAAAATACTTAAAAAAAAACAAAAAAACAAAAAACATAATAGTAACTCATGACAGGAACAACTCAAAAAGTAAAACCTTCAGAATATGGTTACCACTGCAATAAGAGTGCGAATATGATTATCAGAGGCCGAATTATCCCATAAAACCTGATTAAGAATATTAAGTGTCCCAAAACGTTTTCTGAGATCTGAGTATCCTGAGATTCTATAAGAATATGCCGAATACTCAGTGAGCCGATACAATGTTCTTGTCCAATACGCAAGCGTGTCAGGATTACGTCATCTTGGCGATTAGTACGTGATGACATCTGAGCGATGGACGCATATTTGCGACAACGACGATGATTTTCTACTATTTAAGAGAGTATTATCTCTATTTTTTAAATCTTTTATTACGATAGACCGATAACTACTAAATATTTTTGGACGACCTATTAGAAGAGCTACATTATATATTTAATACTTAAGTTAACAGATAATAACGTTAACTTTTTTAATCTAACGTAAGGGTGTTAGTTTTCTTTTAATCTCCTTTCTATTCCTTTTTAATCTAACTGTATCACTAGAGAAAAGAACAAACATTAGGAAATAAGTTCGAGTTTTTTTTTTATAAAGTTCTGTTTTTTTTTTTTAAATCTTATTCGTAAATTTTCGTTCCTAGCACGTAGAAGTAAAGGAAAAAGTTATTTATTAAAAAAAAAAAAAAGACCTCTCCTTCACTTCGTGTGTTGTTGTGTTTTATCCACACCCTTCGAGTCTCTCTCTCTCTCTCTGGGCTCTATGACCTGGATCGTCAGGGAAAAAAAAAGAGTTTTCGAGTACTTTTTGAAAAGTTTTTGGTGTGGAGATGTAGTCTATTCTTGGTTTTCTCCAGTAACACTTTAGAAGCAAGGTAAAAGAACACCACCAAATACAGAAATAAATATAAAAAGAAAAAAGAGCAAACACAGCAGGCTCCAGGCTTAGTTTTTGCTGTTGACGCTCTCGCATACAAATTACTTCCTCCCCCCCTCTTCTTTTGTAGATTTTCCCTTTTCCTACGTTAGAGGAGGAAAACCAAGTTTTCATAAATATGATTTGCTATTTCCTTTTTTGTCTAATTATATATATGTTCTTCTGTTTGTAAGAAAAACTGAAATAACTCTATTACGAAGACACAAGTGATACTTTTCTTTTTTAATAGTCATTCCAATTAAAGTTTTTAAAAATTTTTTTTTTAAAGAAGAGTTGGGAAGTGTATCATGAGAAATATAGTAAGTCATATATGTTAATAGGATTTCCAGGTGCTATCTATTTTGTATTATTATTTTGGAGTCATGATAGAAAAAACTACAGGTATCTTTTTTTTTAAAAAATCAATATTGGAACAGATTTAATAAACGTTTTCTTTGCCCTTCTTACCAAAAAAGGTTACTTTTAAACGTTCGTTTGCTCGCATATTCGTGCGTTAGGGCATAATCCGTACTATGTAAGGAGCAAATAAAATAAAATCTTAAAGTTCTACGTCCCACAATTATGAACGCTAGGCTAAAGGAGACGGTGATGATGTGAAATGAATAAAATGGTGGAATGAAGAAAGTGGGAGGAAACTAGGGAACCCTCAGAAAAACTCCACACACGGTGTTTGTTCACCACAAAGTCCTATTGGCACAAGCTGGGATTGAACTAAGGACCCCATCCACCAGAGGTGAACGCTCAACCACTGAGACTTGTTTTTTCAAGGCTTGGGATTTTTTTTTCTATACGTTGAATAGATTCTCACTACTCAGAAACCACAAGTTACTATAGGTATTTTTTTTCTATATTTCATGTAAAAATGTTAAATATTTCAAGCGAAACAAAGGAGACCATTTCCAATCTATCTAATAAGATCTGTTCAATTTCAATTGAAGATCCTCCAAACGTAAATTGTGAAATCAACCAATTTCATGAGTTGCGTTTTTTTTTTTTTAAATCTTTAACTCCATTATATATTTTCCCTTTCTGTCCGTGTATCCGTCCGTCCGGGAGATAAAATTCTCCAGAACAACTTGATACGTTTCCAGAATTTTGCATAGGATATAGGGGGTCAAAACCTAGGAGTCGAGTTCGTTGATGGAGGCGATAATAAAACCGGAAATGGTAGAAGTTAACGATTTCCGATTTTTTTTAAAACATTGGTCTCTAGCAGAAACAATAATAGATACCAAGAAGCGATTTCCTGCAATCGGTTAAGCATTTAAAGAATGCAATTTATCTCTATCCATAAGTCTCTACTAAAACCGGAAATGATAGAAATCTACTACGACTTCTGGTTTCAATATTGATCTACGTGAAGCAAAAATATGAGAGCATGAAGCTATTTCTATAAATCAATTTAGCATTCTAGGAACAGATGTCTTATTCTCTCTTAATCCTCTGTTCAAAACCGGAAGTGGCAGAAATCAACCACTTCTAGTTTTAATATTTATCGCTGTAGAGTACAAACGGTAATAGAGAGCAAGAAAAGGTTTTCTGCTATCAATTAAATGTACTGTATGAATAATATATTTTCTCTCCACTCTAATATCTGCTAAGATATCTACTACCATTTCCGATTTCAATATTAATTGATAAAATATCACGTTAATTCGAACTAAATTCCTTCATATAATGTACTCGTGACACAGCTACTTGTTTATTTTTGTCTTTAATTTTTTTTATGGCTTATGGTTACACCTTTTAAGCTAAAGGAAACAATTAGGAATAAATAATGATAATAAAATAAACGGTAAAAGAACAAATGCATAACTCACATGCTCTAAGCGGGTTTCCAACCCGCGACAGAGAAATCTTATGATCAATATTGTAATGTCTTAGACGCTCAAACATGTCAAATAGATCATGTGTTTCCTCTTCTCATTAAAAAGAACATGTCGCAAAGTGAAAAATAAATAAATAAACAAAATAAATATATTTATTAATATTAGCTCATATTGAATTTTTTTAGTTTCTTTTAAAAATAAATTATTTCCACAAAGTGAAAAAGTAAATAAAACATATAAATAATAAATAAACTCTAGTAGATAGCAATCGTTAAAAACTGCCGTTACCTGTGAAGATGCTAGCGAATTGACTTAATTAACAATCTCAGCCGAGATCATCGATCTAGCTTCTATTGTAAAAAATCACAAATTCAAAAATCCGCTTCCGTTCAAGAATTATTACATTAAATTCAACATCTTCAAATTAGTATAGGAACCACAATTAGAAACGCATCCAAGCGTGCGCACTTTTACCATTTGTAGGCGCAGGCTCATTTAATTAAAAAGATCATAAAGTAACATCCAAAATTAAGTGATCCGGGGACCAACAAATCCTTACAACAAGTGAAAATTTCGTTTCACTCGTGCCGGCCAAGGTAGCAAACAGCAGGAATGCGCTTCCTCGCAACTTGCTCAGGAACACGGATAAACCACCTACAAGGAAAGTTAATAACTAACGGCATGCGACAATTAACCAAGTGGATGAGTTAAAACACTGAATTAAAAATCACAGTATTTATTAGGCCACTCATTTATACGTACAAAAGTATATTACAGTATAGAGTGATTAAATATTCGTCCATCGTTCTTTCAAAATAACGATACTTACAGTTATTTCAAGCAGTAAAGCACATATTTCTCCTTCTTCTTTCTTCACGTTGGGAGCCCATTACTTGTGCCTTCTGTCGTCGAGTCAGTGGCGGATCCAGAGGGGGCGATTGTCCCCCCAGAAGAGGAGACTTTCTTATTTTATATATATAAATAAAACCCATCCAAGAGTTTGGAACTCTTAAAAGTAGCTCTAAGTAGTAGTATTACAACCCCCCCTCAGAAATCCGCCCTGGATCCGCCCCTGCGTCGAGTTCCAATAAAATGGACGAATTGCTCCTGCTGCTCGTAGATTATAGCTGCTTCGTAGGCTCGTCGACTAGATAGCAACGTTGCCAGTCTGTTGTGTGACGTCACTCGGGTGGCTGTGTGTACATTATCTGAAGAATTCTGTGGAGGAGATTACCACACACTGGCATATTCCCAAGAGCAGTATTTCAAAGATCCCAAATTTGAGATAATTTTTCTAGTGACTTCATAGACGAATATAGTTTTAAACTAGTTTCATTTGGATTCAGTAGGCCTCAAATTAAATAGTATAAAAAATATAATTAGAAATTGAGAGATATAGTGGAAAAAGTTCATAACCCACAAGCAAGGACCCTCTCCCCGAAATACCAACTTTACCGTATATTTAGTCTAATATTAGAGGTGATTTTAGAAATTTTTATGTAATTTATCCTCACATTGATTTTGAAGCCTCCCGGGAAGCTTTGGAACCCACAAAAATAAATAAATAAATAAATTCCTGCGTACGCCCCTATCCACAAGAACCAAATTGTTGGATAAACGTGATTGAAACTATAAATTAGTGTATAAGATAGCACGTCTTGCTACTTGGTCGAGTTTCCCTTTTTAATAGATCTTTATATAATATGCAAAAAATCTATAATAATTAGTAGGATAATTAAATTATTCTGAGGAATAAAGTTTACCAAGGTTTTTCCACCACATCCCTCAATTTATCCAACTGTGGGTATTTTGTACTGTAGTGGCATAATCCAGTGACGGCTCTAGGAGGTAAACACTGGGAGGAGGGGCAGCCATAACCCAAACTATGGTAGATACACCATGAGTTTA
The DNA here is from genome assembly GCF_964235325.1 of Thermobia domestica. Taxonomy (NCBI): domain Eukaryota; kingdom Metazoa; phylum Arthropoda; class Insecta; order Zygentoma; family Lepismatidae; genus Thermobia; species Thermobia domestica. Next base: position 163,694,299 of record NC_137455.1, on the reverse strand, counting down.
CTATAAACTTTCAAAAATTTATAAATAATAGCATAAATTATTTTCTTTACTCAAAAACCTGGGAGGGGGCTAGGCCCCCTGGCCCCAGGCTAGAATCGCCACTGACATGATCATTAGCGCTTTGCTAATATTAACTGGTCTTCAGATTTTTTTAAAAAAAATAAACTGTTACTGCAAAGTAAGAAAGTAGATAAATAGATAATCTAAATAGTAAATAATATAAATAAACATATTAACTGATCTTTAGTTTTTTTTATTTAAAAAAAAAAGAAAGAAACAAAAACAAGATAATGCTTTTCTACTCACGAATTATAGTTATGCAAAACTGCTCTCTAGACAAACAATAGCTACTGCTCTAAATGAATAAAGCATTCCTACGGGCGTGGTTATTATGTAAATGGGTCTTCTGCGCGCAGTACTTTACGTGTAATGTCCGCAGTTATCAGCAATGAATGAACTGTATTTTTACTATCATCATCTCGCAGAGGAGTGAGAATACAGCTAAAAATAGATACACAAACTCACCGCCTTCTGGTTAATGAATTATAACTGTTCTTCCTATAATTTAGCTGCTCTAAAAGCAAGAGATCGTTACGCACACTTATGTACTCGTATGTATGTGTGTATATGTATTAAAGAGAACCAGAGCAAAAGAGAAAAATCGTTATTGTTAAAGTTACAAATCTCAAGGCAATCTAGAGGATTTTTTGAGTCGAAAACTCCGCATGATCATCTTTAAGTTTCCTTCTTAGTATTACTGCAATGACGTATAATTAGGGATGTCATTTGGGGAAGGCAAGGGAGCAATTTCCTGTGTCTGTGTTTAAGAGATCCATACTTTTTAATCAGAATTCTCGCTTGATCTAGTATTTGTTCTCCCCCGCTGTTCTAGTGGCTAGCACGTGCGCCTTTGGTGTACGGGGTCCCGGGTTCTATTCCCGGTGGGAGAGCCTTTGTGATTTTAACTGTCCTCGATGCTTCTGTGTTCGTGTCCCTGTCGTTGTAGGTGATTAGAGAAAAGTCAAATAAACGAGTAAAGCAAATCAAATTAGTAATAAGTAGTTCAAGTAAGTTACTGAGACACGTTCGGTGAGTCAGTTAACTTTTAAAAAAAGTAGCTAGCACGTTTGACTTCGGTTCATGTGGTCCCAGGTTCGATTCCCCGTTTGGATACAGTTGAACAACCAAAATGGTTCCGATTCCACTATAATCAGTAGATTCACCTCTTCTTTAGCTTAGTTTAGCTTTAGCATGAGACCTTAAGCTAAATCAAACCAAACCACATCATACTTTTTAATCAATTGTACACTTTCATAGTAATAAAAAAAAGCGTGAAATTCTTATGTTGGTGCAGCATATTACATCCTTCCCCTACCTGCCAAAATCATAAATGACATTACTCCGTGTAATATTTGACGCACTTTTTGAGACCACGACGATCCAGTAGAGTTTGTGACACAATTAGGGATGAAAGTCATTGATTGAGGTGAGTTACTATGGATTCTTAGAACTCTGGCACACTCGGTTTGGTTTTGTGTCTCCTATAAATGTGGTTCCATGTTTCGTGCTTCGATTCCCGATGAAAGCACGTAGCATAGAAGTGAGAAGTAAAACTAAATCAATCGTAGCTTGTAAGTAGTTAAATGTAAGAAGTTCTAAAACTACCCATGAGGCGATACGAGGCAGTGCTCTTCCAATAGAAACGGATACATTTTTCAAGACGAGACATCACTGTCACTGCAAGTTCAGGACAAAGTCTCTATTCTTATCTCGTTGGCAACCCTAAAAATTAGAGGAACTAAAATACTTTAAGTCTCCTTTGCAAGCTTGAAAGCTACGTGGAAACAGATTCAGACTTTTTTCTTTCTCTAATACAGTATTTAAGAAGTTCTGTTTAACCACAAACTCCTTTATATTTACCTTGTCTGTCCGTCCGTCCGGGAGATAAACAATCTCTAGTACTACTTGATGGATCACCATTACTTCTGGTCAGGTTGTAGAGCAGCGTTTCCCAACCGGTGTGCCGTGAATGGGCTGCTGGTGTGCCGCAAGGAATCGAAACAAAATTATTAATTTTATAGCAATCAAATTGTAAAACGTAGGGGAAAATGCATATTTGTATTTCACATTACTATGAACCTCTACTATGAATCTACAATTTTAAGTTTCATACCGTGTTACTGTTCTGTACATTTCTAATGTTGAAAAAAGTATTTGTTGTCATTGTTATGACCATTATTACTTCTTTATTGTTGTAGACTATTTCGTAACTTGAAAATTTAAAATATCATTCAATCCTTTCGACAAATTACCTACATTTGTATTTTGAAAGTAAATGAGATTTGTTTGTTCATTCGTTATTTAGTGATTTTTCTTCTTAGTGAAAGGTTGGATACAGTTTTTAAAAAGAAAGCGTATTTTTAAAAACTTGAGTACAATATTTCATTGCAGTTGTTTTCTATTTTTAAATTAGTATGAAAAATAAGCATAATGATTTACCACGAAAAAAAAAAAAAACAGTGTTCGAGCTTTCTTCTTTGTGAGCAGGAGATCAATAATCACAGAAAAAATACCACTGTGTTTTATATTTACAAATAATACTATCTATAAATGTGTCGCGAGAATCCAAGTAACACCCGTAGTGTGCCGCAAGTTGAAAAAGGTTGGGAAACGCTGTTGTAGAGGGTTAAGAATTTGGAATAGAGTTCGTTGACGGAGTGATAGTCAAACCGGAAGTGGTAGAAATCAATCATTTCCAGTTTTAACGTTGAACCTCTAGAGCAGAAACGCTAACAGGTAGTGGGAAATGGTTTCCTGGAATCTATTAGGCATCCCAGAAATGCACATTTCATCACTATCCTTAACTTTCTTCTAAAGCCGAAAGTAATAGAAATCCAGTGCATCTTCCGTTTTCAATGTTGATCTACTAGAGCAAAAATTATAAAGAGATAGCGAAAGGCATTTTTTTTTTTTTTTTGGGAGGTAGGATTGATTAAGCGTTATAAAAATACATACAATCTTCTATCTTAAATCTCTATTTCAACCACTTCCGGTTTTAATGTTGATCTCTACAGAATGAAAATGGTAATAGATAATGAGTGGATGTTTTCTGCAATTAGTTGACCGTCCCAAGAGAATTTTTCCATTTTCACTCTAAATTATCCATTAAATTTAGAAGTGGTAGAAATTCTACCAGATCCGGTTTCAGTATTAATTGAGAAAAGTCACGCTATGCAAACTAAACTCGTTTACCTAGTATACAAATGACTCTCCTACTTATCTTCATTAAAAAGAAACTTACTGAATAAATTTTGGTCTGAGTCACATGTTTGTAAGAATTTGGGTTAAGAGTCTTCATCCCGACGAAATTAAAATACCGCTAATTTTACAGTAATTACGTGATATCTTCAAATATATAAAAGATAATCAAAATGTGGAACAAGAGCGCCCTAGACAATATTATTTTACATGAGAAACCGTTATCACGACTCACTTATTTGCTTTCGATTTCGAGCCATTTTGAAAATCGGCATTTATTTTCGCGTTTCTAAACAGCTGAAAACGGAAAGCTACTAGGCGACTTGAGATAACGGTACCTCACGCAAAATAATATTGTCTAGGGCGCTCTTGTTCCATGTTTCAATTATCTTTTATCTATTTGAAGATATCACATAATTACTGTAAAATTAGGGTATTTTAATTTCGACGGCATGAAGACTCTTAACTAAGTCAAACCCGTTCAACTGTACAGATGATGTTAGATAGTAGAAACTACTAGACCCTATATTTTCCCCATCAAATCTCGAATGCTGATCGATGCAGCATATCACTTACAAGTCTTCCACGAGGGATTCACAAGAAGCACTCTGTTCAACGAAAGTATGACCCGTCTTGATGATAATGCACTTCCCTTCAAAAGTGAAATAATGCATTACTATTATCATTGGCAAAGTTTCATATCTTTAGTTCTCTAAAGATTTCTTTTGAAACAAAATTCAAAGTAGATGATAACCTGAAACAATACCCCGGTATTCATAAATCAGCAAAATATTTTAAAAAAAATCATAATAATAAATCAACTACGCAATGATAGCACATTATACTGAAACGGAGGTTCATTCACTGAATTTGTGTTACATGTGTTATAAATGCTCAATGTGTTCACATTGGTGATACGGCTGACATCTATGCAATGATCTTTTTCGTCTATCATGAATGTTAGCGTACCATGCTCGACCATAGCCACAGCAACAGTGAATCGATTGCGGAAACCCTGGAGATTAACGTGAAAAAGAGGCTACTAAACAGTTGCCTTTTTACAAACCGAGGTTAATCCAGGGACCGAGGTGGCCACCGAATTAGTGCGTTATCTTGTTATATCCACTCTTATTGCCGCCTACCGGTAACTATACGGGCGGATATATCCTGGAGGAAGCTTGAGAAAGTTTCTCTATCGTCGTAAAAGAATTACATGATCCATTATATAGTTCATTTGTTGTAATTAAAAGCAAATCATGAACTTAGAATAGGCGGTACGTATGGGAGTTACTTGATACAGTCACTCTTCTTACGTGCGACTGACTAGAACTCAGCGACTAGTTGAATAATGAAACACAGCTCATTTTGATTATTATCAAACCATCTACTAGTATTCCAAAGTGTACATATACGTAATAATAAGTAACATACGTACATAGAAGTAGTATTGCCAACGACAAGAGACAAGAAATAAGATTTTATCATCTCGTCTCTAAATTTTGTAGAATACTCTTATTGTCTAGTAAATGTATGTACTTGACTTTTCGAGAAACTGCAAACAGTAATTACTCTTTGTTTATAATTGGTAATATAGATGATATGTAGGGATAACTGTTATATGATTGCCATTAGTTGAAAAAAAAAAAAAGATACACATCACAAGATTCGTTAATCAATGTTCATACGGA